>NC_073303.1:140132416-140487916 GCF_027595985.1 Sorex araneus | reverse complement strand
TGCATAAGATACAAAACCAAAATGAAGGCAGAACTCTCCATGACATTGAAACTAAAGGCATCTTAAGGATAAAACATCACTAACCAAACCAGTGGAAGCAAACATAAAATGGGACTACATTAAACTAAGAAGCTTCACAAAGTTAATGATGAACAGAATACAAAGATAGCCCACTGAATGCAAAAAAATTATTTACCCAACACTTATCTAATAAGGGGTTAATATCCAAGATACATAAGGCACTTGTTTTACAAGAAAAAACATGCAGCCCCATCAAAAATGAGATGAACAGATTTCCTCAAAGATGAAATACAAATGATATTTTTGCATTTCATATTAGAGGTACATGAAAAAGTGCTCTTTATCATTAATTATCAGGAAGATGCAAATAAAAACAACAATGACATATCTCATATCACAGAGGCTGGTGCATGTCAAAAAGACATGTGCTGGTGTGGGTACAGAGAAAGGGACTCTCATTCTCTGTGGGAATACCAACTGATATGGTCCAGCCTTTCTGGAAAACAATGTAGCACTCACAAAACTAGAAATGGAGCTTCCATATAACCCAGCAATACAGCTCCTGGGAATATACCCTAGTGACCCAAAAACACAATTCATAAAAGTCATCTGCATGCCTATGTTCACTGCAGCACTATTCACAATAGCCAGAATCTGGAAACAACCCAAGTGCCCTAGAATAGATGAGTGGATAAAGAATGGTACCTCTATACAATGGAACACTACATAGCTGTTAGGAAAAATGAAATCATAAAATTTTCATATACATGAATGGACATGGAGAGTATCACGCTGAGTGAAATCAGTCAGAGGGAGAAAAACAAACAGAATGATTGAACTCATTTGCAGGATTTATATAAAACACTTAGCATGTGAATAATATTCAAAGACAGTAGAATCAAAGGCCAGGAGGACTAATCCATGGTAAGGAGCTTGTAGCCAAATAGGAGGAGAAGAACAGTTAGGACAGAGAAGGGACTACATATGACAATAACAATTAGAAATGATCACTCTGACAAAAACTGAGTGCTGAAAGGAGGTAAAGTGATATGTATGATAGTCTTTCAATAACAGTATTGCAAATCACAGTGCTTACAGGGAAAATGAGAGAGAGAGAGAGAGAGAGAGAGAGAGAGAGTGTGTGTGTGTGTGTGTGTGTGTGTGTGTGTGTTGGGGGGGGTGATGTCTGCCATTAGAGGCAGGCTGTGGGGAAAGGGAAAGAGGGGAGGGGGTCTGAAGGAACATTGAGAACATTGGTGGCAGGAAATGTGCACTGATGAAGGGATGTGTTGGAACACTGTATGACAAACTCAATCACCAACCACTTTATAACTATGTCCCATGAAGATTCAATTAAAACATTCTTAAAGAATAAAAACAAAACACAAGGCAAGGATAAATAGGGTTGTTTCAGAATAAAATTTCAGGCTGGCAAGATAATACAGTAGATAAGGTATTTGTACTTTGCACAAATTATATCAATCTAATATCCAGGACTGGAGTGATAGCACAGCATGTAGGGCATTTGTCTTGCACGCAGCTGACCCAGGTTCGATTCCTCCATTCCTCTCAGATAGCCCAGTAAGCTACCGAGAGTATCCTGCCACACAGCAAGCTACCCATGGCGTATTTGATATGCCAAAAACAGCAACAACAAGTCTCACAATGGAGACGTTACTGGTGCTCGCTCAAGCAAATCGATGAACAACGGGATTACAGTGCTACAATATATGCTATCATGATTTATAATTCATATTCTTTGATACTACTAAAATTATTTGGGGGTACTATAAATAATACCAGTGTAAGATGGCAAACACTTATCTACTATATTATCTTGCCAGCCTGAAATTTTATTATTCCAATAAACAACCCTATTTAGATGGCAAGCTGAATTGAAAAATGCCATGTATACTCTCACAGCTCCACAGACTGGCCATTCCTCCTCCCCATCACTCTCCTTGTGCCTACAACCAACTCCTGACACAAACATCTTATTATCTGGCCTTTAACAACTCTACAGTGGACTCTAACTACTTCTGGAAAGGATTCTCCATTCTAGATGTCATTGAGCACATTGATAATTCATGGAAGAAGTAAAAATGTCAATATTTACAGAGTCTGGAAGAAAGTAATTCTAACCCACGCTACAGAAAAACCAAAGAAAGAACCAAACAGTGCAACAAACTTCCTTACATCTTCCTTTTCAAAAATGACCACAGCCTTCCTAACTTTAAGCAACCACTATACTGATTAGTTAGTTGCCAACAACAAAAGGCAAGCCCCTCAGTGACAAAAATGACTCACCCACTGAAGGAAAGCACCTGACTCGCTCTTCAGCATGGCCCTGGTTCTAACCCCAGCATGACATATGTTGCCCGAATCACTACCAAAAGTGAACCTGAGTGTAGAATTGGGAGAAGGCTCTAAGCACTGCTGGGGATACCCAAAAAACAACCAAAAAAGGCATTTCATTATCTGGACAACAATATCTAAATTTAGATAATGTTTCCATTACTTTGATAATAATTTTTAATAGACTAGATGCTTAAGATTTACTCCTGCCTATGTACTCAGGAATCACCTCTGGCTAAACTAGCTCAAAGGAGAAATTTACAGCATTGACTGCTTATATTAGAAAATTACATAGTAGAGCAAATAAAATTTATAACAACTGTTATTATAATCAAGAGCAAAATTAAAGAACGGCAAGTATTCTTTAAACTGACAGGTCAGCAAGAAAGACTATACAAAAACAAAGAAATCCCATAGTGATATTAAAAAATTATCTATGACTTTATAGTTACGGTAAAAAAAATCTGAAGACATGAAAAATGCACATACACCTCAATGCCTTGGGGAGAAAAGGTGCACTCTAATTAATGGAATTACATTCTATGAAAACAATTCACTAATAAAAATTGGCTGTATTGGGAAAACAGGGGCCAGGAGGACTGGTCAATGGTTGGAAGCTTGCCACAGGTGGTGTTTGGGAGTTGAAGGGCATTTAGGATAGAGAAGGACCAGTATGACATGATAGTTAGAAATGATCCCTCTAGACAAGAACTGAGGGTTGAAAGTGGGTAAATGTATGTATGTGTATACATATATATATATATAGATACACACATATATGTTGGGAATAGTAAAGGTGTTTACTATTTAGTATATATACATATATATATAAATATATGATAACCTTTTAGTATCTGTATTGTAAAACATAATGCTCAAAAAGAGACAGAGAGGCACACACACAGAGGAAGAAGGGAGAGCGGGGATGCCTCCACAGGTGGGAGGAGAGCAGGAAAATGGGGACATTAGCAGTGGGAAATGTACACTGGTTGGAACATTATATGACTGAAACCTAATCATGAACAACTTTATAACTGTGATTCTCACTATGATTCAATTTTTAAAACTCAGCTGTAGTCCTCAAGCTTAAAATGTGGAATAAATTAGGTTAGGCTGGGGAAGTAAAGGGCAGTTTAAAATGCAAACGTTAACAGAGAGAAAACAACTATTAGTCATTTATATTTGAGTCAGGAATGGAAGTACAGATTTATTCAGGATGAATGGTTATTTCCCATAGCACAAAATATGTGATGCTCCCCAAATTTTTCTAACGAATCAGTAGCCACACAAAATCCCTTTGCAGTCTGTGATTCCTCTGTCCCTAGAGTATCACATGGGTTCATCATGAAAGGCAACAGAAACATAATATCAACTAACCTGAGTAGCTCTAAGGGATTTAATCTAGTATATCATTCCACCACCACCCAAGCTTCCCTCAGTTAAACTTTAACACAGCAAAACTTCTTCTAATCATCATTAACTGAAGCTATGCTGTTTCCCTAGCATTATTGTCGCAATAGCAGATATTGATTGCCACGATGTGATACAGGTTAAGAAACATTTAAAAATCTAAAACATTATTAATTTTCTATTAGAGAATATTTGAAGGTTAAAGTTTCTTACTTACGTATTAATGTATTTTTACAGGATAATATTATATACATGAAAACACATACACGCCCCACCTCAGTTTCCCCCTTTATAGTGTCTCTAGAAAGGCGGTAATAACACTTCAAAGTTCAAGGGGGAAAAGAATTACGATAAACACCTTTACTATTCCCCTATGGAATTTTCCCTTTAAACTTAATACTTACACACACACACACACACACACACACACACACACAACTTTGCTACTCCTACAAGGTATGATGGTATTATTTTTTCAAATTCCATTTTACAAAGAATCACACATTCACATAGTAATCATATTCAAGTGACATTCAACTTCAAAATAACAGTTCAATAATGCGCACTATTTGTTAAACCTATTCTCAATTCTTGTCACATATTATTTCAATCTTTAGAACATTTATATAAAATAAATACCATTATGAAATAATAATACCCGTATGTCACAGACAAGAACAGTGTGACACAGAGAGATTAAGCAATCTGCCAGCTCTGTTAATAAGTGACAGAGCTCTATTTTTGAAAACAAGATGTCCAGTCACAGTTCCCGGCCACCATGCTCTCCACTTCTCATGGGCTAGCTTATTTCTTGCAATCATCACTTATTTCACAAAAAGCATATCTCAATCTCTTTAATGCAATTACTAGTCTTCACTCCGATTTTAAGGGGTGAAAGTAAGAGGAGCCAACTATTAACTGAAGCTTCAGTAGAAAGTGCCTTATCTGGAGGCTGAAAGAGTAAAGAACAGTTTTGTTAACAACTTGAATAGGATTCAAATAACCAGAGTAGCAGGAGTCAACCTCCTTTCTTGTTTTCTATGCTTCCTGGGAGGGCCATAACCCTTCAAATTTTCTTATTATTCCTACTTTCTTTGTGCTCCTGATCCTGTTACATATTTATGGTCTGAGTAGGAAGACACTAGCAAAATGAGCTAGGTTTATAGCAGCTGTGCAGCGCTCCTAAAATCAAAGGTGATAAAATCCAAGAGTGGATCTTCATAAGAAAAAGTAAATCCTAAACTTAACACAGCTTATTCTACAGTCACTTGCAAATAGCAAATCGCCTCTTTTCTTGTATTTTAGAATCACAGATACACAAAGTTCTCCGATAACTTGCAGCAAATAGGAGTCTCTAAAAGATTCAAAGTTTACTATAGGCAGAGTTAAAAGTCAAAATTATCCTTATCCATGATGAACACCAGTGTTCTTCTTTTATTAAGGAAGAAGAGGCATAAATCAAAGATTACAAATATGGCAGTGAGCCAGAATCCAGAAACACCATAACTACCATTGCTATGATCATTATTTGTGCTTTAGAGAAAAAAAGCTAAAGGGCAATGGAGGCAAATTTTGTGACTGAATTTGGTGGCTTTATTTTTCTTTTTCCTTACTTTATCACAATGTACTCAGAAATGACTTATAGGAGGACTGTGGCCAGGAATCCTGTACACACGCATTTCATTAGTCTGCAACTTTCCCTGGCTAATGGAAAAAAACAAGGATTATGTTAGAAGCAGTGCGAGAAATCAAATCATTACAAAGAAATACATGCATATTCACTAGAGTAACATCAAGAAATATAAACATCTGATAGTTTGATTGCTACTGGAATGAATTTAGAAAATGAAGAATGCCAGATTTAATTGCAATGAGTAAAGAGCTGAGATAATGACAAGGTCAAACATTGACCTGACAGATTAATATGTAAATTCTATAATAACTGTTCTCCAGCACTTATCAGAAAAAGGCATCATAATAAAAAAGAAACAGATATATAAATGAAAATAGGACATATATTTATTAAGGGCAAGCTTCCTCCTTTGCACTGGGCTAAGCATTATGAAGGACACAAGAATAAAATGAGATTTTCTACATCAACAGAAGTCATCAATCCATTGCATATGTGCCAAATGTTAACTCCCTTCCTTTCTTCCAGCAATAATTTTATTTTTGCTGAATTCTATTGACTACAGAGTCACCTGAAAAATATGTGAGGTGGAGAAAGCCATTTTTCCAACATATAAAGTTGGGTACACCAGATTTCACTGGCTGCTGAAAGCCACACCGGCAGTGCTATCTGAATCAGAAAAGTGGGACAAAAATCAGATGATTACAAACTGGCACCTGCTCTCCAATAAGTATAAAAGACTGTTTTTAAAATTATTATTATTATTATTATTAAAGGACTGTGATTAACAAAGTTACTGATGGTTTAGTTATAGACACATAATGTTCTAGTGCCAAAAAAGGGGAGTCATTTTTGATGTCCCTTAGCCATGTATATGTAATAGATCTCTTTCTGAAGTGAAGATTCAAGCCCTTGGGTCACCTGATTCAGAGTACAAGTGCTAATGAAAATCAGAGAAGGAAGATAGTGACATAGCTTAACTCAAAACAGAAAGACGGTGGACTGTCTGAATCTTTAGTGAGACCTGGAAAGGCAGGAAATTAAATAGCAAGGAAGAAGAACCAAGGTACAAACAAAGGAAAGAGCAGTGAATTCCTCAGAAAAATATGCTACATTACTCCTAAAGGAACAATAGGTGAGTAATGTCACCTCAGGAAAATATGATCTATTCAAAAAAGGGGGCTCCCAAAACCATGTCACTGGTTGTCTAATTAGGAGAGTACCTTCAATAAATAATGAGAGATTTCTCCTCAAAGAGAACAGGTAAGTCCTGATAAGATATACCAGTTCTATGTGTGTACATAAACAAAAGCAGGTGTTTTAATTTGTGCTGTTGTTGTTAATTTTTTTTTAAATTATAGAATGAAAAGGTTTGACCCAAGAAATGTAGCTTGTTAGTCAAGACTTTAAAAGAATCACCAAAATTAGAACTAATTAGCAAGTGCTTTGAAAATAAATATTCCTATTATCTGGTTCAGTAACACCATATCAAGGAATCTAAAGAAAGGAAACATCAAAGAGCCAAAGATTTACAAGCAAAGATGCATATATAGGGTTACTTAAAATGGTTATTTTAAAAAAGAAAGACATTTATCACCAAACAATTATACAGCTGTTGATTAAATCCTTTTTTAAATGTTTATTTTATTTAGTAACCATGAAATTACAAAGTTATTTATGATAGGGTTTCTGGCATACAATGTCTCCACCCTAATCCATGGACTAGTGTCCCTTCCCTCCACCAATCCCCGTCCCCACTATTTGCCTCTCACTCACCCACCTGCCTCTACAGAAGCACATTTTTTATGCTTTTCAAAAATAACTTTTGGCACTGTGGTTTACAGTCATGTTACTGATAGGGTTTCATGCATAACACTTTACCATCTTTCAGCACCCCCTCCTCCTCCTGATTGAACACTTCCCTCCACAATGGTTGTTGCCCATCCTCGTCCTGGCCTCCGACCACCCCCACCCCCACACACAATTGACATATTTCCTACTGAAGACCAGTTCTCATGTTCTTTGTTTCCACTTGGACATTCATATTTTCACCATTATGTTTCTTTATGTCCCCTATATTAGAGAGATTATTCTGTCAGACTCTCTCCCTCTGACTAGCTTCATTCAGCATGATATTCTCCAGATCCACCCATGGAGCAGGAAATCACATGATCTTGTCTTTTCTTATGACCGAGTAATATTCCAGCGGGTACATGTACCAGTTTCTTCATCCAATCATCTATTTCCAGATATCTGAGTTGCTTCCAGATTCTGGCTGCTGCGGATAGGGCTACAAAGAACATAGGAATGCAAATGTCTTTTCTCCATTGTTTTTGGACCTTTGGGGAATATTCCAAGAAGTGGTATATATGAAAGTGGTATAAGTGGGTCATATGGAAGCTCAGTTTCTGATTTTTTTTTAGAAATGCCCAGATTATTTTCCAGAAAGACTGGATCATTCCCACCTGCATTGAGTGAGAGTCCCTTTATTGCCCCATATCCACACCAACATTCATTGCTCTTGTTCATTCTGACGTGCGCCAGTCTCTGTGTAGTTGCTGTTTCTCATTGTTGTTTTGATTTGGCATCTTCCAAATGACTGTGATTCAAAGCATTCTCCATGTACCTTCTGGCCATCAGTATTTTGTCTTTGAAGAAGTTTCTGTTCATCTCTTCTCCCATTTTTTGATGGAGTCGGATATTCTTTCCTGTAAAGTTCTAACCAGTGTTTTATAAAGCTTGGACGTTAGCACTCTATCAGATGAGTGATGGGCAAATAATTTCTCCCAGTCTATGGGGTGTCTTTGCATTTTGGTCAACACCTCCTTTGAGATGAGATGCAGAATCTTCTGGACTTATTGCAGTCCATTTGTTTATCTTTGTTACTGTTACCTTGGGGAATGTCACTGACTCTTTAAATATGCTTCTAGTTTCACTGTTGGGAAGAGTTCTGCCTAGATTTTCTTCAATGTACTTTATGGATTCAGGTCTGATACCGAGGTTTTGTAATCCATTTTGATTTCACTGTTATTCATGGTATTAGAAAGGGAAGGGGTCTGAGTATATTTTTTTTTGCATATGGCCAACCAATTTTCCCAGCACCTGTTGGAGAGGCTCTTCTTGCTCTGCCTCCTACTTTTTGCTCCTTTTTAAAAGACTAGTTTTCCATAAACCTAAAGCTCTATCTCTAGATTTTCAATTCTATTCCACCAAATGCTGTCCTTATGCCAGTTCCACACTGTTTTACCACAGCTTTGTAGCACAGTTTGAGGTTGGGAAGAGTGATGCCTTCCATTTTCTTTTCCCTAAGACTGCTTTAGCTATTTGGAGAGAAGGTAGGCGGGGGTGATATTCCATATGAATTTTGGGAGGTTTTTTTTTTTAATCTATCTCTTTCAAAAAAAAACATCATAGTGATGAAGGGAGGGATGATAGGGAGTTTTTCTTTTCTGCTTGCGGGCCACACACCACAGTCATCAGGGTTACTCCTAGCTCTGTCCTCAGGAATCACTTCTGGTGGGTTGGAGGGACCATAGAAAATGTAGGGATCAAATCTGGGTCAGACGTGTCCAAGACAAGCACCCTGCCCTCTGTACTATCTCTCTAGCCTTTTAAAAATGATTTTGCATTGAATCTGCAGGTTGGGTAAGTACTGTTGTCTTGATAATGTTAATCCCCCCGATTCATTAACAGGGAATGTGTTCCCATTTCTCCTGTCCTCTTCTATTTCTTTCACCAATGCTTTGCAGTTTGCTTTGTACAAGTCTTCCACGTCTTTTGTTAAGCTGATTCCTAGGTACTCAATTTTCTGAAGTACAACTGTGAACAGGATTTTTTTTAACTTTTTCTCCTTTAAATTTCATTATTTGCATACAGAAAAACCATAACCTTTAGCATGCTGATTACATGCTTTTGAAAATAGAGGAAAAGGAAAATAATCATGATACTCATGACAAAAATTAAAAATATACATCAAAACAAAATTTGAGATATCATCTCATGCCAGTGAGAATGACAGATAGCCAAACATCTGGAAGTATTGTCAGCAAGATTGTGATGAGAAAGTCAGATCAAAATGGATTAAAGACCTCAACATCAGACCAGAATCCCTAAGGTACATTAAATACAAGGGTGGTAAAACCCTCCATGACATTGTAGCCAATGCTATCTTCAAAGATGACATGCCGCTGGCCAAGCAAGTGAAAACAGAGATAAATAAATGGGACTACCTTAAACTAAGAAGCTTCTGCACCTTAAAACATACCATGACCAAAGTACAAAGACAGCCTACAGAATGGGAAAGGATATTCACCCAATACCCATCCGATAAGGGGTTGATATCAAGGATATACAAGGCACTGGTTGAATTCCACAAGAAGAAAACTGCCGACCCAATAAAAAAATGGGGTGATAATGAACAGAAACTTCCCCAAAGAAGAAATCCGAATGGCTGAGAGGCACATGAGAAAATGCTCTACATCACTGATCATCAGGGAGATGCAGATCAAAACAACAATGAGATACCATCTCACACCACAGAGAGTGGCCCACATTCAAAAAAACAAAAGTAACCGGTGTTGGCGCGGATGTGGGGAAAGGGACTCTTCTTCACTGCTGGTGGGAATGCTGACTGATTCAGCCCTTTTGGAAAACAATATGGACAATTCTCAAAAAATTAGAAATTGAGCTCCCATTTGACCCAGCAATACCACTCCTGGGAATATATTCCGGAGAGGCAAAAAGGTATAGTATAAATGACATCTGCATTTGTATGTTTACTGCAGCACTGTTTACAATAGCCAAAATGTGGAAAAAAATGGAGTGCCCAAAAACAGATGACTGGTTAAAGAAACTTTGATACATCTACACAATGGAATACTATGCAGCTGTTAGAAAAGACAAAGTCATGAAATTTGCATATAAGCGGATCAACATGGAAAGTAATCATGTTGAGTGAAATGAGTCAGAAAGAAAGAGAGAGACAGAGAAAGATTGTACTCATATGTGGAATATAAAGTAACAGAATGGGATACTAAGTGTCTCCACTACCCAGGAGTAGTAGAGATAAGAACCAGGAGATCTCTTCCACAACTTGGAAACTGGCCTCACATGCTGGGGGAAAGGCAGCAGAGATAGAGAAGGGAACACTTAGTAGAGAATTTTGGGAGGACCCATTCAGGTTGAAAGCTGCAAAAGTAGACTATAGACTGAACATGATGACCACTCAATATCTCTATTGCAAAATTCAATACCCAACAGGAGAGAGAACAAAAGGGAATGCCCTGCTGCAGAGGCAGGGTGGGGTGGTGGGGGTTGGGGTGGGGGTGGTGGGAGGGATACTGGGAACGTTGGTGGGGGAGAATGGGCACTGGTGGAGGGATGTAAACCAAATGCAAACATGAAAGTTCATAAGTTTGTAACTGTGCTTCACAGTAATTCACTAATTAAAAAAATAAATAAATAAAGACGGATTTTTTTTAAAGAAACTATAGAATCACATCTTAATCAGATGATATCTACAGTTTAATCCAGGCCTCAGTCTGGGTGTATTATATTCTCTGAGTTCAAACAATCATCAATTAAATATGACTTTTGAAGATATTTTTCATACTCTGAGTTCTCTTTTCATTTTTGGCCATGCCTTTTGCAGAGCAGAAGTTTTACATTTTTCAATGAAGTCCAGTTTGTCAACAATTTCTTTCACAGATTGTGTCTATGGAGTCATGTTTAAAAAGTTATTTCCAAACTCAGGGTCATTTACATTTTCTCACATATTTCCCAAGGTTTATAATTATGTTTTATATCTGTAATTTATTTTGAATTAATTTTTTTGTTAATGATGTTCAGTCTATTTCTACCAATCGCCCACACCCAAATGAGTTTATGCGCATCTTTCTTTAGATGTAAACAATTAATAGCAAAAATGTAGAAATTTGAAAAAAAAAAGATTTTGATGAGAAACCCTCATCCACTATTGGTTAGAACATCATCTGGTTCAAAAAGGGAATGCTCTGCCACAGAGGCAGGGTGGGGTGGTGGGGGATGGGGCGGGGGTGGTGAGAGGGATACTGGGATCATTGGTGGAGGTGAATGGGCACTGGGGAAGGTATGGGTAAACCATCACTGTATGACTGAAATGCAAACACGAAAGTTCATAAGTTTGTAACTGTACCTCAGAGTGATTCACTAATAAAAAAATTAAAAAAAAAAAACCATCATCTGGTTCAGCCTCTACAGAAAGTGGTATGGAGATTTATCCAGTAGAAATAGAACTCCTCCCTGGCCTTTCAAAGCTGTCCCGCCGCCGGGCCAGCCCTACCCACCGCACTGGCAGCCCCAAGCACCCCAGTTCCTGGCCCCTGGCTTCCCTGCCCACCGTCCTAGCTCTGCCCTTCTCCAGACAGGTCACAATCTGTATAACCTATTTCTTTCCAGAATACCCTGGCCATCCTAGTAACTATATGGCATTAGTCATTAGCCTATTCTAATTTCACAAAAACTGTCAGTGAATACAAGTAGCTGCACAAGCCCTTTGTAAAGAGAGCATAGCCGCTAGTCTTCACTAGAGGCCCCACATAAACCAGGAGGAGCGCCTGAGAGTAAGGAAGTATTCTAAACGGGGAAAAGGCTACCATCATCAACTTAGCTCATCCAGAATCCCCTCGTGCAGCAAGAGGGAATAGGGATAGAGAACTGGAAGGTTCCACCCCTATAGCTCCATAACAATATAAAGAAACAGCGAAAATCTCCACCACAAGGAGAGGATGAAGAAAAGATTCCAGAAGCTCCAACAGGGGTTACCCACAAATACGACCTCCCAGATAAAGAATTCAGAGAGGAAATGTTGAAGATGGTCAATGAACTCAAAGCAACCATGGAACAGACATCCAATAAACTAAGAGAGGATATGAAAGAAGCACTGGAATGGTCCACCAAGAAAATACTGGAAGAAATGAGAGCAGAAATTTTAATGCTACGAACAGAAGTGACACAAATAAAGGAATCAGTAGATGAAATAAAAAAAAACTTAGTAGGTGCCCTCAACAGTAGAATGGCGACAGCGAAGACAGAATCAGTGAGCTTGAAGATGAGCTGCAGAAAGCTTACAGGCAAATAATGCAAAAGACCTCAAAATGGCTGTAGGGAGAATCAGAGTCCTAGGGGATGACCTCAAAGGAACAACATAAGAATCATTGGAGTACCACAAGCACAGGGAACTAATCCCAATGAAAAAAACCACAGTTAAAGACATCATTGCTAAGAAATTCCAGAGCTGGAGAATTCAGGCATCCAAATACAAGGAGCTCAAAGGGTGCCAGCTAAAAGAAACCCGAATAAAAGACACCAAGTCATATCATAGTCAGAATAATGGATGCCGTGGATAGAGACACAATATTGCAAGCAGCAAGGTCAAAGAAGGAAATCAATACAAAGGAGCATCCCTTAGATTTACAGCAGACCTAACAGAGGAAACCCTCTAAGCCCGAAGACAATGTTGGCACATAGTGAAAAGACTCAACAAAATGAAGGCCTCACCAAGAATACTTTATCCAGCGAAACTCTTACTCAAACTCAAGCAATGACACACTATTTCATGGATAAACAACAGCTCAGGAACTTCATAGACTCAAAACCAAACTTAAAAGAAGGACTAAAGGGGCTTCTGTAAGAAAAGAAAAACCCCTACAGGCACAACAAACCCTACAGAAAGATGGCACAAAACCCATGACAATAATCTCTCTCAATGTCAATGATATAAATGCACCAATCAAGAGACACAGAGTGGCATAATAGATTCAGAAGCTAAATCTAATATTCTGCTTGCCTATAAGAAACCCACCTGAACAGTCAGAGCAAACACAGACTCAAATGAAAGGATGGAAAACAATCCTGCAAGCAAACAACTCCCTCAAAATAGCTGGGGTGGCCATACTAGTATCTGACAACATAGATTTCAGGTTAAAAAAGATTAGAAGGGAGAGCGAAGGTCATTTTCTGCTTATCAAGGGATATGTACAACAGGAAGAAATCACACTCTTAAACATATATGCAGCTACTGAGCAACCGCCTACATACTTAAAACAACTGCTAACAGACCTTAAGGAGGACATCGCTAGCAACACAATAGTACTGGGAGACTTCAACACCACCTTATCACCTTTGGATAGATCGACAAGAACAAAACTCAGCAAGGAAACACAGACTCTGAAGGAAGAAATGAAGAAGAGAGGGCTAATAGACGTATACAGAGCTTTACACCCCAAAAAGAAAGAATACACATTCTTTTCCAGTGCACATGGAACATTCTCCAAAATATACCATGTTCTGGGTCACAAGACATACCTCAATAGAATCGGGAAGATAGAAATTGCATCAACTATCTTTTCACACCACAATACGCTGAAAATAGAAGCTAATCACACACAGACACAGAGAACCAGATCAAACACCTGGAAATTAAACAACTCAGTGTTGAACAATGAGTGGATCAGAAAGGAAATCAAGGAAGAAAGAAATCGAAAGATACCTCGAAACAAATGAGAATGAAGACACAAGCTACCAAAACATATGGGACGCAGCTAAAGCCATGTTAAGGGAAAAATTTATAGCTCTGCAAGCATTCCTCAGGAAGGAAGAAAGGGCCTACATAGCTAGCTTGACTTCACAGCTCAAGACCTTAGAAAAGGACCAGCAAAAGGAACCCAAACCAGACAGAAGGAAAGAAATAATAAAACTTAGAGCAGAAATTAATGGCATGGAAACCCAAAAAACAATCTGAAAGGTCAATGAAACCAAGAGCTGGTTCATTGAGAAAATAAATAAGATTGATAAACCACTAGCAAAACTCACAAAGAAAGAGAGAGAACCCTAATAAACCGAATCAGAAATGAAAAAGGGACATCACAAGAGAAACCAAAGAAATTCAAAAGATCATTAGAGACTACTTTGAAAGTCTATTATGCCAGGAAACAAGAGAATCTAAAAGAAATGGGTGAATTCCTTGATTCCTACAGTCTCCCAAGACTGAACCAAGAAGACTTGGAATACCTGAATAGACCCATTAATATCAAGGAAATTGAAACTGTAATCAAAAGTCTCCCCAAAAACAAAATCCCAGGCCCAGATGGATTCACTGGCGAATTCTTCTAAATATTTAAAGAGGACCTGTTGCCAGTTCTCCTCAAGCTTCTCCAGGAAATTGAAAAAACAAGAACTCTCCCAGTTTCTACGAGGCACATATCTCCCTAATAACAAAAGTAAACAAAGACACCACTAACAAAGAAAATTATTGACCAATATCCCTGATAAAGACCAATGCAAAGATTCTCAACAGAATATTAGCAAACAGAATCCAACAACTCATCTAAAATATCATACACCATGACCAAGTAGGATTCATCCCGGGGATGCAAGGATGGTTTAACACTCAGAAATCAATCAACATAATCAGTCATATCAATAAAAGTAAAGATAAAAACCATATGATCGTATCAACAGATGCATAGAAAGCTTTTGACAAGATCCAACACCCGTTTATGATATAAACTCACCAAAATGGGTTTTGATGGAACTTTCCTCAAGATAGTCAAAGTCATCTACCACAAACCCATGGCAAGCATTATCCTCAATGGGGAAAAACTAAGGGCCTTTCCTCTAAGATTAGGGACAAGACAACGATGCCCACTCTCACCACTTCTGTTCAATATAGTACTGGAAGTACTTGCAATAGTGGTTAGGCAAGAAAAAGATATTAAGGGCATACAGATAGAAAATGAAGAAATCAAACTCTCACTATTTGCAGATGATATGATATTATATCTAGAGAATCTTAAAGCCTTTACCAATAAACTTTTGGAAACAATAGACTTCTACAGTAAAGTCGCAGGCTATAAAATCAACATCCAAAAGTCCACAGCCTTCATATACTCAAACAATGCGACAGAGGAAAGGGACATGAAAAAAGCAATCCTGTTCACAATTGTACCCCAAAAAATCAAGTACCTAGGAATCAGCTTAACTAAGGAAGTAAAGGACCTCTACAAAGAAAAATATAAAATGCTACTCCATGAAATAAAAGAGGACATGAGGAAGTGGAAATATATCCCCTGCTCATGGATAGGGAGAATCAACATTGTCAAAATGGCAATACTCCCCAAGCATTATACAGATTCAACACAATCCCTAAAAGGATACCCATGAAATTCTTCAAGGAAATGGATCAAACACTCCTGAAATTCATATAGAACCACAAACGCCCACGGCAACTGCTAAGGCAATTGTTGGGAAAAAGACAATGGGAAGCATCACCCTCCCCAACCTCAAACTCTACTACAAAGCAGTAACAATTAAAACACCATGGTACTGGAACAAATGCAGAGCCGCAGACCAATGGAATCTGGTGGAATATCCCTACACACAAGCCCAAATGTATGATCATCTACTGTTTGATAAGGGAGCAAGAAATGTGAAGTGGAACAAGAAAAGTCTCCTTAACAAATGGTGCTGACCTAACTGGACAAACATGCAAAATAATGGGCTTAGACCTCGACCTAACACCATGCACAAAATCAGATCAAAATGGACTAAGGACCACAACATTAGACCACAATCTATAAGGTACAATGAAGACAAAGTCAGCATAACCGTCCACAATATTGAAGCTAAAGGTATCTTCAAAGATGACATGCAACTGATCAACCAAGTGGAAACAGATAAACAAATGGGACTATATTAAGCTAAGAAGCTTCTGCACCACAAAAGATACAGGGACCAGAATACAATCTATGGAATGAGAAAGGATATTCACCCAATACCCATCTGATAAGGGGTTGATATCCAGGGTATATAAGGCACTGGTTGAACTCTACAAGAAGAAAACATCCAACTCCATCAGAAAATAAGGGGAAGAAATGAACAGAAACTTTCTCAAGGAAGAAATATAAATGGCCAAAAGACACATAAAAAAAATGCTCTTCATCACCAATCGTCAGGGAGATGCAGATCAAAACAACTATGGGCTGGGGCCGGAGCGATAGCACAGCGGGTAGGGCGTTTGCCTTGCACGCGGCCGACCCGGGTTCGATCCCTGGCATCCCATATGGTCCCCCAAGCACCGCCAGGAGTAATTCCTGAGTGCAAAGCCAGGAGTAACCCCTGAGCAGCGCTGGGTGTGACCCAAAAAGCAAAACTATGGGATGCCACCTCACACCACAGAGACTGGCACACATTATAAAGAACAAAAGCAACCTGTGTTGGCGTGGATGTGGGGAGAAAGGGACTCTCCTACACTGCTGGGGGAATGCCAACTGGTTCAGCCCTTTTGGAAAATAATATGGACACTTCTCAAAAAATTAGAAATTGAGCTCCTATTTGACCCAGCAATACCACTTCTGGGAATATATCCCGGAGATGCAAAAAAGCATAGTCGAAATGACATCTGCACTTATATGTTCATAGCAGCACTGTTTACAATAGCCAGAATCTGGAAAAATCCCAAGTGCCCAAGAACAGATGACTGGTTAAAGAAACTTTGGTACATCTACACAATGGAATATTATGCAGCTATTACAAAGATGAAGTCATGTACTTTGCTTATAAGTGGATCAACATGGAAAGCGTCATGCTAAGTGAAATGAGTCAATAAGAGAGACAGCACTCATCTGTGGAATATAAAATAACAGAATAGGAGACTAACGCCCAAGAATAGTAGAAATAAATACCAGGAAGTTTGCTCCATGATTTGGAAGCCGACCTCACATGCTGGGAGAAAAGGCAGCTCAGATAGAGAAGGAAACACCAATTAAAGTGTTGTTGGAGGACCCGCTCGAGATGGGAGATGTGTGCCAAAAGTAGAGTATAGATTAAACACGAGGACCACTGGATACTCCTATTGCAAACCACAACACCCAAAAGGAGAGAGAGAACAAAAGGGAATGCCCTGCCACAGAGGTGGGATTGGGGGGTGGGAGGGATACTGGGATCATCGGTGGTTTAGAATGGGCACTGGTGGAGGGATGGGTTCTCAAGCATTGTATGACCGAAACACAAGCACAAAAATATGTAAATCTGTAACTTTACCCTCGTGGTGATTCACTAATCACTGTCACGGTCAGTCACTGTCATCCTGTTGCTCACTGATTTGCTCGAGCGAGGAATAGAACTCCTATCTAGGTCAGTGATACCACTCTTTGGCATCTACTCTCCAAACACAAAAACATTAATTCTAAAATGTATATGCATACCTGTGCTCATCACAGCTCTTATAACAATAGCCAAGATACAGAAAACTACGAGTGCCCATCTATAGGTGAATGGATCAGGAAGCTGTCTATACGCACAATGGAATACTATGCAGCTCTAAGAAAGAACTAATCATGCAATTTTCCAAGGCATGGATGAAAGTGGAGAATACCATGCTGAGTGACGTGAGAAGTAAATGATATATACAGAATAATCCCTTATATGTGGCAGTTAAAGATACATGTCAAGATAGCAACAAATGGCCAAAGGCAACAGAACCAGAGAAATGATCCACATAATTGAGTTTTTGGGTTGGGGTTGAAAGGGAGAGACACTGGTGTCCTTGGTTATAGATATAGTGTTGGAATTAGGTATACAGGAAACTATCATCAACAGTATTGTAAATAAGAGACTCTCAATATACATTAAAAACAAAAATTTTAAAGAAAATATTCAAAAGTACAAAAACTATTATATCAAACAAGATTTTGCTATATAAACACAATGGAATATCACACAGTTATAAGAAACAATAAAAAAATCTTGCAGTCCTCTTCAACTTGGATGTAACTGAAGGTATCAAGTTAAACAAAATAAGGAAGAATGAAAAGGACTAATACAGGATAATATTTAGAGAGAAAACATGAGAATAGATTGTATCGAATGCTGACAAACTCTTGGTCTGAGATTGCTAAACTGTGGAGATAGGGAGAGAGGGGAGGTTGAAGTATCTTAAGTATCATAAGAAAACTGAACACTTCAATGGAGTGGGGTGCTTTGTACACCAAAACCATAAATGTTAGGACCGGAGTGAGTCCAGAGCACTACCAGTGTGGTTCATCACCCTCAAAAAAAAAAAAACATAAATGCTAACACTATGATAACCATGTTAAATATAATAAAAAGCAAATATTTATGTGTAAAATACCTAAACATTTGTGTGCATTTGTACATTATAAGATCATAATAAACATTTAATTAAAACATGCTAGTTTTACTGGGATATTCATTTCTTATTTCTAATAGCACTGTTTCTCCTAATAATAAAATTGTTAAATACAGAGTCTCTTTAAAACAATGGGGGAGAGATGTGCAGGAGAATAGAAAAAGACATAAAAATCACTTGCAATTTCACTATTCAGAGTTGGAGAGTTTGGTTTCTTCACCTAGATCTGATCTTTTTCCCACAGATTTATTTTATATTACTGATATTTTCACTTAGCAATGTAAATATCTATTTTTGTGGTAAAACATCATAAATTAATTTTTAACCATCCAGTTTTATAAAGAAATGCTGCCTTCATTTCAATGGCTGACTTAGTCATTCTTTGAGGCCCCAATCACATAGTGGGAAATGGGATAACAGATGTGTTTATCAACAGTATTTCAGAATCTTTCATTCTAAACAATCCTTTAACTTAAATATTTATCTACTCAAAGTCTCACTTGCCATAACTACTGGTTTGAATGGTACCCTTTGGAAGGCTCTGTGCATATAAAATATTCAGCTCTCAGCATGGATGTGGGGAAAAAGGGACACTCATTCATTGATGGTGGATTTTCTTACTGGCCCAGCCTTTTTGGAAAACAATATGAGCATTCATCAAAAAACTAGAAATTGAGCTCCCATACAACTCAGAAATATCATTTTGGGATTATACCTTAAGGACACAAAAACACAAAGCAGAAATGCCATCTGCACTTCTATTTTCACTGCAGCACTATTCACAACAGCCAGAATTTAGAATCCAAGAGTCCAAGAACAAATGAACAGATAAATAAAATATGGTACATCTACACAATGGAATACTATGCAGTCACCAGGAAAAAATGAATTAATGATATCTGCTTATAATTGATGTACATGGAGAATATCGTGCTGAGTGAAATGAGTCAGAGGGGAGAGAGATAGACATTGAATGATTACACTAATTTGTGGAATACAAAAAGAAAAGCATAGTATGAGACTAATATCCAAGTACAGTGGAAACAAGGGTCAGGAAGACTGGTCCATGGTCGGAAGCTTCCCACAAGTTGGGGGCAAGGAGGGCAGTTAGGGCAAAGAAGAGACCACTATGACAATGATAGTTGGAAATGATCACTCTGGACCAGAACTGAGTGCTGAAAGTAGGTAAAGGGACAAACATGATAAACTTTCAGTACCTGTATTGCAAACCATAATGCAGTGGGGGTGGGGGAAGAGAAAGAGAGAGAGAGAGAGAGAGAGAGAGAGAGAGAGAGAGAGAGAAAGTGTCTGCCATAGATGCAGGCTGGGGTGGAAAGAGAGGCGGGAGGGAAACAGGGACATTGGTGGTGGGCAATGTAGGGTGTGACTAAAACCAAATCATGAAGAACTTTGTAACTGTGTATCTCACGGTGATTCAATTTTTAGAAGGGGATAAAAATAAATTAAATTAAATATTCAGCAGCCTCCATCACCAGTTTCCCTTATCAGGAGACGAAAGGATCCGATGGATAATCCTCTGGTAAGGACAGGAGGAGACCTGTTGCCTAGTGCGCCCCTGGCATTCTTGCTGTTTTCAGCTACAAGATGCCTCTTGCTTCTGTTCCTGATGAAATGTGGCCAGTTCTGAGCTTTCTCCGCACACTTTGAGCCCCTGATCCTAGCTAGAAAATGGACTGCTAAGAGACCGTGGCAAGAACATTCAGTTCCTGCAAAGTCTACACATACCACATTTATTCGTAAGACCTCACAAAACTAAACACTGGAGAAAGGGTCAGTTTTACTCTATTGAAAGTATACTGTGAAAAGGCAAATATTTTTAAGTGTCAAAGGGAAGTCGACAAAGGTAAACTAATCAAATCACATGATACACAAGTTAGAAAAAATATCAAAATTAATTTTAGGAAATATAGAAGAGAATGTAATTTTTAAATCCTAAGATTTCTGGCCAGAGATAAAAGTGTGAGTATACATATGCAGGACACAGGAGTTTGACAACACAGGCGGCACTATTTCCATCTATCAAAAATAAGTTTTTAAAAGTCAGTTTGCTTCTTCTTTTCACCATGGGCCTGTAATTTTATACAATGTCACTGATAAATTACTCTCTTGAAAAAAATGTGCTAGTCTAAATTCCAAACAACTGTGAGTTGCTATGGATTAAAAATAAAATATATAAGAAACTTTAAATTGGCATGCTTTCCTTTATTTATTGATTAATAAAAAATTATTGATAAAAAATTGTGTGCATGTGGAAATGATTTCACAAATTTTATGGGACTTACTCATATGTAATCACATGACCTGGATTTCAGATATATTTGCTGAAAGTGCTGGAGCTCCCTTCAGGTAAAGCTCCTATCTCTAATCACAAAGTTCTGTGTTTGGAGAGCACATTCTAAATAAACAATGATTAGCACCATGTTTACAATGGAAGAAACACAAAGAGCTATTTTAATTCTGTACTTCAACCTGCAGCTGTCGGCCAAATCTTTTGGAGTTCACTCTTGTGAAAGCGTCTCATTACCTGTTTATCCCCTTTAAAAAAAATAATCTTACATGAATGTAAGATTGCCATGTAAGTTTTTCTCTCTAAGTTTTGCTGCATTTATTTGGTCACAATAATAATTACATGTATACAAACAGCGGGCAGGGCGTTTGCCTTGCACGTGGCCGACCCGGGTTCGGATAGTATCCCAGGATGCCAGGCAGAACCTGGCAAGCTCCTCATGGAGTATTCGATATGCCAAAAACAGTAACAACAAGTTTCACAATGGAGACATTACTGGTGCCTGCTTGAGTAAATCGATGAACAAAATTTAATATTCTTATTTATTTTATTATCCTTATTTTATTTTATTATCCTTATTTTATATTCTGGAATCCAGAGTTCTGACCTCTGTCGATGGTCAAAAATCAGGGATGCTGTCTCGTTTGCCAAGGCATCAAAAATCAGATGGGCCGGTCATGTAATTCAATTCAGAGATGACCGCTGGACTAGAGCTGTTACCGACTGGGTTCCACGGGACGTCAGAAGACCTCGTGGCCGACCACCAACTAGATGGTCAGATTTCTTCGTCAAATCCCTGAATGAACGATTTGAGGCTCTTCCTGTTCCTGGAGCAAGCAGATATCATTGGGCTGCACTAGCACACGACAGGGACAAATGGAGATGTTACTGACGCCCGCTCGAGCAAATCGGAGATCAACAGGACTACAAGTGATACAAGTGATAATTTATATTCTAGCCACTATTTTTCCTTCCATTTCATGATTACTACTGAAAGTAGTCAGGAATGTGTCTAGAACTGGGGGGCAGTATGACCGCAGGTATGATACAGATGTAATTGAGAAGTGAAGCTATCATCCTAAAACATCTGTAGTACTGTAAATTAATCCAACTTTTATTTAAATAAATCAGTTAACAAAATGTGGGTACCAGGAACCTACTGAGACATCCGAATATCAAAAACCCATAGGAGAACAAAAGCTAATATTATGTATCCTGAATAAATTTCCCAGGTCATTCTTAGTCATGCTAAAATCTGAGGAATTGATCCTCACAACTCATTCTGTTTCTAACATTTCTGAAGTTCAGCAGTTTGTCTCTCAAAAACCAGCATACTAAAGCAATGATTAAAGTCTGCTCAGAAGTCAGAAATTACAAGATAAACATAACACAAAGAGAAGAATTAATAATTATTCTTTTTATTTACATAAATCCAGTTGTATTATGATGTACCATAATTTAAATAGGATTGAGGAAATACTGGGAGGGCTAAGGTGATAATTTTGCTTACGGGTGAACATGAGGGATTGGGGGTCAAATAAACCATGTAAATAAAAAGCAAAAACCAGAAAGTTCTGATTTGTTATACTGAAGAATAAAAATGAAGTCATGCAAATTCAAAAGCTGTCGACATTATCTTTCTTTTGGGAACTTACTATATATCTATTCTGTTATTTATCTGCAGAAATTAAGTCATTGTTTATACACATGTATGTGCGTGTGTGTGATTATAATGCACACACACATATACCAAAAAATCAATGTTTTCATCCTTAGGGAGTCTAAAATTTTAATTACTATTCCCTAATTGGTATTGACTTAATTGACTGGTGACAGTCTCATCACGAGTTCTCTTCCTCTTCTAAGCACAGTGAGCTCCCTTATGCACAGAAACCTGTCTTCAGTGGTCTATGACGAGACAACAACTTTTAGGTCTAAAAATACTGGAGCCAGAAGATCTTTGAGGGGCATTAGACCTTCCATACACTGTTCTAAAACCCTCAACTTCCCCCAGCCCCCACACAAGAATCTAGAGGATCTGCACACTTCCCTTCAGCTCTGCCAGCTGAAACATATGTGATGTTCTGTAATACAGACTACCATGGGAAGAATGGTATTAGGGCATTACTTGCTTTTGGATTTGTACTTTTGCTTTGAAGATCTTGTAATAAAAGATCAAGTAAGTGGAAAAGTAAACAGTCGGGTGGACTGTAACTGATTGTGGCAGTACACCAGAACATTTGATAAGCAGGTCCACACATGTAGCTAACGAGTACAAATCAGAGGGTGGGCTGAGGATGGATATAGCTGAAGAGGAAAGGAAGGGATTAGGGCAGAAGTCTTTCCTCCAACACATCAAAGGCTGAGAAGAAGGTTGAAAACCACAAGTTTAAAGTGAGTACATATATTTTAGCACAAGTTACTTAGAGGCAAATAGAGAAGCTACGCTACAAATAAAAAAAAACTGAAAATATAATTCTAAATAAGATCACCTATAAGCCTCTCATAAATAAAAATTTGATTCAATTTGTGAGGACTAACAGAAGATGAACAAACTCATTCTCAGATTTGAAATTCTAGTAAGGAAACACCTCATAGCATGAACAAATCAGACCACACCTATTTTGTTCACCAAATCCCATAGCTTACAACTAATTTCAAAATACATTAGCAATAACTTATATAATTTAAACTGTCAGTAAACTGCCCCTTGAAATTTTCTAACAAAATTTTTCATAAATAGAAAGGGAGCTTAGAAAAGTGAAAAGGAAAAGAGAAAAAAGGAAAGCTGTGTATTGAATATCTAAGAGGTATCATAAATTAGTGAACAAAAGTGCTCTTCTATCTCCTAATTTCCAGTTCATTAATTTTGGCTCCAAAATAAATGAGGTTAATAACCACAATTATCAGAGTTAGAGAGACAGGAGAGAGTAGGGTGCTTGCCTTGCACATGGCGTTAAACCTAGGTTCGATCCCTGGCACCTCATATGGTCCCTGAATGCCCTCCAGGAGTGATCCCTCAGCATGGAGCCAGGTGTGGCCCCAAAACAAACAAACAAGAATAATAATCACAACTGTCTTAGACAAAATAGGTTTTTTAAATACTTTTAGAGAAGTGATTATAATTCTTGGGGATAAACATTTCTAAATTGGCATATGTCATATAGTGGTGTAAGTATGATATAAACCTAGTGGTGCAGTATTTTAAATGTAATAAACCAACAAAGAGAGAAGAGAGAAAGAGAGGGAAAGAGAGAGATTCAAGTCTCAGAATACTGCACTGCAGGGGCCCCGAGTCTTGCCCAGATTACCTAACCTTGCACAGTCTATGCCAGCAAAGCTTTCTTTCATTCAAAGTTTAGGGGCCACATGTCCCTGTGTTGGATATTAGTATTCAAAGTGTCCTTAATACACACCTATTCTTTTTTTAATTAATTTATTTATTTTTTATTTTTTAAATTTTATTGAATCACCATGAGATAGTTACAAGCTTTCATGTTTGGGTTACAATCTCACAATGATCAAACACCCATCCCTCCACCAGTGCACATTCCCCACCACCAATATCCCGGGTATACCCCCCCTTTCCCACCCTCCCCCTGCCTCTAAGGCAGACAATATTCCCCATACTCTCTACTTTGGGGCATTATAGCTTGCAACACAGACACTGAGAGGTCATCATGTTTGGTCCATTATCTACTTTCGGCATGTATCTCCCATCCCAACTGGTTGCTCCAGCCATCATTTTCTTAGTGATCCCTTCTCTATTCCATCTGCCTTCTTCCTTCTGCTCATGAAGCAATCTTTCAGCTAAGGGGCAATCCTCCTGGCCCTTGTATCTACTGTCCTTGGGTGTCAGCCTCATGTGATGCTATTTTATACTCCACAAATGAGTGCAGTCCTCCTATGTCTATCCCTCTCTTTCTGACTCATTTCACCTAGCATGATACTCTCCATGTCTATCCACTGATAAACAAATTTCATGACTTCATCTTCCTAACAGCTGCATAGTATTCCATTCAAACCAAAGTTTGAATGTACCAAACTTTGAATGCACCAAAGCTTCTTTAACCAGTCATCTGTTTTAGGGCACTCAGGTTGTTTCCAGATTTTGGCTATTTTGAACAGTGCTGCAATGAATATATAGGTACAGATGTCATTTCTACTGTGCTCTTTTGCATCCTCGGGATATATTCCCAGAAGTGGTATTGCAGGGTCATATGGAAACTCAATTTCTAGTTTTTGAAGAACTGTCCATATTGTTTTCCAGAAAGGCTAGACCAGTTGGCATTCCCACCAATGGTGAAGGAGTGTCCCTTTTTCCCCACATCCACGCCAACACTCGTTGCTTTTGTTCTTTTGAATGTGTGCCAGTCTCTGTGGGATGCACACCTATTCTATAATAAGTGAATTACCAAATGAATGTATTTGCTTAGCTATCTCCTTCTACACAAACTTTTCTACCTATTTTATCTGATTTTTATATGCACTGACAAGTTGTGAAACTGAATGGGACAAAGATTTACTCAATGTTAATGCATGTTCTTCTGTATTCTCACAGTAAGAACACATTTTCCAATAACCTTGCAGCTTATTGCCATGCAGGCTATTTCCAGTAACTAAGTGTGTTTTGTGTATATTTTGTGAGCATCTTAACAAAAGAAAGTACCTCAAAGTTGCCTCATGAGCAGAGTACCCTAATTTCACCAACAAAACTATCACAGATTGTATGATTCTTTTTCCAAAGAAAGTGCAGTGTTATCAATATGTGAAACTTAAAAAAACAAAAACTGTGCTAATATTACCTAAAAATCATTCATTACTGGGTGAGAGAGATGATCAAACAAGTAAGGCACTTGCCATGCATGCAGCCTACCCAAGTTTGATCCCTGACACCACATATATAGTCTCCTGAGCCCACCAGGAGTGCTTCCTGAGCACAGATCCATGAGTCCTGAAGACAGCCAAGTGTGGCCCAAACACTCAAAATTTATTGCCTACTAAACTGTGTACAATTATGCAACGAAAGATTACAATCCAGTTATTGGACTAGAAAGAGAGTGTGCAATTAGCAAGTGGTGAAATATGAGTATTACAAAACTCACATTTGAAGATTTTAAAATACTACATTTTACCATGTGAAACAAGATACATGATTTACGAATATGATCTCTAAAGACAAGCATATGACCTACTCCTGCAAAGCGGGTTTTGTGTTTTCTAGGACCAGGAAAACTAGTGCACTGCTGGGGGGGAGGGGGGCAGATAATGTCCCGTGGGCTGAAGCCTCTCAGGTTTCCAATTCTTTCCCCAGGTCCTCTGCCTGCTTCCTGGCTGGTATTATTACACCAGGAAAGAAGTGCCAGCCTCACAAGAACCCAGACAAGAGGGATTCTCCTAGGAAGAGATTCCTAAGAGAATAAAGTCACATACAGAACAGGGCTGAAAAACAACTGAATTTCATTCAAGCAAACAAATATAACATAGAACATAAAAAAAAATCATCCTTTTGTGCATGTGTCATAAAGAAGCTCTGTCAGCCTTCTCATAATTAAAAATATTAAAGACAAAGCAACCACTTTCTTTACCCTTCAATAACTTTGGGGAAAACTTAACAGAAAATAGTAAGCTTGTGATGCCCATATTCCAAAGGCATCATTGCCCAAGTATAGCCCTGCATTAAAACACCCGAGTCCTTATTTAGCTACCCATTTTTAAGTGGCACTTGAAAAATGAACACCATCAAGCTTTCTAAAAATAGAGCAAATCAGCTTTGTTTTCCTTGTCAGAGACACGCACAGTGCATCCACCCACTGCATCCTTCTTCAATTTAACTGTAGAGCGTAGAGACAGAGACATAGATAAAGAATAAACAGATAAAGATAAAATTTATCTCACAGGCACGATGTAAATAGTCATGGCTTCTACCCCATTAATTAGTGAGTCATTTTTCATTATCTGTTCCTTGCCCCCCAGGGGCTAGTATTCAAGTGAATGCAAGAAAAATATGGGGGTGTGGCCCATATTTCTAAGATGCTTTTCATTTAGTTGGAAGGAAAAAAACTAATGGCCACAGAACAAAAGACAAGAAACAAATAGTAGCATATAACTAAGTCCTAAGAGGTACTGTAATTCTTTAAGCCAAAACCCATGGGCTTGTGAATTTGGAAAAAGAAAAGTGGGGAGGGGAATGTAAAGGCAGCACAATCTGTGTTGAGCCTTGTGAATGGACAGGACTTATACTAGTCCAAATGAGTCTATGTGTGAACATAGGAGAATTCTAAACAAAGGAAAGTGTGGTTGAATAAAAAGCTGACGTGAGGCTAATAAGGAGACTGGCCTGCCTAAATGAAAGGTTCAAGTTGGGGAAGAGTGGGAAAGGAACAAAGGGGTAAAATCAAATGGAAGAATCACGGAAATCTAGGTCATGTATAACAAACAGCCACGGTAGATTCCCCACTGAGAACAACAAGATTATAAAAGTATCACCTGAAAGAAACCAAGGTAACAGGTCCTGCTGTAAAGCACAAACTGAGGTGTACAAGAAACTGGGGACACATTTCTGTATAACTGAACTTAATTAGCATTTTGAGTCTTTCATTTTACTATAAAGTAAAAACTAAATTTCACTTAATTCAGGGTTATCTCAATTTCTGGTTTCCTCTTTCTGAAGAATGGCATCTAATTTCATAGGAGAACAAAATGCTATGTTTAGAGAGTGATGGTCAGAAATAATAGAGCTCATTATTTGTCTTTATCTGAAGCTGTTCCACCCACCAGCAGATCTACACAGATGCTCCCCCAATCCCTTCCACAAGCCCCCAAGGATCTTGGCTCTCTATGCCCATGTCCTTCTGGGCATACAAGCTGCATCTACGTCCTTTCTGGGCATCCAGGCATGTCTGTGCTTCCTCCTAAGCTACCTCTGCTGTGAAAATTTGGCAGCGTTCCCTCAGTTCCACCACACCAGACAACCCCCACACGCTGGGCACAGAGAATGTCTGTGCTATTCCAAGCTATACTCTTACACAGACCGAAATTATTTGAAATACTTCAAATCAATTCCCTTTATGTCCGACCTAAAATTCAAAAACAAGCACTTGGCTCCTGTAAGATAAACCGTGTTTATCTTTTTCTTGAAAAGTAAGTCAGGGTTGGAGCGATAGCACAGCGGACAGAGTATTTGCCTTGCAAGCAGTCGACCCAGGTTCCCAGCATCCCATATGGTTCCCCAGCACTGCAGGCAGGAAGGAAAGAAGGCTCAGTCCGATTTCCAAACTGGAAAAATGGGTAGAGGGGGTGTAATAAGCAGAATAGTAATTACAGGGAGGGGCACTGGCTAATATCTCAAATCATTATCACATCAAACTAAGAGATAAAAAGCCTACATTAGGTAAAGGTGTTTGGGAATGGAGACTAAATAGGTCTATTTGGAGGTATAGAAAAGTAAACCTTAAAGAGATGTTTGACAGAGGTAGAAGATACAGAGCAGAAAAGAAAATAAATTTAACTCATGGTTTCCAGACTTTGAGATTAGCAAAACTATAGCACTAGAAATTACTAAAATCAGTTTGGGGTGAAAAGGTTTTCAATTTGGTTGTGATTTATATTCGCCTCAATTCTTATAGCTCAAGTAATGCTTTTAAATTTTTTTAAGTGTTATTCTAAGAGTTTGTACTACTGAGCAGTTTCCAGATTCTCAGTAAAACATTCAATACCATATCTTTTAAATAAATACTATCAAATTTCAAGGACCTGCTATTTCATGAACAGAAATGCACAACAGATCTTTTTAGAAGTTTATTCTTAAAACAAATAAAATTTGTTCTTTGAAAGCATTACACTTAGTTTTAAAACAGTCCAAGAATAATAATGTGGTGTCTCAGCAGAATTGACACAGAATGGACAGAGAAAAGGCTGAGAGGAAGGAGTGCCATTTCAGCTTTCCATCCATTCTGGAGCCTAACAAGCAAATCCTGGGGAGTCTTAGAACTGACAGATGTGTGCACCTCACTAGCTCTGCCCTGAGAGTAGCCCAGGGAAGAAATACAAGAGTCAATTACAATATAAGAGCACACAATCAAAGGAGTGATTAGCATACCCAAATGGCACAGCAAATTTTATTGAGATGGTCAGAAATTTTCGTATTCGACATTATTAGTGTCAGTTTCAGACAGATTAGCAATCCCTCCATTTTATATTTTACATATCTCCTTTTCTTCCTGCCCATTCTGACTCTCCCAGCTCCATCCCGGCCTGTTTGGTTCTTTGCACTCACCCAGCAGGAGCTGATCTTGTCAACTGCAGAGATAAGCAGGCCTCGCTTGCCCGCCAGCATTTGCCAAGCTCGGTAGTGGCCTGGCACACATAAATGAATCCTGATCTGAATAGAGGGAAGTGTGGACAGCCCCTAGAATTAACTGTTCCATGCATACAGCACTGGGCACACACCCAGCAGCTGAACATATTCAATGTGTCCAGGATAAATCCTCTCAAAACTGGAGAAAAAAAAGGTTTTTCCTGTCAACTGCCTGGACATGGTGGAATTCAGTGATCCTAGGACTCAGTCAGAAAATTAAACAAAAGAAGAAAATAAGGCCCAACTAATTTCTTTAAGCTGACTTGTCTGAGTTCCCAAATTACAAGTTCCACATCCACTTGAAATAAAAAAAAAAGATGGGAGTATAAAAACACTGGTGGCAGGAGCTGATACCGGTGGGTTTCGAGTTGAAATATTACACAGCTAAAACTCAGCTATCAGTAAGTTTATAAATACTGGTTCTTTGTGGTTCTTGGTGGTGGAATATGTGCACTGGTGAAGGGATGGGTGTTCAAGCATTGTATAATTGAGACTTAAGCCTGAAAGCTTTGTAACTTTCCACATGGTGATTCAATAAAATAAATAAAAATAATTTTAAAAATTTAAAAAATAAAAATAAACCAAGGCGATGAAACACTTGATCTCTCACGTTTCTTCCATTTTTTAAAGTTCTGTGTTTCAATCACCAACGTTCAGCATCCAGTGTACTAAACATGGGAAAAACCAACTATACATTAGAGACATCAGTGGCAGAAAACAAATGGGATAGAGAAGTCAGCTGGATCTTTCCAAAGTATAGGACTTAGGCTAGAGAGACAACATATGCTCAAGAGACTGAAAAGCACACTTAGCATCTGGGGGGCCTGAGTCTGCCACCAGATATTCGCCAGAGCATGGCTGAGAGGGTCTGCCAACAAAACAGAGCTTGGAGTAGCCCCTAAGTATCAGTGAGTGTAACCCCAAAACCAAAATTACTGGCTTCTGGAACAGTCGGCAGTCAGGGGGTGGGCCTCGGTGCTTGGGGTCCGATGTTGCCACCAGTAGATAAGGTTAGAATTGAACTGAGTAGCACGTTAGTTGGGGATGCCTCCACACAGCTCCTCGGAGAAATTAAAATTTATGACGTTGATGTAGAACAAGGGCTCTTCTACATAGGGGTTTCTATCTAGACACCTATTTATGACATTGATGTGGAAACAAGGGGTTTCTCAGTCAGGAACAAAGGCACTTATAGAAAAGGAACAGCGGAGATGAAGGAACACAAAACATTTTCAGCTGAGACCCTCCCTTCCAAATCTGTTGGTGGTGGGTATTTTCGCTGTTTCTTCATGTTGTTTTGGGTTTTACATGAAAAAGTGCCCTACATCACTAATCATCAGAGAGATGCAGATCAAAACAACCATGAGATACCACCTCACACCACAGAGGCTAGCACACATCCAAAAGAACAAAAGCAACCTCTGTTGGAGAGGATGTGGGGAGAAAGGGACACTTCTACACTGCTGGTGGGAATGCCGGCTAGTTCAGCCCTTTTGGAAAACAATATGGACAATTCTCAAAAAATTAGAGGTTGAAATGCCATTTGACCCAGCAATACCACTGCTGGGAATATATCCCAGAAAAGCCAAAAAGTATAGTCGAAATGACATCTGCACTTATATGTTCATCGCAGCACTGTTTACAATAGCCAGAATCTGGAAAAAACCTGAGTGCCCTAGAACAGATGACTGGTTGAAGAAACTCTGGTACATCTATACAATGGAATACTACGCAGCTGTTAGAAAAAATGAGGTCATGACATTTGCATATAAGTGGATCAGCATGGAAAGTATCATGCTAAGTGAAATGAGTCAGAAAGAGAGAGACAGACATAGAAAGATTGCACTCATCTGTGGAGCATAGAATAATAGACTATAAGACTAACACCCAGGATTAGTAGAAATAAGTACCAGGAGGTTGTCCCCATGGCTTGGAGGCTGGTCTCTCATTCTGGGCAACTCAGAGAAGGGAACACCAAGTAAAATGTGGTCGGAGGTCATTCGGGGGAAGGGTGATGCGTGCCGAATATAGACTAGAGACTGAACACAATGGCCACTGAACACCTTTATTGCAAACCACAACACCTAATCAGAGAGAGAGATCAAAAGGGAATACCCTGCCATAGTGGCAGTGTGGGGTGGGGGGAGACAGGACTGGGGAGGGCGGGAGAGATGCTGGGTTTACTGGTGGTAGGGAATGGGCACTGGTGAAGGGATGGGTTCTTGAACTTTGTATGGGGAAAACACGAGCACAAAAATGTATAAAACTGTAACTGTACCCTCACGTTGATTCACTAATTAAAAATAAATAATTAAAAAATAAAAAATATATTTATAAAAAAAAAAACATTTTCAGGATGGAGAAGACACTACCTGACAATAGTGTTCACGCCAAAGATCTATCAGCAATAACGTGAGTTTCTCTCTGTAATGCTGTGAAGAAAAGCACATATATGGGTATTCAGAGGACCAAAGTGTGTTTTCATATATAATTAGTCTTCATGGTTCCTGGCTGGCAAACCCTAAGAATTTCTGAAGTGTAGCAATGAATAAGGCAGGCTGGCATTTGTCATGTTAATAAGGCTTTGGGAAAGCACCTAAGTATGGAGTGGCTGCCAGTGCTGGTCAGCCCTGTGACTGCAAGGTTGGAACTTGCAGTCCCACGCCCCTTAACCTTCAGGGACAGGAGACGGGACCAGCTGTCAGTGGTTTCGTCAATCATGCCCATGTAACGAGGCTCTATGGCAACTCTCAAGGACTCAGATCAGAGCTTCCGGGCTGCGGCATGAGCAAACACAGGCAGGGAGAGGGTGCTTCCAACTCTCCCCAGCCCTACCCAGGGCAAGTCAGATACCCGGATTTTTTATTTGCATCCTTACTTTTATCCTTTTATAATGAAACAGTAATCTAGTAGCAAGTGAGTTTCCTAAATTCTGTGAGCCTTTCCACAAAACAGAACCAAAGAAGGGAAGCCATGGGCTCCTCCTCCCCGAGTTGGTCAGAAGCCCGGGAGGCAGGGCAGCTTGACTGGCTTTTGAAACTGTGGGCAGTGGGGGGCATGAACACTCTGTGCGTGGGGTCCGATGCTGTCTCCAGTAGACAAGGTTAGAATTGAACTGAGCAGTGCTTTGGTTGGGGAAGCCTCTACATACCGCCTCACTGCAACTGGGCGCAGGAACCCATTCAGTCTCCCCTTCAAGGGACCCTGAATAGCGCAATTTAAGGTCCAGCACTGTGGATGATGCAGAGCACTTCCTAAAAGCTCTGCATCAAACAGAGGCAAGGACACTTTAGGATTATGAAATATGTGATTACAAAATACGTGATATTTCATTTAAAAAAACATTCTGTGGTCAATTTTATCAAAGCACCATCTGTGGTCACAGGCTGAACTGGAGTGGATAGTCACTTCAGAAAGATCAGAGTGAAAACTGAATGTCATGGGGGGTTATTGATAACAAGTATCATCATTAGTTTGTTGGCAACTGGACACTCAAGGAGGCATAGAGGGGGTGAGGGAGAGAGAACCTTCAGACTTCGCATGCACTCCTGGCAAAGAGTGACTGGAGCGGGGCAGTCCTGTCTGGATCCCAGACGCTGGACTAAAACCGGACCAGACACCTGATCCCGCTGCCATCCCCAAGGGAGAAGAGCCACATTAAAACCACCGACTTCCCAAAAGACAACTCCACACATCTTTGCTTAATGTTTTCCTCCTTTCCTCCATCCCACTTTCCAAGCAGCTCAGTGACCAAACCCTGGACATTTTCATCACATTTACTCTACAGTCTTTCTTCTCCATCACCCCTTGAGTCAATCTCAGGAAAAATGTATTTGCCAAGTTACCTAGTTTCCATGGTGATAAGAAGGTAACGTAAGATCAACAAAAGAAAAATTGATATTCTTTTTAACTAGCTTAAACATTTCTGTTTCTATCAGTTTACCTAAAAGATTAAACCATTAATCTAATCTCTCAAAATAAGCCTGAAAATAGTTCAACCCTCCTTCCAAGACTAATATATAGTGCGATCCTCATCCTAATTGCTCTAATTACATGAAGAACATAATGAGATAGAGCAGCAGATGGCTACAGATTGAATTTGACAGAGAAGAAATTCTCATCTCCTCTTAAAGAAACTTTGCTTTGACATGAAAAAAATAAGTCATTTTTTTCCACAAAAAGTCCCACTTCTATTTTCTTCAATAGTATCTTTCTTTTAAAAACATCACTCATTTCAAGCATGTTTCTGTTAATATATTAAAGAGATCAATGCATACCTCTGTTGAACACTACATTTGCTCACAGAAAGTAGTCAAGAATGTGTCTAATAAATCATACTTCTAAAGCTGGCTCTAAAGTCCCACACATAAAGCAGACTATAGACCCAACACAATGGCCAGTCAGTACCTTTCTTGCAAACCACAACACCCAAAAGGAAAGAGAACAAAAGGGAATGCCCTGCCACAGAGGAAGGGTGGGGTGGTGGGGGATGGGGTGGTGGGGTGGGAGGGATACTGGGAACATTAGTGGGAGAGAATGGGCACTGGTAGAGGGATGGGTAAATGATCATTGTATGACTGAAATGCAAACACAAAAGGTTTGTAAGTTTGTAACTACTTCCCGGTGATTCACTAATAAAAAATAAATAAAGAAAGAAATAAAGAAATAAATAAAGTCCCACGCATGTGTTCTATCACATACAGAATTGGGATAATGGGAAGGTCTTTAATTTGGACCCGACGGCTAAGTCCATAGTCTCAGCTTTCCTCAAGGAAAGGACAGATCATCTTTTTAACCAACCTTGTTCATCTAAACTCATCACTGAAATACAATGTCTAAAGATAAAGTCAAAACCTTCCTTTTAAAAATAAGTTTGTTCTGACTATATGTACAATGAAATATTACTCAGCCCTAAGAAAAGGATAAAATCGTGTAATCTTCTGCTACATGGAGAGACCCGGAGCATGTTATACAGAGTGAAGTTAGAGGGAGAGACCATCCCGGTAAAGGGTATTGGAACATTATATGATCAAAATCCAATTAATAATGAACAACTTTATAATCGTGTATCTTGCTATGATTCAATTAAAAACTAAATAATTGTTTTTAAAAAAGAGACTGACACAGAATGATCTACATCGCTATGTGTAATATAAAGAAACACAATGGTAGAATAATGAATGCCCAAAGACAATGGAAACAAAGAACACGAGAGCTGGAAGTCAGTAGGAAACAGGCCCCTGAGGGGACTAGGGGATAAGACAGGGAGGGGGCATGATGATGGAGGGAACACCTGACAGGGAAGAAGAGGTGGTGCTGGATTGTGGTAAAGTGTTATGTATGAATCCCCATCATCAATACTGTATAATATGAGGTAAAAGCTTATTTAAAAAGTGGCCCTGATCACTGTGTGATTGTAACTCAAGCATGAAAGCTTGTAACTATCTCACAGTGATTCGTAAATTTTTTTTTTTTTAAAAAGTGTTCCCTGGGGTTTGAGTAATAGCACAGCAGGTAGGGCATTTGCCTTGCACGCGACCATGGTTCGATTCCCTGCATCCTATATGGCCCCCTGAGCACCGCCAGAAATAATTCTTGAGTGCATGATCCAAGAGTAACCCCTGTGCATTGCCAGGTGTGACCCAAAAAGAAAAAAAATAAACAAAAAAATAATAAATAAATAAAAAGTGATCCCTGTGAAGGCAGACTGGTGGGTGGGAGGCAGGCAGGGTGGGTGGGCGGAGGGAAGTGGATACTGGTGAAGGGTCCACTGTGCCTTGAAACACTGTATGACTGAAATCCCATCAGGAATAACTTGATAATTTCATGATGACTAAAGGGGAAACTACCAAGCTTGTTCTACATTTTGGGGGGCTGAGGCCCGACTCCCAATCAGTACTCAGGAGCCCCAGGAGTTTCTGGCAATTTTCGGCCAACCTGGCCTGAAGTTCCAGCACAGACACAGGGACGTGGTGCTGCTTGGGCCCTCCAGGGCTGCAGACCACTGGGGTCACCTTGGTGGTGCTGGGGGGGTGAGGGGGTGGCAATTCCATATGAGACCAAAAATATATATTCACACATAGGCCAGAGATATTACAGGGGTTAAGGTGCTTCCACACAAGCAGCACCACCAAATTTTGTGGTTTCATTTTATTTCTTAAAGCCAAGTAGCTACATGATTCAGGAATATCAAAGTTCCTCTAACTCTTCAAGTCCCAAAATGGAACATTCCAACAGGGAGAGATAGAAATTTCTAATTTCTATAGGAAAAGTTACATTTTATCAGCTGTCCTTATATAACACTGCATAGCCCCTGGTCCTAAAAGAAAAATTAGAAAACACATGTTTTCATGCACCTATTCTCTCAACAAAGCCAGTGGGGGTAATGTGAAATGGATAGATGCAATATGTGATCACCATTTAGTCTGGTAACGGGTCCCATATTTTTTCACATTATCAGGTCCCATTACCAAATAAACTTGGTTTGTTTAATCTCTAAGCAAGTCACCTAATACTTAACTTGAAATTTTCTTAAGCTTTATTCTAGTATTTATTTGCTCATCTTCATACTGACCTAATCTGAAACAACATGAAAACTGATGGAAAAAAACTGATCAAAATAGTATTTTAAGAAACCCTCTTTTCCATGTCCAGGTCTTTAAAGATACCTAAAATTATTTTTTCCAGACATCAAATCTATTTCCCAAGGTTGGGGTATGCCAGAGAAAGAGAGATATTAACAGCAGCAAGGGGGTGGGTGGGGGGGGCAATATTCTGAAACTCAACACCTTTCCTCACCAGCATCTTTGGATCCTGTTTACTCATGGCCATGCTTCATCCTTGGCCTCTACAGCATCCTCTCCTTTCCTCGAAACCTAATTGGAGTTCTAGATTCTCTCATCCACAGCTTGTGGGGACTTGGAAGGAGCATTCATTAGTGTTCGGGAGCTCTGTGTTTAGGGGGCCACATGAAGCTCCAGGTACTGAACCAGAGGCAGCTGCCAAGAACCCCTCTATTATATCTCTATTCCTATCTAGACCGCTTGATAAAACTTTCTCCCCAGTACAGGATCTGGCAAACTCATTCACTAATAAATTATTATAAATTATCAGTCTGGAACAAAGCTATCTGAAGTTCATAATATATAAGAGTCTTCAAAACAAAAGAATTTCCAGACCAGGGAGACCTCTTGATGTGCTAGCGCTCCTCTCTCCTTCACATCTTCATTAAAATGTCTCTATGAAAACTAACCACTCAACAGTTCTCCCTTGGTATTCAACTACATAATTACATATAGCATATAATTATTATATAATATAATCTTTCCCTGGGTATTCAACTATATAATTACAACAAATAATAATAGTCAAATTATATTAATCCTCAAAATGCCGTGGTATCAAATTAATTCTGAAGTTTCATCAACTTTACACAAAGTTTATTTTGTTCACAGAAATGCTCTCTGAATCTAGAACCTGTCTTCCAAACAATGATTCAGCCATAAGTGGGTCTCCAAAGACACACCACAGAGAGCTCTGGCTCCTAAATGACATCTAATCACCTCATCTTACACAGTAAAGGAAAGGAAGTATGTGACTCAACCCAACTTCAAGAAAGGCATAAAAGCAGTAGCTCTGGTCAGCTTTAAAGCAGTACCTTATGTTACCAGTTACATAATGAAGGCCTTTGACAACAAAAGCAGATGAAAATAAAATGGATTCAATGAGACCACGAACTTCACAAGAAGTGTTGAAGGGACAGCTAGGAAGGAAGCTGAACCGAGAACTGCTCCATTTTGCCCCCACATTAGTCAGGAGCCACCAAAGAGCTTCTTCATTTCATCATATCTCACTGAGAGATGATATACCAACGTGCTAACTCTAGTCATTTACCCAACAACAGCACACAGTAATTCCACTCTTAAGAACATACTCCAGGGGCCCCAAACCACAAAGCATGTTAGACATCTGTACTCCAATGTTCCCTGCAACACTACGTACAACAACTAAAATATGGAAACAACCCAAATGACCACAAACAAGATGACTGGATAAAGAAACTATGACACATATGCACATATACAATGCAGCCATAAGAAAAGATAAAGTCATGTAATCTGCTGCAAAATGAGTGGATCTGGGTCATGCTGAATGAATCCTGGGGGAAAAGAACAGAGTCAAAATGATCTCTGTTAAATGTGGGATATACAAAAACCTCATAGGGGAATACCAAGTGCAGAATGTCAATAAAAATGAAGAGCAGAACTGGTCTTCAGTAGGAAGACTGACACTGGGACAGAGGTGAGGTGGATAAGTTAGGGAAGGGAATACTAGGACAATGGGAGAAGGGAAAAGTTTCTGCCAGAGAAGTAGGCTGGGGGAGGAAAGGAAAGTGGATAGAGGGTAGTGGTCGCTGGTGAAGGGATTGGTGTTGCAAAAATATACGCCTGAAACTCAATCATAAATATCTTGGTAACACTGGAATTCACTGTGATTCAATTTTTAAGAAAAGTATTTAAGGAAAAACTATTTTGTCCTGCATCCAGAACATTATAAAGTTTAGGGAGTATACCTGGCAAGGGTGTGTGTGTGTGATCAAAATCTAGATACATTTTTTTTATCTTGATGATAGAGAATGAAAGAGACAGAGGGGAAAAAGGATCGGAAAATACAAACCTCAGTCTACAAGGCACAAGGGGAAGATGAAGAACTTCGTGACTTTGTACTTTTTTTCCTGTAACTAAAGTTAAATTCAGTTGTGATCCCTCATTTAAGTGAGAGGCAGAAACAGTCTTCGCAATTTGCTCTGAGGTCTCGATGAAGGGGCCATTCCCTTTTATATTTTAGGGTTTCTTTAGAGCACAAAAATATCAAGGCTTTCCCAACTCCCTGCCTGACTGTTCTTCTTCAAAGAAGCTATAGAATCATTTTTCCTGTGTTTTGCAATTTTAGTCTGATAGCTAAGCCTAGGTTTTGTAATTTGTGTGATTCAAAACCCAGCCACTTCCCTCTTCTCTGCACTCTGCTGGGGCCTCTCTTCCCTGCCCTGATAATCAGAAAGAAGAAAGCTGTCAGAGGCATCAGGAAATACCGGGAAAGAAAACAGACTTGTCAGTATATTATAATGTCAACCGTTACATAAAGAACACCTTTCACAACAGAAGCAAATGAAAATAAAATGAATTCCATGTGACTGTGAAATTTACAAGAATTTATGGAAAAGGTGTTGGTCCTGCAGCTAGAGCAATACGCAAGTTTAGAATGAATACTGGTAAGGGAGTATGTATGATACTATGATACTTTTTTTATAATGAATAGAAAGAGAAAGAGAGAGGATGGGGGTGGGGGAAGAAATAGGAACAAACCTGTAATTCCAAGGAGGTCAGAACAAAGGCTGATTTTCAAAGTATATTCGAGCGAAAAGAGCCCAAGAAAGGACAAATTACTATCAGTCTCAGTATTGAGAAGAGAATAATCCAAAAAAAAATGTCTAAGTCATAAATAGGTACCATGAGACTGTACAAGAATGAAATTGCCAAAGGCCCTCTGGAAATAAAGACAAAGTCTCTGTTCTTTATGGGGAAAGGAAAAAGATAAAATATGGAAGATTGTCCCCCCAACCTCTAAGCTGTTAAATGTGTGTCACTGAACACTTCACTCAGGGACACCTTGATTCTGGCGGAGTTTCATAGAGCTCCCGGAAAGAGGTTTCAGGGTGTGGTGAAGGAGACAAAAAAACCATTGTACCACGGCATTTACACTGATCCCTGGCACAGCCTGGAAAGGACATCCATAGTTTTCTCATAACTTTGTCTAAACTTTTGTCTGAAAGTTAAAGATAATAATAATTATTATTGTTATTCTAGCAATAGCACAGCGGGCAGGGCGCTTGTCTTGCACGCGGCCGACCCAGGTTCGATTCCTCCACCCCTCTTGGAGAGCCAGGCAAGCTACCGAGAGTATCTTGCCCGCACAGCAGAGCCTGGCAAGCTACCCATGGAGTATTCAATATGCCAAAAACAGTAACAACAAGTCTCACAATGGAGATGCTACTGGTGCCCACTCAAGCAAATAGATAAGCAATGGGATGACAGTGCTACAGTGATACATAGAAAGTACATTTCTCATACACTCAAAGATATGAACATATAATCTTTGATAAGGGAACAAGAGATGCAAAGTGGAGCAAGAAAAGTCTCTTTAACAAATGGTGCTGGCAAAACTGGACATCTACACGCAAAAAAATGGGCTCATCCCTCTACCTAACATCATGCACAAAAGTCAGATCAAAATGGATTAAAGACATCAACATCAGACCACAATCCATAAGGCACATCAAAGAAAAGGTTCGAAAAACCCTCCAGGATACTGAAGCTAAAGATATCTTCAAGGACAAAATGCCATTCACCAAACAAGTGGAAACAGAGATAAACAAGTGGGACTATCTTAAACTAAGAAGCTTCTGTACCCCAAAAGAACAAAAACAACTGGTGTTGGCATGGAGGCAGGGAAAAGGGATGCTCCTTCACTGCTGGTGGGAATGCTGACTGGTTCAGCCTTTTTGGAAAACAATATGGATATTTCTCAAAAAACTGTAACTCGAGCTCCCATTTGACCCAGCAATACCATTTCTGGGAATATATCCCAGAGTTGCAAAAAAGTACAGTAGAAATGACATCTGCACTTCTATGTTTATGGCAGCACTATTTACAATAGCCAGAACCTGGGAAAAACCCAAGTGCCCAAGAACAGATGACAGGTAAAAGAAACTTTGATACATCTACACAATGGAATATTATGCAGCTGTCAGAAAAAAATGAAATCATGAAATTTGCATATAAGTGGATCAACATGGAGAGTATCATGCTGAGTGAAATGAGTTAGAAGGAGAGGGACAGACATATAAAGACTGCACTCATGTGTGGAATATAAAGTAACATAATAGGAGACTAACACCTAAGGACAGTAGAAATAAGGGTCAGGAGGATTGCCCCATGGCTTGGAAGCCAATCTCATGCACTGGGGAAAAGGTAGCTGGGACGAAGAAAGGAGCACTAAGTAAATGATGGTTGGGGGGATCACTCGGGATAGTAGACGCATGCTGGAAGTAGACTATGGACCAAACATGATGGCCGCTTGATACCTATATTGCAAACCATAACACCCAAAAGAGCAGAGACAGTAAGAGGGAATGTGACTGCCACAGAGACAGGGAGTGGGAAGGGGTGGGGATGGGGGTAGGAATACTGGGAACATTGGTGGTAGAGAATGGGCACTGGTGGAAGGATGGGTACCCGAACATTATTTGACTAGAATGCAAACATGGAAGTTTTTAAGTCTGTAACTATATCTCACGGTGATTTACTAAAATTAAAAAAAATTGTAATATAGGAAAACTGTACTCATGAAACTTTGTCATTAACCATATTGTAAATCATGGTGCCTCAATAAAAACTGAATAAATTAAAAACTTTTAAAAAGTAAAAAAAAATAAAAGGTACATTTCTTGGGGAGCAGAGTGATAGTACAGCAGGTAGTATTCTCATCTTGCATGTGGCATACCCAGGTTTGATCCCCAGGACTAGATATGGTCCCCCATAAACCCACCAGGAGTGATCCCTTAGTGTAAAATCAGGTGTAAGCTCTGAGCACCACTGCACCTGGCCAAAAAAATCCAAAAAAGAAAGGAAAGAAATGTTTCTCAGCCTAGCAGAGAGGCCACCCATGAGCCACTGCTCCATCTCCCCCCACCGGCCATGTCACTGTTGCTCCCATCAAGCAAATGGTTCCACTGGCCGTGCCACTTGCCACTTGCCAACCTCACGCAGCTCTCTGCCTGAAATGCTCTCCCCTCTTACAAGACACAGACCAAAACTCCATTTAGACGTAGGTTCAAGATGGAAAAGTTACTTCCCTCCTCTCATAATCAAAGCAAATCTACACCAAAACTTGGACTCATCTATCCAGAAACAAACCTGAAACCCCAGTGAACAAAGCTCCCACAGTAAGGGACAAAAGGAGACCGTCCGAGCAGACAGGAGGCAGCAAAAGCCCTTTCCACAAAAGAAACCCCACCAAGCTGCAGTCAGGAAAGGATTTCTAAGGTATGAAATTTTATCCCGGGAGCAGGAAGGTGTTGGGTCCAACAACCATCTCCCCAGTGACCCTATACTTACAATACTGGAAGCAAAAGGCAAAAAACTATAGGGTAGAAACAGGCCGGAGGCACTGGTTGGAGTGACATCTTGGCAACTTCTCCCTGTCCTGCTGACGGCAGTGTTGATGGATGCAATATTGTATCAGATTTTCCACTGTAACAGACCTCAAGAGCAAATTCCTGCAGGGACTCCATCCACCCGCAATAAAGAACCTAAGCAGCTATGGGGAGAGATCATTTCCAGAGTGCTCACTCCAAGTGGAGACACAGTCTCTTTGAAAACACACTAAACCATTAATAAGAAAATGGCACCCTATGGGCAGAAGGCACCTCACAGCCCTCCCAAATTGTAACTATTCCCTACTGTGTTCTCTCCAGCCAGGAGCAAGCAGACAGCTTCCTGCTTGGAGGGCATACTTTGTCACCAGCAGAGACTGAGGTCACCTCTTAAACCCATCGTGCATGGGTTCCCCAACCACTACTCATGTTTTCATGACCAAGACAGTCTAGTGGTTGGTTGCTGAGCAATTTGAACTTGAATTCCTGGTTACTACCATATCTATCCAAACATGGCATACAGGTACCACCAGATACTCGTAACTGCAAAGCCCTGGTCACTCCCAGCTCTACGCAAATTCACCGTCACAGTGGAAGCTGGCACTCTTGGATGGAAATCTCCTTGTGGCCCCAGGCACACACAACACTGGTACTTGAGCAGGTTCCAGGCACTCATGACCACAAACTCCCAGGTCTGTTAAGACTTTTGTCCAGGCTTCCTCAAAGCACCAGACATATTGGGGAGATAGCCCAACTAATACTAAGGAATTGAGACAATGGCTGAAAAGAACGCCTAATGCAACGCAGCTTTGCAAACTACCTGGAGAAGACTTCAAAGCAGCCATTCTAGTGATGTCTCTCAGAAATGAGTTACATAAAAAGAGAATTTCAACAAAGAGAAAGTACAAGAGAAATTTTAAGGAAAAGTCTTAAATAGAAGTCATAGAACTGAAGAATATAATAGCTAAAGTGAAAAATAAAATAGAGAGTGGAGGATTCATAACAGAATGTCAGAGCCCAATAACTGAATCAGTGGGGCCGAGAGATGGTACAGTCTTACTTTGTACTGATGGAAAAGTGCTTACTTTGCAAATGCCCTGTCCTGGCTTTCTCTTTTTTTTTCTGCTTTCTCCAGCAGCCCATATGGACCCCTGAGCCCCAAATGCAGTGATTCCTAAGCAGAGCAGAGGACTAGGTATAACCCTTAGTACCACCTGGTGTGGTCCAAAAACCTTTTATAATTGAATTAGTGTATGCAAAAATAAAGAAGTAGAAACAATGGGAAAAGAACAGGAAGAAGAACAACAAATATAAAGCATTAAAGATCACCTACCCACTAATGGAACAGCTTCAAAAAGGAAAAGTCACATCATAGAGGTCCCAGGAGGACAGGAGGGAGAGCAGGCCATAATTCTTGTTCAAATCATTGGGAAATTTCACAAACTGAGAAAAGGATTGAATACCCATAAACTCAAGATTCCCAAACAAAATAAGCCCAGATCGTTTTATACTAAGAGACACTGCAAATAAAATGACAAAAGTCAGGGTCAGAGGGATAGTATAGGGTTTAGGGCACTTGCCTTGTGTGATAACCAGAGCCGCATGTGGTCCTCTAAGTGATCCAGAAGTGAGCCCTGAGCACAGAGCCAGGTGTAAGCCCTAAGAATAGGGCTTACATTTTGGTGTGGACAAAAGGTGATTAATTAACTAATTAATCAAAAACTAATTTGATACCATTTTTTCTTAAACTACAAAAGTAAAAAGACAAAGGTTCCAAAAACCAGCTAGAGTAAAGCAAAGAGCTTCATAGAGGGGAACACTCATAAAAGTACTGGCAGATTTCATCATATAAACTCTACACCAAAATAAAGTGGCAGGATACACCAATTACTGAATGCAAATAATTTTGTTGTTGTTGTTTTTTGGGTCACACCTGGCAATGCACAGGGGTTACTCCTGGCTCATGCATTCAGGAATTAATCCTGGCGGTGGTCAGGGGACCATATGGGATGCTGGAAATCGAACCCGGGTTGGCCAAGTGCAAGGCAAACACCCTACTCTCTGTGCTATCACTCCAGCCCCAGAATGTAAATGACTTTTAATCAAGAATGTTTTACCCAAATAAATAATTGCTTGGATTTTAAAGGAAAACTAGGATTTTTTCAGACAAATAAGTTAAAGAAAATCATTGTCATCACACTACCTTCCCAAAAGCAATTTAAGAGACTTCTATTTAAAAAAAAAAGTAAAAGTAACCCTACTTAAAATGATCAAAAATAAACCCCTAAAAAATAAACCATAAAATGTGTAGGAAAGGAGAAGGAAAGGAGAATATTAATAACCGATTCTCAAGTTTACAATTATTTTTGTTACATTCATTCAACAGTGTGGAGAATTTTAAATTTTAGATTTTTTTTTTAGTTCTAAATTTTATGTTTGGAATTTTTTTTTTTTTTTTTTTTTTTGCTTTTTGAGTCACACCCGGCGATGCACAGGGGTCACTCCTGGCTCTGCACTCAGGAATTACCCCTTGCAGTGCTCAGGGGACCATATAGGATGCTGGGAATCGAACCCAGGTCAGCTGCGTGCAAGGCAAACGCCCTACCCACTGTGCTATCGCTCCAGCCCCTATATTTGGAATTTTTAACTAATCTTATTTTTCTGTGAAAAAATAATATTTTTGATTCTTCAGGTTGTCTGTTTTATTTTGGGTAAGTCAGAGTAGAGTAGTCTGAAAGTTTCAACAGTTTCATTAAATCACATTTTCAAACCTATGTTCACAGTAGTTCCTTATAATACGTCCAATGTTTGGGAGGCCACAGTGAGTTCTATTTTATTTCTGAACCAGCAACTTGTCTCGTTTTCCTTTTTCCTTTTTAAGTCTTGCTGGAGTTTTATCAATGTTTTACCCTATCGACGCCATTTTTATTCCACTGACTATTGGTTCCTCAAAATTTTTCTGACTTTGTCCACAAAACTTCTTTCAGTTTTCAGTTAAATGGAGTTTATTGTGCTCTTCCTCTTCTAGATTCTTAAGTGGGAAATCCTAGATTATCAATAATGTTTCTTTTAAAAAAACAAGCACTTAACAAAGCTTTCTAAGAACTTAGTTCAAAATACTTTAATTATTGTTGGGAAGCATTTTTTCTTTTTTATCCACAGATTGAAATGTATCGTTTAATTCTAAATATTCCAATAATTTGTGGTATTTTTCCATTACTAATTAACTGTTTGATTATATTTTGGTTGGGCAATAGCTGTTGTGCATTTATTGTTTGGTTTTTTTGTTGCTTGTGGTCACACCTGGCAGTGTTTGGGGGCTCCTCAGGACCACGCGGTGCCTAGGAATCAAACCCAGACCTCTCGCCTGCAAAACACTGTGCTCGAAGCCTGTCAAGCCATCTCCTTTGCCACTCAGAAAATACTGTGGACGGATTGACTTTTTTAAGTAACAAAATACTAATCTATTCCTTTAAGAACTCTTCCTGATTCCACCCTCACTGTCATGTAAGCTCACCTATCAGCCCAGCTACAGACTCATGATTAAATCTTGAAAGAGATCAACTAGCCACAAACATTTCTCAGATACACCATCCGGGGTGACTCCGGGAGGGGGGAGCCAAGTCCCAATCCTGCTTAAGTCAGGCAGTGGCTCGCACACTCCAACTGCTGCTGCCACAGCTATGGCCAGCCCAACTCCACCATCTCATGACTGAGCTCTTCGGAAACTCTAAACCACCAAAAATTTCAAGTACACCATGGGATTATGGCTGAGAAGCCCCAGCAGCCACACCCACATTCCACCACTGCCACCATGTAAGCTCACTGCCCAGTTAAACTTTCTGGATTTCTCGAGTGTGTGGTCACACCACATCTGCAAATTCTACAATACTAACATCCCAGTATCAACAAAGTCAACTAAGCTCGATTAAGAAAAGCATTAGCAAGGAAAGCTCAACTTAGCAACAACAGCTTAGCATGGCCTCAGACAATGACTCGGTGTTTCCATGGTGAGAAATAACAATTTTCACAAATATTTTTTACTGAAGTATTTTTTGATAATTCCATTAGCCATTTCATGGTAATGATTAATATAAATAATTCTGAGCTTGCTACAGGGGCAGGCTTGAGAGTTGGCTGAGGAAATGGGGACAGATAATGAAAGAGAAGAGAGGTTAAAAAAACAATCCCATTCACAATAATACCTCAGAAAATCAAATACCTTGGAATCAGCTTAACTAAAGAGGCGAAGGACTTATACAAGGAAAATTACAAAACTCTACTTCAAGAAATAAAAGAGGACACTAGGAAATGGAGACATATCCCCTGCTCATGGATAGGGAGGATTAACAATAACAAAATGGAAATACTCCCCAAAGACTACATTTAATGCAGTCCCAATCAGGATACCCATGACATTCTTCAAAGAAATAGGCAAAACACTCCTGAAATTCATATGGAACAATAAGCCCCCACGAATAGCTAAAGCAATTCTTGGGAAAAAGAAGATGGGTGGCATCACCTTCCCCAACTTCAAACTGTACTACAAAGCAGTAGTCCCAGACTCTCAAACATATGATCACTTAGTTTTTGATAAAGAAGCAAGAAATGTGAAGAGGAACAAGGAAAGCCTCTTCAACAAGAGGTGCTGGGAAAACTGGACAGCTACCTGCAAAAAATGAACTCTGAAATGCCAGGCACGAAAGTTAGGTCAAAGTGGATTAAAGGCCTCGATGTCAGACCTGAATCCATAAGGTACATGGAGGAAAATGTAGGCAGAACCCTCCATAACAATGAAGCAAAGGCATCTTTAAGGATGAAACACCACTGATCAAGCATGTGGAAACAAACATAAACAAATGGAACTGCATCAAACTAAGAAGCTTCTTCACCTCAAAAGAAACAGTAACCAAAGTACAGAGAGAGTCCAAGAAAGGGAAAGAATATTTACCCAATACCCATTTGATAAGGGATTAATACCCAGGATATACAAGACACTACTAGAATTGTACAAGAAAAAAAAAACTTCAACCCATCAAAAAATGGGGAGAAGAAATGAACAGAAGCTTCCTCAAAAAATAAATACAAATGGCCAAAAGGCACATGAAAAAATGCTCTACATCACTAATCATCAGGGAGATGCAAATCAAAGCAACAATGAGATATCATCTCACACCACAGAAACTGGCACACATTCAAAAGAACAAACAGTGCTGACATGTATATGGGGAGAAAGGAATGCTCTTTCACTGTTGGTGGGAATTCTGACTGGTCCAGCATTTTTGAAAAACATTATGGTTCCTTCAAAAACTAGAAATTGAGCTTCAATATGACCCGAAATACCACGTCTGTGAATATAGCCTGAGAGTGAAAAAAAGCACAATAGAAATGGCATCTGCACCTGTATGTTCATTGCAGCACTGTGCTCAATAGCCAGAATCTGGAAACAATCTGAGTGCCCGAGAACAGACAACTGTTTAAAGAAACTTTGGTACATCTACACAATGGAATACTATGCAGCTATTAGGAGAGATTAAGTTATAAATTTTGCTTATAAGTAGATGGTCATGGAGACTATCATGCTAAGTGAAATGAGTCAGAGAGAGGGACAGACATAGAATGACTACACTCATTTGTGGAATATAAAATTATATAATATGAGACTGACACCAAGGACTTTAGACACAACGGCCAGGAATATTGCTACATAGTTGGAAGCCAGTCTCCCGAGCTGGAGGAGAAGGCAGCAGGAATAGACAGGGGATCACTAAATCAATGATGATTGAACAGATCTCTCGAGATGGGAGATGTGTGCTGAAAGTAGATAAAGGACCAAATGTGATAGCCTCTCAGTCTCTGTACTGCAAACCATAATGCAGAAAAGTAGAGAGAAAGTATAGGGGAAATTGTCTGCCATAGAGGCAGTGAGAGGGTTGGAAAGGGAGGGTATATTGGGGACATTAGTGGTGGAGAATGTGCACTGGTGGAAGGATGGGTGTTTGATCATTGTATGTCTGAAACTCAAACATGAAAGTTTTGTAACGTATCTCACGGTGATTCAATAAAAAAGAAAAGAAAATGGGGACAATAATGGAGGGAATGCCCAGTGGTGGTGGGATTGAGGATGGACTGAATGCTTGTAACAAATGCATCATGAACAACTTTGTAAACCACAACATTTAAATAAATTTGGAAGAGAAAAAGAACTGGTAACATAAAACAAAAGAACACTTCTCTGATTTTTCTTCCCTCTCCCCTCCTTCTAGCAAGTGCCTCCCCCACCACTTAGCATTCGAGCCACAATGCTACACCATGGACCATATTCTTAGCAGCAGCTGACTTATCTGTAGTGCTGAGAAGATGAGTCATGCCCCAAGAAGTCTCCTCCTCTCCGAGAATCTGGTACAGAAGAAATGTTCACTGAACTAAATTGTATACTTCTAAGTACCTCAATTTCTACTTGATTCAATTGGAAACATTTTCTCCAAGTTTTTAAATACAGATTCAGGAGAAATTTGTGATTTGTATTTTACATGTTTAACAGGAAAATGAAAAGAATCCTTTATTACAGTTTTTTTTTCAGTACATCACACAAAGGGCATTCTATGATGATACTGACTTAAAAAAACTGTCAAATAAAGAGAGGCATTATCCTATATCTAGAAGAGAAAACTACAACTCAGAGAGGGTAAGAAGTTCTTTCAATGTGCACAGCTGGAAAGTGGATCGGTCAAGGTGGGTAAATACTTAAATATTATTTTTCCCATAAACTCAACATTGTCTCACACGTAAGAGAGAAAATAGAAGCTAGATGGAAAGAAGGAGCAATTTAAAAACAAAACACTTCTAAGTTCTCTTTGTTTCACAGTTTTCTCTTTTATCCACATTTCTTAGTAGAACAGATGACTCAGGGTAAAAGGGCCATTCTAAGATCAGGACTGTTACTTAGAACACCATGCTAAGGAAAGTTCAGGTTAACCTTCAGGTGAAGGTTCAGTAAACTTAGGCATTAATTATTTCATTCCACTAGATGTCTATCTACTAAACTAACCTTTGTAAACCATCACATAAACATGTGGACCAGAAAAACTGGCCCACTGAATATGCAAACTATTTTAATCCAACACCATCATTTATAGTTGTGTCAAATATAACCCAGAGTACCGACTGCTTGTACATTTTGATCTATGAAAGATTTTCCAAACAGACAAAAGGCTGAGTTCTGCAAATAGAATCAACATGAAATGCCCAACCAGGAGAGCCAAGTGTGAAAGTTATTTCACTTTCTCATTTCCTGAGGATGAGGATTCCCTCCTCCTGAGGACAAGGACTTCCCTGCTCCAGAATATGGGCGAGAACAAGCTGCCTCTCACAGGATGCGCCCTGGGCCAGGGACACTGTGTGCCAAGCCGTGGCTCTGACTGTATGTTGAATGTCTGAGTCCAGGTGTGAGCATTAGAATCAACCCGACCTGATACCCTACCTGGTGGCAAAGTGTCAAAGTTTTGCCTGGCTTATTCAGTGAAGGTATCCAGCCTCAATAGAGATTGCATCAGATGCTGAACAAGGTTTGGAATTCATCACCCAGAAAAGTACAAGAGCTGCATTTCAGGGCAGTAAGCAGAGAGCCCAACAACAGCAGCCTTGAAAAAGACAAGAAAGGGGAAAAAGCAGAAACTCACTGGGCATGTGACTTGGTACTCTTGGCAGCCTGCCAGGAAGGGCTGGGCAGTCTATGGGCAGAGAATCTACAATTTTCCTGCCAGAGGTCAAGAAGGCACAGACAGTGGAATTCAGATCCTTCATAAGCTAATAATCAATTAGATATTCTAAGGAAAGCAATTAATGAATAACCAGAACTCTCACCTGTTTTACACATGAATCTGACCAGCATTACTCTAATTGAGCTTTCTGACTGCTACAATAAATGTTCTGTAATATATTAATTGGGTATCAAATATACAACCACACCAATGTGCCTCACCTGGTAAAAACAAAGGACAGAGTTAAACATGTCAGCCAACATTTAACTGGCCATAAAATCAGACATCACACCAAGAACGGGCAACATAAATAAGAATATAATGTCTTTGAGGAAGCTACAGGAATAGGAAAGGAGGCAAAATCAACAACAAATAAAAATTCCAATATAATATAGTAATTGCTGGCACAAAAAGTATATAATGATTATAAAGATCCCCACCAGAGTTAAAAGCCAAACAGCAAAATAAGCAAACACTGATCCTTATGAGGACCAAAGGGTAGAGTTACAACAACCACAAAAATAATCATGTCTGGATCTTTGATTGAGGTCACAAGTTATAAAAAGAGTCTGATTTGTCTAACATTATGCAGTCAATCAACTGCAAAGCCTGGACTAGAATTTAGGCTCTCAGTGCTGTCCAACATAGCTTTCAAAATCACAGAAAGTGGGGCAACTTCCAAGCTCCTTAAAATAGGTGAATACACCTTCCAAAAAATACAAATTCTGATGAATAAAATGGGGTGATGGGGCTGGAGCAGTAGCACAGCAGATAGGGCGTTTGCCTTGCAGGAGGCCGACCCGGGTTCGATTCCCAGCATCCCATATGGTCCCCTGAGCACAGCCAGGAGTAATTCCTGAGTGCGTAAGGAAGGAATAACCCCTCTGCATCGACAGGTGTGACCCAAAAAGCAAAAATAAATAAATAAATAGATAGATAAAATGGGGTGAAAGGGAGAGGTATGAAAACTGCACGCCATTAAGGACAGAAATGTATTGATACATGTACTAAGTCAATTAAACCAGAAAAAATTGAAACTAAAATACTTTTTTAAAATAAAAATAAAAAAACACTTTTTAAAAATAAAAATAAAAAACATTTGTAGATGACAGCAAACATTCTCCTCAAAGTAACCACTTCTGTGATGTGACTAGTTCTATACCAGTGCCCTACAGTAGGGAGCGATTTAAGCCCTTGTGCTAAGAATGGGAAGAGGTCTTGCACATATGATTTGAGATTGTTTAAATGAAGTCATATTACAACATATATGTGTGAAGAGAACATGGTTCTTTTTAAATTTTTTAATTGAATCACCATGAGATAGTTACAAAGCTTTCATGTTTGAGTTTGAGTCATACTATGATCAAACACCCATACCTCCAACAGTGCACATTTTCCACCACCGATGTCCCCAGTATCCCCATTCTAGCCCTCCCCCTATCTCTATGACAGACAATTTCCCTCATACTCTCTCTCTACTTTTGGGCATTACAGTTTGCAATACAGATAATGAGAGGCTATCACGTTAGGTCCTTTATCTACTTTTAGCACACATCTCCCATCCCGAGCGATCCCTCCAATCATCATTGACTTAGTGATACCATCTCTATCCCAGCTGCCTTCTCCCCCTGCTCATGAGGCAGGCTTCCAACCATGGAGCAACATTTCTGGCCTTTGTCTCTACTAGAACATGTATTATGGTAAGGAAGACAGAAGATAGAGGATAGCTTCGAGAAATGTCTTAAATGTACTATTGTATAATATCAATACTTATCAATATGACTCAATTTGTAATTACATAGTTGTTCATTTTTATCAACATGTGACATGATTTATACAATATCTATAAGATTAAAGGTAAGTGGACTACTGACAGGAAACATACCAGTATAAAATGGGAAGTTGTAGAATGAAAATATAAATGCTCTGTAAATTCAAGCACAGTGAATGTTGATGAGGTGGCAAAATTTTCTCTATTTTGAAAGCTATGTTGGAAAATTCTAATATGTATATACATGTATATACATATATATACACACGTACATATACATATAGATATTTGAAGAATGGGTTAAGAAATTGTAGCCAGCACATTTACTATGCAGATTTACAAAGCATCATTTTCTATACTTTGGAAGATACAAAAGGGAGTAGGGCAACTCATTTCTTTACATACCTTCTTTACTTAGTTATTGCAAATATTACATCTGAACTACAGAGCACCTGAAATACTCAATTCAATGAATATCAGATTAAACTCATTTTCAATCCAGAGAAATCGTGAATTTTCAAGAAAATTCAGAGGTGCATGGGTGTGTGTTTGTGTGTGTGTGTGTGTGTGTGTGTGTGTGTGTGTGTTAGGACAGGGAAGGAAGGCCTCTTGGAGAGAAGAAATGAGTGTTTCCTAAAATTCCAAGGGAAAACTTGATCCGATCAAATAAAACCTGCTGAGTTAAGTAGCATCTCTGGAATTCCCCAGTGTCCAGGGGCCGTGTAGACCTTCAAAATCAAATGCAGGGGCTGGAGCAATAGCACAGCGGGTAGGGCATTTGCCCTGCACGCGGCCGACCTGGGTTCGATTCCCAGCATCCCATATAGTCCCCTGAGCACGGCCAGGGGTGATTCCTGAGTGCAGAGCCAGGAGTGACCCCTGTGCATCACCGGGTGACCCAAAAAGAAAAAAAAAAATCAAATGCAGATTCCAGGGAAGCCCAGAATTCTGCTCTTCCTTAGAGTCAGTATCACAGGCTTTGTGAGTCCTGTGACAAGCAAAAATGAGGAATGAAAGCCAAGCAGAGACCATCTTTTATGACATATTTTGGAAAAGGTAAGCCTGTAGGTAGATGAAGTAAGGAGCATTTCAAGTACTGTCCTGTCAGTGATATTTATTCCCATCGAGAAATAATGTGCACAGACAGGGAAAACCATTATCATTACACCACCGTTGTGGAACAGACCCATTTCCATATCATGGTGATGTGATTGTCATTTTCAGGCCCACGTAGCAACCACCAGCCATATTTCAGGGCACGTGATCGTACCAAGGTCTCTAACCGGCCTAGTTTTATATTCTGATCATGTCTAGGTTCATACCTCTCCAACTCTATGTATACATGTGGAAAACTCAGCAATTAATCTATGGTTTTAATCATTCAACAATTCAAGAGTAAATATTATTAAACATTCAAGAATAAATATCAAAAAGTTTAATTAAATTGCAATAAGTTTTTAATCTAACATCATCAGTCTCCACTTTGTTCTATTTTATAAAACCATTAACATTACCCGTATCTTCATAAAATAGTAATGTATATGCAATGAGTATTCACATATTAGAGAAGAGAACATGAAAATTATGTTTATATCTTAGAAGAAAACAAGAAACTAAGTATTTAACTGTCATTTTATTATTAAAAAAATGAACAAAATTTGTTATTAGAAAGTGGACAACCAGTGCCTACCATTGCAAGACACTACTGGGAATCAACATAAAACAAAAAGATATAATTATCTACAAGATCTGGAAAAGACAGAGACCAGAACTGCTTAATACCAACATTGCATGGAGGTAAGCAGAGGAGAAAGCTCTCCATTTATAGTCTTCAAGATCCTCTGAAAATCCTGCACAATGCACTAGCATGGAAAGTGATGAATAAGCTTCATTGATAATAGTGACTGAGTCACGGCTGGCTGAACATTCAGTCCACAAACAGAAGGCTTCTTGTATTAGCTTGAATCTACCACAGGAAAGTCTTAGCAAAAAGACTGTTACATTCAAATGGAAATCAGTACTTTCCAGCAAGAATGAACAATTAAGCAATTCCTTAAACTGGCAGTAAGAGGAAGACCAGGGAAATGCAACAGACATCACCATAAAGAACATATACTCCAAAAAAAGTGAAATAAATAAAATATACTACTATAGTGAGCATTTTAAATTTTTAACATATCAGTTGAAAATTCCTCACAAGCAGGTGTCTCTCAAATCTTCCCTCCCTTTTATAAATCACTTAGCAATTACACTTAGTTTAGTTACAATCTAAAATTCTAAGACGTGACAATCCAGATGGTATTCCTTGAACATTTTGTTTAAATGTATGAAGCCTGTACATACATTTAAAAAGCATTTTTTCATCAAATTTCACCAAATTTCTCTCCCAAAGTGGAAGGACTGTCATTATCTTCACCCAGCTGATGACTCAGTTTTTATGAGTCTGCTCCTGGCACTGTAAGAAGTTCACAGGTTCTCAAATAAATTACAATCATTCCATGGCTACCTTGGAAATGGGAGGAATGTTCTAGGGAAAAAGACAGACTTGTAAAATTGATCCCAAAAGTAAGACATACCAAACGTACAAGCAATTAAAAAAAACTATAAATTTGATTCAAATTTAAAATGCATATGGTGCCCTTTGGACCCTGCTGCAGAGCGAGCATGATGGAAGAGCCCAAGGAAGTGCCCTTGGACTCCAAGCAGCCCACTGAACTAATTCCGGCACGGGATCGGAGAACCCACAGCGGGCTGAGACAGTGGAAACCGGGCATCCCCCAATTCTTTTAAGCTCTCTCTCTCAACCCCTTCCTCCCGAGCACAGCGCAGGGTCTGCGGCTTTCTGAGCGCAAAATGGAGATGCCGAGCCTCTCTCTAGGTTTCTCCATCTTATGAGCACCATAAAAGGGTAAAAGTTTGTAGTGATGTTATTTCTGGTTGTACTTTCCCTGGACTTTATACAGAAACCCAAAACCGCGCGGCCGCGGCAGCGCAACCTAATGTCATCTTAGCATCAGCAATATGTAATGGTTCCTTTTTAATGGGTCGGACTTTTGTGGGAGATCCTAACAAGAATAGTAAGTCTTTTGCTGAAATATTGAAGGCAATCAAAGTGGTAGCCATCTCTCTAGACTGAACTAAGCTATATCCCCACGCCAGCTGAAAAGAAATTTTCTTCTTTCTCGGGAAGAAACGCGGCGTGGCGTCAACCATAGTGTGATGTCCATTAAGCAAACAGACCTGGTGGCGTGGGAATGGGATATAAGGGGGGAAATTATGTACATGGAACAGTAGGACGCTGGTGGAATCTCGAGCCGGAGCCGATACCAGTGCAAGACCTTTGGTTCCAGAAACTGCTTGCAGACACTCTACTAGACTATCAACTAAGCCAGAGCCCCACGCCTGCTGATGACGGGAAATAACCATCCTTTTCGGTTTTTTTCCCTTTGTCAGACAGCGTGGCGATTACTAAACAGGCGTGAACTCGGTGGCGCGGGGCAAGGGGGAAAAAGAAAAGTTATGTAACAAACAGCGGGACTTAATATCTCTATATTCTTAGCAATGGAGAACTATCAAATGCCTCCTTGGCAATAGGACTGTCTTTTTCTTTTTGGGGGGAAACCCCAACAACGGTAGTGAGTTGTGTGTTGAAACATGGAATGTAATCAAAAAAAAAATAAAACAAAATAAAATGCATATGGTTCAAATGGGCTGGATCAAGAGCACAGCGGTTGGGCATTCGCCTTTCATGCGGCCGACCTGAGTTCGATTCCTCTGCCCCTCTCAGAGAGCCTGGCAAGCTACCAAGAGTATCGAGTCCGCGCGGCAGAGCCTGGCAAGCTACCCGTGCCTATTGGATATGCCAAAAACAGTAACAATAAGTCTCTCAATGAGAGACGTCACTGGTGCCCGCTCGAACAAATCAATGAGCAACAGGATGACAGTGACAGTGATGGTTCAAATGACACTTTCAGTAAAGAGACCAACAGGTATGGCCCAACATGCACCCCCCCCTCCAGAAACATGCATACACAAAAACTTACATACAAATGCTCACATTCATGATTGCAGAAAGGTACAAGTTCAAAATCCATCAACCAATAAATGGGTAAAGAAATGTGTTACCTGTCCGTGTAATGTTATTTAGCAAACAAAGAAGTATTGCCATATGTTAAAATATAGATGAAGTTCAGAAACTTCAAACTCAGTGAACAAAAAGGACACCTCATGCCTTAGGATTCCACTGATATGAAAGCCCCCAAATAATTCACTCTATAGAGACAGAAGTAAATCAGGTGGATGATTTTCAATATTTCTACACCTTGGACTTTCACATTCTCTGAATTAGGCTGTGGACCACTGACTAGAAAACAAAGAATTAGTGGTTACCCAGTTCCACAAGGGAACAACAGAAAACAAAGCAACTGCTAATGTTTCAAGTCTTTTAGATTGATAAAAATTTTTCTAAAGTTAGATTATGGTGATGAATGTACAAATCTGTATACTGAAACCATCAAAGTATATTTTAGACAGGTAAATTTTATAGTATGCAAATCACTTCAATAAAAGAGGGTTTTTTATGGAGATGACCCACAAAGGTATAATAAAAACAAGAAAACTGATCAGAGCATTTAAGGACAGTAGAAAGAAATGGTGTGAAGAGGAAATAAAGGAAAGAATGTAGGAACGAGGTTCAGAGACTATTAAAAAAATTGGAAATAGGAATTGGAAGAAAGTACAGTGGGCAAGATGCTTGCCATGTACACGGCTGACCAGGGTTCAATCCCCAGAAATCTAGATGAATTTCTAACCTGCCAGGGTGGCCCCTGAACGTAGAAATAATCCCTGAGCATTGCTGGGTGTGGCCCCAAAAAACAAACACATTAGAAATGGGGACTGGGGAAATAGCACTGAGGTTAGGGGTGCCAGTGTGGGAATCCAGTTCAATGCCTGATGCCACATGGTCCCCAAACACTGTTGTGTATGGCTCAAGGAGGCCCCTGAGCACAGCCATGGTGACACTGGTGGTTCTGAGCATCAAAGGACCATGAGGCACTGAATCCTCAACCCTAGCATCAAACAATCCAGTCCAGATGACCAAGTATTGGCAGGAGAGTCCATAGGACCCCCTGAGCACTGCTTGAGAGTCCTTCCTCCCCCAAGTGAAATTTGTAAACAAGACACAGTATCAGAAAATGAGTTTGCGAAAGCAAAATCATGAAAAGTTCTTTGATAATCCTAAAGATTTTAAGCCTTATGTTTGAAAAAGAGAGTGGATCATTAAAGGATTTTAAACCAGTGAGATAATCAGATCTATTTTATAAGTATCACCAAGCAATTATAAGATTCACTAGGACAAGGGTACTTCAGTTAATTAACTATATAACTATTTTTAAAGTGTTTTCAAATAAAATTGTATACAGAAACTACAGTATGGAGTCATAGCACAGCGGGTAGGGTGTTTGCCTTGCACGCAGCTGACCTGGTTCAATTCCTCTGCCCCTCTCAGAGCCTGGCAAGCTACCTGTGGCATATTCGATACATCAAAAACAGTTACAAGTCTCACAATGGAGATGTTACTGGTGCCCCTCGAACAAATCGATGAACAATGGGACGACAGTGCTACAGAAACTACAGAGGTTAAAAAATAATAATAATAAGCAAAAAGCAATGCTCTTCTGGTTAAGAACAATGGAGTGCTCTATTTGGACACTAGTCCTCGATCCCACTCCTACCCCCCAACTAATGAGCACTTTTTGCTCTGAGAAGTTGATATAGAAAACTATAGACTAAAGAGAGGCAAAAACAACATATTAGAGGCTAATCAGAAAACTACAGAAACCATCCAAAGGAAAAAGGGCCAGCATATAAAATAATCAGAAATGATGAAGAAGGGGAAAGAAGTGTTCAGGAATCTCTGAAGAAATATAGAATTCACAGGACTGAGGAAAAAAATAATCAAGAATGCCTTTTAGGCTTTTAAACTGGAGTAAAAAGAACAACTTCACTGGTAAAAGCAAATTTACAGAAATGCTCGACTTTCTCAATAAAATTTTATACTTAATAATTTCTAAAACTGAATCTGAGCAGTTCCTCTAACTACAAAACTGTTACCCAATGCTGCACTTAGTAATCTCTATAAGGCACCTGACTGGGGCTTCAATATGAAACCTGAGGACCACCTTGGACAACTGCTCCCCCAACCTCACACTTTAGTTCCACACCACGTTCCACTGATCCTAATTCTAAAAATGTATTTCATCTTTGTCGCCACTATTATAACTCTGCTTAATGCCACAATGATCTGCCCTGGATTTCTCCAACATTCTTGACCACTATTCTGAGCTCCATCCAATCCACTCTACACACAAATATGATTTTTTAAAGTATAAAACAGTTTAATAGGGTCCCACTGCACCAAAAATATAAGTACCGGAAGCATATCTTGTTATAGTCACCTTGGGATACTCAGCACCTAACACTTAGAACACTGAAAGAATGAAGGAGATTGGGATATAGGACAAGATGATGAATTTAAGTACAGGTTGATAACATTTCAAGTGTCAGTGGAACATCCAAATAGGTTTGCCCTACTAGAAAAGAGCAATATGGGCTTGGATCCTAACTGACATCTGGTCTGAATATTTCATGACTAGCATAGAGTTATATATGGTAAACATGTCTAAGACTATTTTAGATAATCACAAACTAAGTTAATAAAGCCTGCAGCAAAAGCTTCAGCTTCTTAGAAAAGATTAAAGTGTACTTATAATCTGAACTTTTGTAACACTGGGTAAGGTCTAGGTTGGCATTTCAAGGACAAGAAAAAATCATCTATCTAGTTCTAGATAAGCAGTTGGAGCTGTGCAAAAAACAATTTGATAGCAAATCCTACTGATAGTAACCTATTTGGTTACTATCTCAGAATTATTTTCACAACATTTCTGCCCTGATATCCTCACCAATTCCCAAATGAGTTCACTATCAGTTTCCCAAAAATTATTCTGACTCAGAATGAGTGATGCCTGAAAGTCTGCACCCTGAAAGCTCTCCTAAGTAATTTCTAATCTGGTTCACAATTTCTGCAACTGAGCTCACAACTTAAGAAATATATACAAAAGAAACCACCTGCCCTCTCATATTGACCCAGAAGAACAGCTTCAAAAAGTGACCACCATCAGTATTTTCTTTATATTTTTTTAAATATTCTTAATTGAATCACCATACGATACAGTTACAAAGCTGTTCATGATTGGTTCTAGTCATACAGTGAAAAATGCCCATTTCTTTACCACTGTACATTTCCTGCCACCAATGCCCCCAGTTTCCTCCTGCCCCCCCAGCCCTGTCCCCCACAGCCTGCCTCTATAGTAAACACATCTCCCACCCCTTAGTTTTCCTATTTTTTAAGGCACTGTGGTTTGCATTACTGTTACAGAAAAGGTATCATGCATATCACTTTACCTCCTATCAGCACTCAGTTCTTGTCCAGTGATCATTTTCAACTATCACTGTCACAGTGATCCCTTCTCTGTCCTAACTGAACTCTGTCAGGATTTTTTTGAAGACAATAATAATGTACTGTGGGCCCTATGCCCCTGTGCAATAATTTATTATCAAACACTATGCATGACAAATACATGCTATGCACTTTCAGGGTTTCTGAGAAGTAACAATTACTTCTCCAAATACAGATGCAAGAGAGAGTAATGAGTCCCCAATATCTTTATTTATTCCTGACTTACCCATTGTTGGTCTTTTTTAACAACTACATAAAATCTTTCAAGGTTAATAAATAATGATGGCATGTATATCTTTTAGTTTTAAGTCAATAATTAAAATTTTACTGAAATTTTATTAAACTTCTTATTAAAACAGAATATTTTGAGAACCTCTGTCTACAGATACAGGGAACATTATGACAGTAAATAAATGTAAGATTGATGAGCTTATAATCTAATTAGCTGATTTGTTTTTCAGGTGATCAAAGATAAAATCCTGGTGACTTTGAAGGTCCTAAGGTTTTAAAGTGATTTATGTTTGGATTGCACATAATTTATATCCATAAAAACTACTGGCTAAGTACAGAAAACATAAAAATGATTGACATGAAGTCAGTCGGTCCACAAACATTAAATCTTGTAAATTCAACTCAAGATGATTTTTACCACTCTGTATATTACTTTCTTTGGTCGAATTCTTACAATTAAAAAAAATTGTTGCTAGAGACTCACAAATGCTCTTGGAAGAAAGCAGCATGTTGCAGAGATGTCTCCCTACCCTGCACTATGCTGATTTCACAGTGGCACCTCAGAGGGGGGCAGGTGTGTCCCTCCGCCTGCCCCAAATAAACCCTGGCAGCTGAAAACCTCCAGAACCCAATAGCTGTCACACTCACAGCCGACCTTCACAGACTTGGCCTGAACCCCCCACATATGAAGATGAATACACAGAAAACCCAGGTATGCAGGACCAGTGATTGAAACCTCCAGCCTTCCAGAGTTAGGCATGGGCTCCTTTCCTTCCTGTTCCTTGTAAGCCACACCCAAAAACAGCCTCTGGGCACCATTTAAGCACACTAAGGGCCATGATTCAGAAACCCATAAATAAATATCAGAAGACAGCAGCACGCAGATAGAAAAGGGAGCACCAAGTAAAGAGTGTTTGGAGAACCCAGTCAGGATGGGAGATGCATGCTGAAAGCAGACTATAGGCCAAATATGATGGCCACTCAATACCTCTATTGCAAACCACAACACCCAACAGGAAAGAGAACAAAAGGGAATGCCCTGCCACAGAGGCAGGGTGGGGAGGGGGGATGGGGGGGGTGGTAGGGATACTGAGATCAACAGTGGTGGAGACTGGGCAATGGTGGAGGGATGGGTACTCGATCATTGTATGACTGAAATGCCAGCATAAAAGTTTGTAAATCTGTAACTGTACCTCACAGTGGTTCACTAATAAAAAAAATTAAAAAAAAAAAAAGAAGAGAGCAGCACGCTGCAGAGATGCCTCCAGACCCCAAATATTTAAAAATTTTAGAATTCCAGGAGCACACAGCCGCATTTGTGGCCACACAACATCTCATATGATTTACAACAAGCAATACAAAATAATCATTTAGTATCTGCCTATGGGCTGGAGTGATAGCACAGTGGTAGGGTGTTTGCCTTGCATGCAGCCGACCCAGGTTCGATTCCTTCGCCCCTGTCAGAGAGCCCGGCAAAATACCAAGAGTATCTTGCCCACATGACAGAGCCTGGCAAGCTACCCGTGGCATATTCAATATGACCAAAACAGTAACAACAAGTCTCACATGGAGATGTTACTGGTGCCCGCTCGAGCAAATCGATGAACAACGAGATGACAGTGACAATGACAGTGACAGTATCTGCCTACGGGGCAGACTTGGGTGGTGGTGGGAAGATACAATGGTGGTGAAATTGGTTTTGAAATATTGAATGCAAATAATTATTATAAAAACAATGAAAATAAAAATTAAATCTTTTTTGGGGGGGTCACACCCGGCAATGCACAGGGGTCACTCCTGACTCTGTACTCAGGAATCACCCCTGGCGGTGCTCAGGGGACCCTGTGGGATGCCGGGAATAGAACCCAGGTTGGCCGAGTGCAAGGCAAACACCCTACCCGCTGTGCTATTGCTCCAGCCCCAAAAATTAAACTTTTTTTAAAAAAAATCTAAATCTAACCTACATAAGAGACCAGAAAACTATTATAAAAAAATCAAATGGGGGGATAAATATGGAAAGTAAATATAAAATGCTGGATTTTTTATTAACTAGATATTTTGATATATATTTTAAAGACTATCAAAATATATATATCAAAATATCTACTAAAATGTTACTATACTTTAGAAGCCCTAAAATTACAAATAAGATAAAATACTGGGTTTACAAACATTGGGCAACAATTAAAGATTTTTATGTATTTTTGAGGCATTCACACAAACCTTAAATTTCAATATACAGTTTATGTTTTGTTTTTTGGGCCATACCCACAATTCTCAGAGCTTACTCCTGGCTTTGCAATCAGAGATCACTTCTAGCAGACTCTGGGACCATATGGGATGCTGGGAATTGACCCCAGGTTGGCTATATGTAAATCAAATGCCCTGCTAGCTGTACTCTCTCTCCAGACCCTCAATATATACTTTAATCTACAGTCATTCCCCCAAAAATATGTTAACATAATTTTAAAACTTGAAAAATGCTTTAATTTAGCAATTAATTTTTTAGTGAAAAAAAGTTATTGGGAGGGTGGGGAGAAGAGGCACCAATTACGTTCAAGAGAGAAAGGAAAGTGATGTTCATGAAATTAAAAAATAAAAGGATGCAATATACCCCAAGTCAGTATGAAGTTTATTCTAGAGTTAAATTTACATAAATTAAATAAACTACATTGTTTCAAATGCAAAGTGAGAAAAGTATAGTTATTCATTTAATTACCAAGTATAAAAGATTTGAAATCATCTAAGTATTCATTAATATGAGGACAAGTTATAGTAGAGCAAAATAATAAAATGTGACAGATAAACAGTATGTACAAGTATGTGGCATCTTTGTAGAAAACGGAGGTTGACTATGACATGTAAGTGTATCTAATTGTGAGACTCAAGATAAACAGCAAGTAGCAAAAAGGAGCAAAGATAACACAACAGGAAAACTGACCTACAAAACTGAGTTTGGGAGTGGGGTTGAAAATGGGGGAGGGGGCTCCGGGGACCTTGGATGGGGAGATGGGCACACTGGTGAATGGATGTGGTGTTAAAATTATGGACACATAAAGCCATCACTAACAGTATTATAAATCATAGTACCTAATCAAGACAAAAATGTTTTAACTAAATAAAAGAAGATGCTTCTTTTCATAGCTCTCAAACATAGCCAAAGACACCCATCTATTAACCTTAAATAAATATAACTCTAAACTCAAGGAACTGGACTCTTTGATGGTGGTGAGGTATAGAACCAGTGTACATCAAAACCATAAATAATATTGTAGCCATGTTAACTACACTATAATAATTACAAAAGAGAAAAACTTAACATCATTCAATCCAATTTCCCTACTTAGAGATTACTGATAGATGAAGGAAATCACTGTAAGATCTACTTAGACAGTGGAAGAAGAGGTGCCTAACAAATTTAACTCTGGCCAGCCTTGTATAAAATACCTGCCCAGTGGCTCTGGCAAGTGAGGAAAGCAAACATTTTGGAGAGAACTCTAAACCTGGAAGAAATGACAAGCATGGGTTGAGTTTTGGGTTTGTTACTCTACCCTGAAAACAGCCAATCAGTCAGGATAATCAGAAGAATTGGAAAACAGAGTTCAGGAAAACCAAAGCTACCATACAATGAAACAAGACACTTGGGAAGGAGAAACCCAGCCAGGGAGAACAAACACTACACATGGCATTAAAAACAATTGTCCACAGGGGCTGGAGTGACAGTACAGCAGGTAGGGCATTTGCCTTGCATGCGGCTGACCCGGGATCGATCTCCGACATCCCACATGGTCCCCCCAAGCACCGCCAGGAGTAATTCCTGAGTGCATGAGCCAGGAGTAACCCCTGAGCATCACTGGGTGTGACTCAAAAAGCAAAAAAAAAAAAGAATCTGCCCACATTCCTGATAAACACTTGGAGCCTGTGTGCATGAGACAGACCAAATTAAACTACACTGTGGTATGAGCCACCGTCCATGGTGGCTACAGTATGTGGAAGCTGAAAAATGAAAATCCTACATCTTTCTGGAAAAAGAAACCAGAACTAAAAGCAATAAAGTTTACCAGAGAATGAAAAACGCACAATGCAAATAATAATAATAATAATAATAATAATAAATAATGATAAATATTGCCCCGTTTCTGGCTGACCACTGAGGCAAGAGTCAGAAATTAGCAGACTGAAATGCTGAGACACCACTACTGCAGTCAGAAATTAGCAGACTGAAATGCTGAGACACCACTACTGCAAGATGACAGAGCTGCCACTTGAGTAGATAAAAGAAAAAAAGAAAGCAATGCACTTTACAGCAAGGAACTTGAGAGGAACAAGATTCCAACAATATACCACACCTAGAATACTGTCTGTAACTACTTCACATAAAAAAGGTTAAGAAAACTGAATTCATTCTCAAAGAAAAAGAAAATTAACAAATAACCTCAATGGAACAGATGCTGGCTGGAGTTATCAAAGATTTAAAAATAGCTACAATAATTATGACAATGAGGGAAAGTTACATCAAAAAATTATAATGAATGAAAATAGAGGAAACCCACAGTTCTATGTTAAGAAAAAATAGACAGGGGCGGAGATACTTGGTGGTTCCAGGATGAATAAGAGTCTCACACATATAAGGCAAGTGCACTCTGCCACTGAACTGTTAGAAAATACTTTTAAAAGAACAAAATGACCATCAAGAACTAGGGGAAAAAAGACAACGTGGGGGCTGGAGCAATAGCACAGCAAGTAGGGAGTTTGCCTTGCACACAACTGACGCAGGTTCAATTCCCAGCATCCCATATGGTCCCCTGAGCACCACCAGGGGTAATTCCTGAGTGCAGAGCCAGAAATAACCCCTGTGCATTGCCGGGTGTGACCCAAAAAGAAAAAAAAACTTAACATGCATTCAATAAGTTTAAATGCAGGATAGAGGATAAAGAAAATGGAAAGAGAGCAATCAGTGCACAAAAAGGATAGAATAATAAGAATCATGCAAACTAAAGAGGATAAGTAAGATTTTAAAAATCAGTAGCTGAATCTTAGAAATGTGTGCAAGATGTTATACAGTAGATGTATTAGAATAAATAGAACAAATACATAGATAAAAATATTGTTAATGGCGACAGGGGTGTGGAGAGATAGCACAGAGGTTAAGGAGTTCTCCTTGCATGCAGCTGATCCTGATTCAATCCACAGCACCACACATGCTTCCCTAAGCACTGCCAAGAGTCACTTATGAGCACAGAACCAGGAATATTTATAAACACTGCTGGTGCCCAAACCCACCGACCCACCCACCCCAAAAAAAGAATGACTATAAATTCCCTGAAAAAATGCTAAAATTCTACAAATTCAAGAAATTTAGTAAAAGCCAACAGAGTAAATTTGAATAAAACTACTCTTAGAAATAAAGACCATAAGTATTTAAGTATTCAGTATTAAAACGAAACCGAAATAAGGCATGGAAAGATAGCATAGAAGTCAAATATGCATGCTTTGCATGCATGGACCCCAATCTGGTCCCAGTCCTACCTGGCCCTTGGGACCAGCAGGGTGGCAGTTCCCAGAACCACAGGGCCTGAGAAGCTATGATTCTCCAGTCCTAGCTTTAAATCATCCAGCCAAATATCTCCAGGAGTGGTCCCTGGGCACCCTAAGTGCTGCTTGGAAGGAGACGCCTTCTGGAAAAGAAAAAAGAAGAAAAAACTAAAAGAAAATCTTAAAAGCTGTCAGATAAAAGGAAACACACAGCGAGAAATTATTACGGTGACTGAAGATGTCTACAAAGTCACAGAAGCTATGAATGATATCTTCATAGTATTAAGGGGAAGGAGAACAATAGCCAGACGAGAAATATTATATTCAGAAAAAAATTCTTGAAGAATGAAAGAATACACATTTTTAAATATAGAAACTCGAGAGAATTTGTCATGAGCAGCCATGCACAATAAGAAATGCCAAAGAACTATTTTTAAATGTTCTTTTTCTATCGTTTTGCTGGGGAGGGCTCACCTGGTGGTGCTCAGGACTTTTCTTCTAGTGCCTCTGTGCTCAGAGACCATCCCTAATGGCACTCAGAGACCAGATGCAGCACCAGAGGTCAAAACGGGGTCAGTCACATGCAAGACAAGGACTTTAGCCCCTGTGCTATCTCTGGACATCACAAAATTTATGTTAAAAGAAAATGATGAGGGAACCCTTGTTTAAGGACTCCTCTCATAATCTTGGAACTTCCCTGCCTTTATTCCCTTTCCTTTAATAAAGCCTTTTATGAATTCAGGAGGAAAAAAGGGAGGATGGAACGATTAGGGGAAACAATCTTCATGAATAAATGAAAGCACCAGAAATAATTATTTCTATCCAAATATTAAATTATCTTACTCTTAATTTCTTTATGCTCATATAATAAACTGCCTTTGGGTTTATAAAATATATTGGGTGTGTGTACGTGTGTTTGTTTGTGCACAGACGCATGTGTGTGTGGCCAGGGGACATATGAAAACATCATGGACAACGGGAGTCAGTCTAAACGAATTTCTGGATCTGCAGGGGTTCTTTATTATATGTGAAATGGTACAATACCAAATCTAAGTATATAATTTTAAGGATCTATAGTACAATCCAAAAAACTAAAAAGTCAAAATAAAGAATACTTTATAAGTCAACATATAATTATCCAAATATATTAAGAAGCAAAAAGAGACTCACATATATGCATGTACATATATGTATATGTATGTACACATATGTAGATATATATGTCTACAAGCCAAGTTTAAAATGAATGAATGGGAAAATAAATACCAAGCAAATGGAAAATACTAAAAATAGGGAAAGGTAAAGTATAATCATGAGAAAAGATTCAAAGAAAGGGTATAGCCCAAGATAAAAGGAAACAATGTATAATAACAAAATCATTAATTCATCAGGGAGACATCCATTTGTTCAATCGGGCACCAGTAACGTCTCTCATTGAGAGACTTATTGTTACTGTTTTGGGCATATCCAATATGCACAGGTAGCTTGCCAGGCTCTGCCGTGCGGGCTCCGTACTCTCAGTAGCTTGCCGGGCTCTCCGAGAGGGGCAGAGGAATCAAACATGGGTTGGCCGCGTGAAAGGCGAAAGCTATCGCTGTGCTATCGCTCCAGCCCATCAGGGAGACATAAGCAATTCAAAATTTGTATATTCCTAATACCATACCCTCAAAGTATATAGACCAAAATTGATATAGCTCAAAATAGATATTAATAGCTCCACATTAACTTCTCCATTAGTTTTATCAATTAACAACACTGGACAAAATATTAACAGTGATAAAAAGGATCAGAGCAACATTATCAATCACCTTGGTTCCCCATCACTGTGGAGTATCCATATTTTCAATGCACATGGTACATTCATAAAGTATATATACATTTTTATACAAAGATAATTTTCAATATAATTAAAAGAAATCACATTATAAACAGTTGTTTCTGGAAAAAAGGAATTAAAAATGGAAATAGTAATAGTAGTACATCTCAGAAAACCTCCAAATACTTTGAAATTAAAGAACATAATTTCAAGAAATCAATTATAAAAGAAGTCACATGTAAATCTGAAAATATTTTGAACTGAATTCATATAAAAATGTCATATAATCATGTGAAAGAAAAAACTGTTTAAAAGAAATATAATAGTTATATATGTGTATAATGAAGGGAAAGGAAGCTTAAATTTAGTCACTTCAGTTTCCACCAAAACAAGCTAAAGAGCAAAGACAAGTTAAAGAGAATAAAATAAAAATTATCAACTAAATGTGAAAAAGAACATCTTTCAAATAACAGTACTCTAGCAACTATTTAATAAATTAACATCCTCCTTAACTTCACAACATACCCAAAAATTAATCCAAAATGGATTACCAGCCTAAACGTAAAAACTGAAACTATAAATCTAGACTAAAACAAAAATTTCAAATTTGGGCAGGATTTCTTAGGACACACAAAATACAAACTCTGAAAGAAAAAATTTTAACTTTCAAAATTAAAAACAATTTCTCTTCAAAAGACTCCACTAATAAAATGAAAGGAAACTCACAGTGACAAAGAATATTCATTATGTACATAATTTATAATATATATTATAAAGAACATGGTACCCAGGATATAACAATAACTTGCAAACTCGGTATTAAGAATATTAGTATCTCAATGGGTAAAATAATAAAATAACTTTGCCAAAGAAAGTCTAAGAATAATCACTAAGCACATAAAGAAATGTTCAGTAACACGTTAGAAAAGAGATACAACCTAATGGACAACAATCCCTACATCCCTAACAGAATCCCTAACCCGATGATAACAGATATCAATAGATATCAAGGGATCATACCAAGCCTTGGCAATGTGTGAAACAACACTTAGCTATGAAGGCAAAAAAAATGACAAGAAACTTGCAAAACATTTTGAGAGTTTCTTAGAAATTTATGCACCAATATCCTACTCATAGGCATTAAACCCCCAAATTTGAAAATAAGCCGAACAAATACCCCTGAAACAGTAGTTACTAAGCTGGAAATAGATAATCAAATTTTCCTTAGTATGAGATGGGAAAAACCAGATGTAGTGTATATCCATAGAAAAGGATTCCAGTCATGGAAAAAAAAAATTACTGATATATACAGAAACATGAACAAATCTCAGAATCATTACACTGAATGAAGGTCAATATAAAATCATGTAAATGGTATAATTCCATTTTCAAAAATATCTGTAAAATGCATATTAACACACTACAGTCACAGTAGGTTAAGTGGACACCCGAGCCTGGAGCAGAGGGAGTGAGGATGCAAAAGGAGACAGGGGATTACCTAGGGCAAATAAAGGTGTTTCCCTCCCTCCCTCCATCCATCTCTCAGTACCCCAGCTCCTCTCTTTCTTTGCTGGGAATCAAACCAAGGGCCTCATACAAGCCACGTTTAAGTGCTCTACCACTGACCCACTTCCTGGTCCAAAACATTTCTTCATTGCAATAGCAGATTCGCTTAAAAATAATAACTGTCAGTGAATTGCATACTTCATTTTTTTGTTGTTTGGAGGGCACACCCAGCAGTACTCAGGGCTTACTCCTGGCTCTGCACTCACTCCTGGTGAGCTTAGGGGAACATATGGGGTACCAGGGATCATATCCAAATTAACCACATACAAGTCAAGCACCCCATCCACTGTACTATTGCTATGGCCCTGAACTGCAGTCTTTAAAAGGATGCATATTTTCGTACTGAACCTTATCGACACTTATTAAGGCGGGGGGGGAGTGGAGAAGATGATGAGCTAGCCTAACAGGCTGGAGTTCATGCTTTGCATGCAGGAGACCCAGGTTTGATCGTCAGAAGCAAGCCCAAGTACTGAATCAGGAGGACTTTCTGAGCACCATCAGCTAACAAAAACCACCAGTGCCCACTGAAGGGCCTATTTAATTTTTTTCCTGTGGTAATGGGTGGACAGTCACAGAAATATCCTACAAACAGCCTTCTACAAAATCATGGTATCAACAATATAATAATAATAAAAGTTCTAATATCCACCAAACAAAAATGAATCATGCTTTATATCTATGCTGAAATTATACTAAGAAACCAGATATTATGTTTGAAAATCTATTGCTCCATGAAGGCATAAGGAAACTATAGTGAAGAAAATAGGTGCTCACTTAGTTCATACACTTCTTTGGGGGAGCAGAGAGAAGCAGTGGGCTGCCCTCTCCTTACAGGGTGAAGGAAGAGAATCCTGTCCTCGGAAAGGCAAGATACAGCCTAATCAGAATATCTGGCAAAGCTTAGGCTTGAGGTCAATAGATTTTCTGAGATTCTCGGGGACCTCTGTGAAATAGAGAAAATGGAAAATCATCAGAAACTTCTCAAGACAAATTCAAGAAAAGAGAAACTGTCATTATATACAATTCTGAGAATGACAGTTTTCTCTTCTTTAATTGTTCTCATTAGAGTTAGGTAATACATTTATAATAGTATTAAGTTTACAGTACTGATGTACAAATTTATTGTTTACCACCACCACCAAAGTGAACATGAGTTTCTTGTATTTCCCAACCCTAAAAGTAATTCCTCAATAAGTGCTTCACTATGGTTAAGATTTTCTATTAAATGTTTTAATATTTATCTCCCTTTTCCAACAAAGCGATGTGCTCTGATGAGTACTACTAAGTTAAAACTAAATTTCTTCTTTTTCCATGTGATCTAGATTTTAACTGTTTGATCTGGTCACTAACAGTGGCAGAAAACAACCATAAGTGGCTAGATTTCAGCCTCAAACATATGGCTAGATTTCAGCCATTTAAGTTTCACGTTAATTGAGAATGTCTTCTTCAGTCCCACAGAACCCAGGTAGTGCGGAACTTTGTGGCCCTGGACTTTGGGCTCAATGGGACCCCGAAGCAGAGATCCTCTGCCCATTTCCCCCAGTCTCTGGCAACCCAGGGGTCACTCCCATAAGCCATGTCCTGCCAGCGCCAGATAATCTCCTCATCAGCCACCCTCAAGATCCCACGGCTGCTTCTCCTGGAAGGGAGCATAAAATGAGGCCCCAATAGCCATGCCACCAGACTCTGTGCCAGGCTGTTTCCACTTGGGGCGCCCCAGAGGGGGACGGGTGAGAGCCCTCCCCACCCCAAGGGACCCAGCCCTGGTAGCCAAAAACCTCCACAACCCAACCGCCGCCATGCTCCAGGCCGCTCCCACCCACTTGGGCCGAGCCTCACATATGAGTGAACATATTCCTGGACTGCACGTCCGCATCATAAGGCACTCCCTACTCTTTCTCCATAATTACCACACCACATTTTATGGGGTTCAGAAAGTAGGCAACAAATCATAGAGGTAAATATATATAGGCATTTATACATATCTTCAGATATATATATCAAAGCTAATATCACCCATACTTTAACAAGACGTTAGAGATATCCTATAGAATGTCTTAATGGCTCCTGCCAAAATAGAACAATCTTCACACTGTTTCCTATATGGACACACATTTTGTAAGTATGTTCAGTAGTTCTTCATAACAGACCACACAAAATATATTCTTTCGGTTATGTTTGGGGATAGAGATTGGGGTTTGGAATGGAAACATCCCAAATTTGGTGGTAAGAAGGTGTAATGGTGGTGGGATTGGTGTTTGAATATTAAATGTAATCAAATATTGTGAACTGACTTATAAAATAAAAAAACTTAAAAAAAGAGAGAATGTCTTCTTGGACTTTAACTTATCAACACATGAAATCTCATATGATACTAGACTGGCGTAATGGTGACTTCTTTACTAATCTCCCTCCTCCAACTCTACACCCAATTGATCCGCCACACTTTACCTGAAGTCAAATTGCTGAGAGCAAACTTAAGCAATTCCTCTATAAAACCCTTAGAAGGCTTTTCTACTGCTCCCTACAGTCCCTGGGGCTTGCCTCTCCTTCTGCGCCATGTCTATTTAGCCCCTTCTATCCCCTTAAATCCTTCTATCCATTCTATCCTGACTATAGACAAGCACCCAAGTAACATCATGTAAATCTGTAGTGCTGCTCATCTGCTCTCTTAGCTGTTCTCCACACTATCAACTGGCCTCCTAAAGTTCTTCTCAACCCTTAAAGTATAGTCTTTTCACTCATTTTTTCTGCTCTCATCTTGCAACTTTAACTGTATCACTGTACCACTGTCATCCCATCGATCATCGATTTGCTCCAGCAGGCCCAGTAACGTCTCCATTCATCCTAGCCCTGAGACTTTAGCAGCCTCTCTTTACTCATCCTTCCCAATGCAACTTTAACTCTAGAATAAAAATGGTTTCACCAGCATATTCATTTAACCCCTATACTATCTATCTGGTCCTGGGCTGACTCTTTCAAAAGTGTTTATTATGACCTACTATAATCATTCTGGACAGAGCAATGCAATAGAAATGCAGCTATAAAGGCAATCTGTGCAAGTACTTTACATCTAAAAGGCAAACTTGAGATGATCAAGTTCCATCCATTCATTTTTCAGCTAGAGCAGGAGTCTGGCCCAAAGCCAGTCCACTATTTAGCTGCCAAGGTCTTCACTGATGTCTCTTTTTCCTACTTTCCTGCCAGTTTGAAGAGATTTTGAGTAATGTGCCAGATTAAATACTATTTTGGTTTCAGATACTGTATATATCTCAACATTTTAAGAGAATAGTAATCTATATGTGAAAAAGAAAAAGGCTTGATGCTACATTTTCTGTAAGGGAAGCAGTGACATAAAACAAATCTAAAGGAAAAGAAATAACTGAGACCCAGAAGTGGAGCGGAGATTCATCTAAGTCAGCAGATGACATCTATTTGCACTCGTTAGCACTGCCTGGCATGTGCTACGCCACCCCCTTGGGTAATTTACATTTTTTTTAAAGCATGTATTTCTAAATTTAGGAAGTTAGGCTAATCAGGGTGGAAAAGCCCATCTGTTTGACGTTCGCTCCAGCTGCTACAGATTCTGAAATGAAATTTGAGTGTTTTCTTGTCTGTTTCATCTTACCCAGTCTGGAATACAAGGACTGACAGAAGCATAAATGTCGATAAGGGCAGGGCACCCAAGATACTATTACTGCTATCATCATCATTATTATTAGGATCACACTGTACTTTAATAATCCCACCACAATTTCACACACACATGCTCTGAATGCACATCTGTCTATACCCATGGCACATACATTTTTCCTGTATACTATTCTGTTCAGATGATAGGATAATAGACACAGACCTCAGAAAGAGATGACATATGACCTTGGAGAGGTCAAAATTAATTTGAACGAGATCCAAAAATGCAACTGAAACATTGCTTGTATGTTACTAGTTCCCTAGCCTATTGGAAAGGACGTTAAGCTGGATAATGGTCCAGACTTTGCCACTCATGTGCAGGATAGTTTTGCAAAGATGACTCCTATAGATTTCTCATTACACAACATCAAAGAATACATGAACGTGGGGAAAAAGACAGATTTGACCAAGAGGGAAAACCAGAAGACACACTACTTTTCTGAACTTAAAGCATGGCATCACACCCACTTTTACTCTGAAGCCAGGATGAGTACAGCAAATTCTCTCCTGGTTTTAAATGATCAAAATTAAATGCAGAAAAAAATCATTAAATATTTATTCGTAACTTCTCATATACCTTTAAAGTCTATGAGTCACATATTGGGATCGGAATAAATACTTGTTTAGTAAATATTGGAAGAACTCAGAAAGTAGGCTAAAAAAAGAGAGAACCAAAGATGATATCAGGTGGTCTTTATTACTGGTGATAACGATCAAGCCTAACTGTTGCTGAAACCCAAAAGAAAGGAAGTATCAAAAAGTTCATCTAAATAATAAAACATTTTCTGGGTTCTTCATTTTTTCCTCACGTAAGTTACCATTGGCTCACGCATTAGTGAGCAATGACTCAGACAAATTACTGAAAGTTTTTATTACATCTCTTAGCAAGAGGGAGTGGCTTAATTAGAAACAAAAATCATCAAAATAAACTCAGTTCTAGTTGCTCCTATAAAAAAAAAAAACAGCTTGGGGGTTGGAGCGATAGCAGAGCGGGTAGGGCATTTGCCTTGCACGCGGCCAACCCGGGTTCGATTCCCAGCATCCCGTATGGTCCCCCGAGCACCCCCAGGAGTAATTCCTGCGTGCAGAGCCAGGAGTAACCCCTGTGCAATGCTGGGTCTGACCCAAAAAGCAAAAAAAAAAAAAAATCCAGCTTGTCTAACACAACCAACTGCCATCATTCAGACACAGAGACCCAAGTACATGCTATCACATGCTGTCACCAAGAACTATGACTTTCCCAGGGAAGGAATCAGATACCTAGAGAACACCGACAAAAAGCAAAAGACTTTGTGAAAGCTTCCAAATGCATGTTTTCCTCAACTTAAGGAGCTTTACGTTCTTATCATAAGTCCTTTCAGTAGCAGGTGTATCATTCTTAAACTGTCACTATGCAGGGAAATGAGCATTTTTTTCAAAATCAGTGAGTTAAAATTTTTTTTTCAGTGCCATCTCACTTTCACAGCTTTCGATGTTACTAGTCTGTTCATTTTCCTACTTTCTAGATTACAGCCTCACTACCTAAAACTGTTCCGGGCACAAACAACAATCATTCAATATGCACTGGGTGTTTTAAAAAGTAGTACTGCAATTCCAAAGGCGGAGGGAGGGGGAAAGTTATGGGCATTTACTCACTTTACACAGATGAAGAACATCTCGGTGTGTCCATTCTCGAATAGGGTTTGCCTGCCATGCTTTCCAGAAGAAAAAGATTCAGAGTATCAGCAAGCTAGGAAGCTTGAGAACAGTAGACCCAGGTGGAGGGGAGGAATAGAGGAGGTGGGGAGAGGGTGGAGGGAGAGGAGGGAAAGGAGGGGGGGAGAGGGAGAAGACTGAGGCAAGGAGGGTGGGAAACAGAGAGGAGAGAAGAGAGAACACAGAAGTGAGAGCAGGCAGGAAGGCTGAGCCGGGACGTCTCGCCCCAGAACAAGCAGCCACAGGGCAGAGGAGATACCCAGGCACGCTGTCCTGTGTTCAAAGTTTCTCAAAGTGTAAAACGTCCAGAAATATGTCAATACAAGTAAATCACGGTGTGCACATTAGTGACCAAAAAATGATGATCATTTGTGGCAACTCATCAGTCAAGCTGTCATTACCAGTTCTTTTTAAATCATCTTTAGAACTCTAAAGGGAAAAGCCAATTTTCAGCAAAAGGGAACATTGTAAATATAGAATTATTGACTATGCAGGAAAATGCTTAGAATGCTGAAGCAAATAGTTCAATGTGTACAGATTACATGCATAATAGAGCTTCAAATGAGTTACCATAGCTACAAAAAGATAATTAATTTTGAGGAAACAAAAGAAAAGAGATATCATTAGGACAGTTTTCAAAGCGGCTGAAATGCTAACCGTGGCATCCAAATTTAACTTGCATTACTTCCTAACAGGACCCAGCAATGCTCCTCTCCACGTGACGGCATCTGCCCTTCTGTGCTGGTCCAAATCCAAATCTGCCCTGCAAAGCTCCTCTGGCTTCTCCTGCCCCATGAAGTCTCTGTGAACTTCAGCCACACTGAGAGGCTGGAGTATAGTTATCACATATTAATTGTGAAATAAAGTTACTAAGCCAGGGCTGTCGAGCAGGCATGGTGCCAAGGGTAAGGAGGGAGGAGGGGGTTCAACCACGAGACAGTGTGTGGTTACAGAAAACAGGCACAGGCTAAAGTTAAATATCTTCCATGGAGGAAGAGAAGAAAAAGTCAGCTCAGGGAAGGCAGGGCAGGAGCTTCTGATACACATCATGAAGGAGGAGCATTACTTTCAAGGCCCAGAGAACAGGTGGAGAAGGGGCGTTGCAAGTTGAAACAATAGTATTTTCTTATTCTTTTTATCCCTGAGATAAGACCATGGTAAGTGTGGAAAACATGAAACTGTATCCTTATTTAAATTAATGTTCCTAAGTATCAGTTTTTTGACTTATGAAATGGAAGTGATGCAAGGGGACTTCCAGGAGATGCTATACATAACTTTACATATATGTATACACGTGCAGGCATATATACATATAGTCTATATATTGAAGGACTAGTATCACAAAGGCATTCAAATTTTTTTTCTCCTTCCCTCCTTATAAACTAAAATCCACAAACATAGGAATGGAACATTTTCAAATTCTCTCCTATTATCTCTAGTGCCCAATACAACTAACAAACATGACTTCTTGCTCACAAGTAATCTCTAAGAGAGGTTACAGTAATTTATGCTACATTCCCCGCTTTGAGTTTGATAATATATAAAACTTCTATTACATCCACTTCTATTACGTCAAATATGATGGGAAAAAAAGTAAAATTTTATATTTTTAGCATTCATATCTAGTAGTCACATTATCCAACAGGAACGACAAACAAAAATTCAGCATTCAGCATGGGAGGAGATGGGAGTGGGGAGACAACCAGAGAAATGGGGAAAAATATGGAAATATGATAGAGGGTTGGGTTGCTATTGATATTTTATATTTCAAAACCAAGACTGAAACTGTCCTCTTGGATTTAAAAAAAATGCCACTATATTGGATTTGCTTACCTACTTTGTAGTTAATCTATATCCAAATAACTTTAACTTACTGTGGCAGAGCCTGGCAAGCTCTGCTTGGCATACTCGATATGCCAAAAACAGTAACAAATCTCACAACAGAGACATTACTGGTGCCCGCTCGAGCAAATCAATGAGCAACGGGTTGACAGTGTGACAGTGCTACTGTGGCATTGTGATCAGCACTGGTGAGGATACCATAATCTTCTCATGGTTCAGGGTCTTCACAACCCCAGCTCACACTCAAAAAAGGTCTCCCAACTTCTTCCCCAGCTAGTGTTTCTCAAAGTGTGCAGGTTGGGGTCCTGGAAAGTGGTGGGGAGGTGCTCTGCTTGCAACGGGGGAGTGGGCACTTTCTGTCATTTCATTTAAAGAAAGTAGATTTCTGGGAGGGGGCACTGACTTTTTTTCTGAAAAGGGGCAGTAGGTTAAGTAAATTTGGGGACCTCTGGCTTAAACCATGAAATGGAGTTTACACCACAAGTTAGAAACAGCTTAAAGAGCAAAAAACACAATCCACTTATTGTCAGAGCCTGACACAGTATTAGGCACCTTACAGAAGAAACTGTATCTTGGGACTGGAATGATAGTACAGCGGGTAGGGTGTTTGCCTTGTACACGGCTGACCTGGGTTCGATTTCTAGCATCCCATAGGGTACCCCGAGCACCACCAGCAGTAATTCCTAAGTGCCACGAGCAACCCTGTGTGACCCAAAAAGAAAATAAAAGAAAAAAAAGATCCTGTATCTTCCAGGCACTTAACTCTAAGTACTGAAATTCATTCTATACAACCGCACTATCAGTTTCCTCACTTGGAATCAGGGTTAATATTCATCTACCTCACAGGCTGATCTTGAGAATGAAGGCGGGGGAAAGAGAAAATACTGAGGTAATGTGTGGCAACCAATCTTCTTAGAAATTTGACTTCCAAACTACAAACTTGCATCATTACAAGCAGAAGAAATGTGTGCAATTCAGAGAGGCACCCAGAAGTGGCGGCAGCAGCACTGAAGCTCATCAGAACTGGCAGAGGGCAGGATGGCTTGGCTTGGCACCCACTGGCACATGTGTGCAGAGCCTCGTCAGTGCCAGTGTTCCAAGATGTTTAACCACATTCAGTTCACTGTGGGTAACTCAGTATCAAAAAAAGAGAAAAAAAAGGCTGTCAAATCCAAGTTGGTTTTTTTTTTAAGCACTCCAAGAGATCAAGGAAATAAAGAGACTCTTCTTGAAAGAAACAATCATGTACTGACATTTAATCAACCACTGTAGTATGGTTCTTGCATTTACTTATTACACATTTGCTGCCAGGTTGGTACATTAGCTTCCATTTAAAAACTAAGCCAGAGATCAAGACTGGTGCATCTGGCTGGATGAGGATTCAAGATTCTGAGGGACACTGGGCAAGCTTCCTGATCAACTGTTATCAAGAGGACAGCAATAAGCACATTTATATTCCTGCATTAGTAAGCTAGCATATGCAAAGAATCAATGTATTTTTTCCAAAATTAACATGTTCTCTCTCTTTCAGTGTGTATATGTATGTGGCAGAAATTAGGGGCATAATTCAATCCAATGTGGATTGGGCAGCCAAGATTGATCTGATAATCTGAATAGCCTCAACTGGGGCCGCTGCGATAGTAGAGCGGGGAGGGCGTTGGTTCAATCCCCGGCATCCCATATGGTCCCCCAAGCACCATCAGAAATAATTCCTGAGTGCAGAGCCAGGAGTAACTCCTGAGACAGTTAGAAGTGCCGCTTTTGAATGGCTGAGGTAAATGTGCACTCCACGTGCACATTTTACTGCTTTCTTTGCTGCTTTACTGCTTTTCTTCAAGGCGGAATCTGGGGCTGAGCACAGGCCTTGCAAATGGATGGCCTGGATTCAATTCTGGTCACTGCATGGTTGGTTATCCAAGCACCACTAGGAGCAACCTCAGAACACAGGGCCAGAAGTAGCTCCTGAGCACCTCTGGATGAAGTCCAGGAAAACAAAACAACAAACAAGGGTAGAATCTGACTTCATAAAGAACAAACCTCTCATACTACTCCAAGGCAAGGCGATCATCCACACACGGACCGCTGGGCCTCACTTGAGGGCTTCCACTGTCAATCTTCTTGACTGGCTATTCCCAGACTGCCAGATGAGGCAGAATGGATCCTCTGTGGAGGTATTCTTTTGGTCGGTGGCAAGAGGGGGATGGTGGTGGACATGTACACATTAATATATGTACCCTTATATTTCTGGCCATTTATTTCTCTGCTCTAAATTCACACAAGGATACCTTATAATAATCTCAGATCTCTTCAGTTCCCCTCACTAGGATAGACAAATACCATTAAGTGTCTTGAGCACTTCCTCTAGAAGTTTGTGAGTAGCCAGGAGCACTGATTCCAACTCCATCAATTTTCTGCCACTGTCTCTGTGCCAAAGCTCTAACACATGTTTCAAATGCCAGTTGCAGAGCTTATAGAAGCCAAGAACCATGTAAAGTCATGGCTTGGTCAAAACAAGAATGAAATCTGGATGCAAGACATCAGTGCACTCACACCAATAATGCAATTCATTGTGGCATCATGAACTGAAGCATGCTTTTCTTTGAAAATCCACAGTGAACCCCTTCCTGTCCCCAAATTCCCAGAACATAATAAATCCTCTAGTTTGGTTTTCCTTTAAAATTGCATAATGCAGGACCAGAGAGATGGCTGAGGGGGCTGAACACGTACACAGCATGCGCAAGGCCTGAACTGAATCCCCAGCATGGCATAATGAGTCCTGAACAGCACGTGAGACTGAGCACCACCAGCTGTGGCCCAAGGCTCCTAGAACTGCGGTGGGAGTGGATGCTGCCTATCTTTTTGAATATGTTTAATTTGGCCAGAGAGATGATATAGGAGGTAGAACACTTGCCTTGCAAATAACACATTCACTGTGACCCTAGGAGGTATCTCTAACACCATATATGGTCTTCCAGGCATCTCCTGGAGTGACCCCTGAGCACAGAATGAGGAGTAAGCCCTGAACATCACCAGGTATGAACCAAAAAGAAAAGTGAAAAAACAAAGGTTAATTTGAAAAAAAAATGGCCTTGGGGGAAGGCTGGCTGACTGGGGAAAAGGTCAGATAAGGATGCATAAGGGCATGAACTATCTGGCTTTATTCTCTTCTACATAACGCTATAACTGCTAAAATGATGTTTGATATTCTTGCATCATTCTAACAAGTATTCCACAATTTTTCTATTTCTATTCATACAACTCTCAAAATTATAATGCTGCGTACAATCCAATATATATTAAGTTCCTCAAATCCTGATACCATGACAAGTACTCTATGGAAACTACGAGGGTTTTACTATTCAGTGGTGCAGAGTGCTCTTGCCATTGACCCTTTCTTTATTAAAAAGTAAAAAAAAAGAAAACATAATTTCCAACTAGATACACTCCCCATGACAAATTAAAATATCAAATTCACATTCCACCAAATTTTACATAAAATTTATGCAACTTTTATGAAATTCCTCTTTGGTTGACATTGCTTGTAACAAACAAGTATAAGCTAGAGGTGTTGTGATACAAGCAATATAAAAGGATACCATAAATCTACAATGTCTAACATGAGTTCCAGATGATGGTGGTATTAATTATGAAGGAGATGACCATGACATAAATGGCAGATTAGGCAGAAGAGATAATAAGCTGGAGAAAAGGGCGTGGGGGAAATGCTATAAAGAGAACATGAGTGTTATTTAAGAATAAAGTCAAATTTCACAGCACTCTTATTTTGGTCCCTTTTGATAAATGAGTCACTGTAACCCAAACACTGCTATTAGCACTTACTGATCACATCACGTGTGGCAACACGAACGAGATCCTAGAAGTCAAATGAAATGCATCAATACGATAGAGCAAATAACGTGTTAACTCTTGACTCCCAAGTCTTATCACACATATACTTGAAGGATATGAATTCTAAAAAAAAGTTTGCTTTACTTGTTATATTGTTGCAACATCTTTTACTGTATGATTTGACTTTTAATTCGCATCTTGGGGTTTTTTTTTAAGAACAGTTTTTAGTTTTGTGAAATCTTAGTTCAGATTTCACAATATTTTCCCCAATTTTGACAGCACTTTTTGAGTCTCAGTTAAGAATTCTATACCTAGGTCAGATTGAAAGTTTGGGGGCTAAAGGCTCTGCCTCACGGGTTTAATTCCCAGCACCAGTACAGTCCACATACACTTCCAGAGTACCAACTGGCTGAGTATCACTGGGAGAAACCTGGTGCCCAGACTCCCTGAGAACCACCAGAGAGATCCAAAGAAATACGGGCAGCAGAGTGATAGTACAACAGGTAGAGCTGTATATTTAATAAATAGTTCATTACATGGCACTTACTTCTACACTGTATATATTTTACTTAAAGATTTAGTTTTTGCTACAACCATTTTCTTTAATGAATGTCAAAACTTTAAAATACAACAGAATCAAAGAAACAAATCATTAAGTCAGTATTATTCAGGGAAATGAAAAAGTACAAATTGCAGAAAGGCAGCAAAAAATATTAAAATATAGTTAAAAGACACTGTAAATTTAGTTTATGTAAAGGAAACGGCTGAGATACTATTATTAACCTTTTCAAAATTGGGGCACAAATAAAATGCAAATTCACCTCCAAAGCACAGAAGAATCTGTATTTTATCATACTTTTAGAATGAAGCATATCTATGCTTTAGTACAATCTTTAGCAGAAAATCCACATGAATATCTCATTTTCACATACAGAATTTCAACGTTTGCCTTTAAAACAGGGAGAATTTGATAGTCTGTGATGTAGTGCATGATAGAAGGCTGCTAAAAAACAAATATCTAAAATTCACCCATTTACTCCACTAACTAAGCACCTGCCACGTGCACAGCATAGAGTACTCATCTGGTGGAGCCTTCGGGCAGTTTGCAGGTGCCACCAATGGAACAGCACAAACCACAGGTGCTCGGGAAACTCTAAGAGAAAAAAAGATGTCCTACAGAGCAGTCTCCAAGGAAATATGTTTGGGGGAGGTGCTGGTAGGGTAGCAGTGTTGACATCTAGAGGAGAAGGTAAGAGACTCATAATAAACCACAAGTGGACCAGAAGTGTAAGCAGCAGAGCTGAAGAGGCAGCGAAGAGCAAGTAATAGCAGAGTGGATCATCACGGTTTCATGGGAGGAAAAGGAGAGCTACACAGGAGGCACTCGAAGAACCGCGGGGGGGGGGGCCGTCCTCTAATATTTCTGAAGTTTGCTGTTGCTATTGATGAAGGAAGGAGAGGAGAGGGATTTAATTAAAGAATGCATTTGACAGCAACTGCATCTGGCAGGGCGCAGAAGATGGATCAATGAGAAGAAAGACATCATACAGATCGGCTAGAAAATCGCTAGAATGAAAATTTAAAGTAATAATGATTCCAATCAACACAGGTATAAGGAAAGAAAAGACAGAAAAAAGTTCAGAATCCTGAGAACAAGTACTTTAGAGATGCAATGGTTTTGCCCAGGAACAGGCCATGAGAGCACACATTACCTAGCGTGATGCTACCACAATCAACACATCTCTTAAGTCTGGACAGTACCAGAAACTCAGGCCAGACATACAAACCATTCTGCCTGAGATTTAGAATTCAAATACATATCAATTCACCTGTTTTTTACAGTATAGAATATAGATCTGGTATTAATGCAAATAATATACCTTATTATATAAAATATTATGTAACTTATACTTACATATCTTATACTTATTATATATGTTATATGTAACATATATAACTTATCTGCTATATGTTATATATGCAAAGCACCATAAATAAAATTATACATTTTTACCTAACATCTGGCTCATGTGACATAGGAAGGCAAATAAAGGCCTCATGAAGTTTAATCTAAACATGAAAGAGTTTAGTTCATTTGCTGTGGGCAGAATAACTGCAATAAAAGGAGTGGGGGGAAAGGGTTACACTACCCTTTCATTCAAGTCACATGAGAAAGTTGGCACACCAGTCCTATGTCAAGAGCAATAAAGCTAAGAATTCAAGAGGAAGTATTGAAAATTGCAAATTATTTCACTGTTCATGGCATCCTATATCATCAGCGCATAGAATATTTGTTAACATTGAAGAAGTAAGCAGATTTGATTCATTTTAATGCAGGCAGATGGCTTGGTCATGGAAATTGTGAGGAGATTTACTGAGCAGCTTCATCAGATCAAGGACATTATGGAATTAAAGGGATCTAAGAGACCTTACTCTTTTAGCTTCCCATGCCTCAGAGCATTACACTTTCTCATTAATGAAAAACACAACACAACGGCCATCACCTGCACCCCACACTGCATCCCCAAATTCAAGGTAAAAAGGAAAGGAAACGGAAGAATTCAATAAATCTATCTAATGAAGTATAAATAAGCATTAAGACAGAAACTGGAGATATACAGAACTAAAACATGTATGGATTGAAGACAATGAAACCATAAATTAAGAACTTAATGTCACCAATTCAGAAAACATTTCCTTGAAAATGAATCATGTTTAAGTTTCTATCACTGTTTTGGAGAACAAAACACAAAAAAACTTCTTTATTAAAGTGCCTTCGCTTCAGGAAAAACTTAACGATCTGAAAACAAATTATATGTACCAAGATAACACAGTAGGCGTGAGTTTATGAATCTCAGAATTGTTTTGAAAGTTCTGCCAACTCTGTCCATTTTGGAGACCACCTGGCTTTGCATAAAAACATTCCATGGAAATGTAAAAAGAACAGCTGGGAAATGCTATCAATGGCACACTTGAAAGCCAAGTCGAAGAATCACTAGATTAGAGAGCTGAAAAGAACAGCAGATTATCATTCTGCAAATGAAGGCTGTCCTAGAGAAGGACATAACTGGTCCAAGGTCACCTCCGTCAGTACTCTGAGAACTCTAACCTCCTGATATACACACGTTAGAGATATGTCATTTTAGAAGTCAGAGAGTTCAAAGGGCTTAAAACACACATTGGATAAAGGAGTGATCCCGAAGCACAGAGCCCAGAGCAGCCCCCTGAACTGCCAAGTGTAGACCAATCCCCACCACCACCACTACCAAAAAAGGGAGTCATTTCATTTTAGCTTTTAACAGACGATTACTTGCACATTTTTAAAACTGTTACACTATGTGTTTCAAGAGTACAGTTTTATGTCATTTTAATTTAGTCTTTGCAACAGACAACACAATCTTAACTCTGAGGTTATCAAACTCAAGCTTAGGACATTATGGCATTCCTAAGCATGACAAGTCAGAAATTTAAATCTACTATATCAGACTATACAAAGCCAAACCCTGGGGGCTGGAACGATAGCATAGCGGGTAGGGTGTTTGCCTTGCACAGCAGCCAACCCGAGTTCAATTCCCAGCATCCTATATGGTCCTCTAAGCACCGCCAGGAGTAATTCCTGAGTGCAGAGCCAGGAGTAACCCCTATCCATTGCCAGGTGTGACCCAAAAAGAAAAAAAAAGCCAAATCTTCACACAATGCTATTATCTCCCTCAAGCACAATGTAAACAATTCCACCTTGGGCAAGCTAGACTACAGAAATACATACACATACATGAATTTCTAAATTGATGAACAAATAAGTTAACTATACCATTAATATCAAAAAATCAAAAAAAATTAAATGTCCACCATTGAAGAAAGAGTTAAGTAAATTATGCTATAAAATACCAGTCAACCCAAAATACAGAGAGAGCCCACAGAATGGGAAAGAATAGTTACCCAATACCCATCTGATAAGGAATTAATATCTAGGGTATACAAGACACTGTAGAGTTGTACAAAAAAAAAATTAAAAAGCTCAAACCCCATCAAAAAACGGAGAGAAGAAATGAACAGAAGCTTCCTCAAAAAAGAAATATAAATGGCCAGAAGGTACATGAAAAACTGCTCCACATTGCTAATCATCAGGGAGATGCAAATCAAAACAACAATGAGATATCATCTCACACCACAGAGACTGGTACATATTCAAAAAGAACAAAAGCAACCAGTGTTGGTGTGGATGTGGGGAGAAAGGGACGCTCTTTCACTGTTGGTAGGAATGCCAACTGGTTCAGCCTTTTTGGAAAACAATATAGACATCCTTCAAAAACTAGAAATTGAGCTTCCATATGACCCTGCTTCTAGGAATATATCCCAGGGCTGCAAAAAATCACAGCAGAAATGACATCTTCACCTGTAGATTCATTGCAGCACTGTTCACAATAGCCAGTATCTGGAAACAACCCAAGAACCTGGAAACAGCCCAAGCGCCTGAGATCAGACGACTTTTTAAAGAAACTTTGGTACATCTACATAAAGAAATACTATGCAGCTGTTAGATGAAGCTATAAAATTTGCTTTTAAGTGGATGCAGACGACTGCAGAGAGAGTCTCTTGCCCTCGCACCTGGCTGTCTTCCCCGGGGCCTCCTCGGAGGGGATGGGCTCCAGCTTACCTCCCCACCCAGAGCAGAGCTCCCGGTGGCCAAAGACCTCCAGACCCTAGCCACAGCCATGCTCAAGGCCCTTCTCCACATGTTCGGACAGACCTCATGCATGAAGGAACCGGCAGAGGAACCCAGGGCTGAAACCTACAAGGCTGCTCGGACTGGGACTGGGCCTGCTCCGCCCAGATTTCCCATCTCCCAGTAGCTAGGTGGTCACACCCAGAAACTGCCCCCAGCACCTTGTAATCCTGTCAACGGCCAGCATCCAGAGACTTAAAAGCAAGCTCCCGGAAGTATGCGGCCGCTTTACGGCCACACAATATCTTATAGCCTACTCCTCCCTCTGGGAGAACCTGGCAAGCTACTGAGAGTTTCCTGCCCACATGGGAGAGCCTCACAAGCTCCTCATGGTGTATTCATATGTCAAAACCAGTAACAAGTTGGGTCTCATTCCTCTGACCCTGAAAGAGCCTCCAGTATGGCATTGTTGGAAGGATGAGAAAAAAGAGGCCTCTTGGGGGCTGGAGCGATAGCACAGCGGGGAGGGTGTTTGCCTTGCACGCGGCCGACCCGGGTTCGATTCCCAGCACCCCATATGGTCCCCTGAGCACCGCCAGGGGTAATTCCTGAGTGCAGAGCCAGGAGTAACCCCTGTGCATCGCCGGGTGTGACCCAAAAAGCAAAAAAAAAAAACCAAAAAAAAACGAAAAAAGAGGCCTCTAAAATCTCAGGGCTTGGATGAATGGAGACGTTACTGAGATTGCTCGAGAAATTCGACGATCAACAGGATGATGATGATGATGATAAGTGGATGAACATGGAGAGTATCGTGCTAAGTGAAATGAGTCAGGAATAGCGGGACAGACACAGAAGAACTGTACTCATTTGTGGAATATAAAATAACATAATACGAGACTGACACCCAAGGACAGTAGACACAAGGACACAATTGCCCCATAGTTAGAAGCCTGTCTCATGATCTGGGGGAGAAGGCAGATGGAACAGAGAAGGGATCACTAAGACAATGATGGTTGGAGTGACCATTCAGGATGAAAGATGTGTGCTGAAAGTAGATAAAAGACCAAATGCAATAACCTCTCAGTATCTGTATTGCAAACCAAAATGCCCAAAAGGAGAGAGAGAGTATGGGGAAAATTGTCTGCCATAGAGGCAGGGGGAAGGTTAGAGCCTTTAACCTTTAACTCACAGTTCAAGGGGGTGCAGTATACTAGGGACACTGGTGGTGGAGAATGTGCAATGGTAGAGGGATGAGTGTTTGATCATTGCATGATTGAAATTCAAACATGAAAGCTTTGTAACTGTATCTCACAGTGATTCAATTAAAAAAAACAGTCAATAAAATGAATTACAGTTTAAAAGGGTATTGTCATGTGTCAGACAGAATGATGTACTCATTTAAATGGCTAAAACACAAGGCCAGGCATGTGGCTTAGCAGTAGAGTACATGCCACAAGTGTGAGCCCTGGTTCCCATTCCCAACACTACCAAAAAAAACCATTGACGGTATTTTTTAAATTTATGTGTAAGCTGTACTTACGGCCAGAAAAATGGTCACTGAAAAATGCACAGCAACCCAGAGAACTGGGAAGATGGACGGGAATGAGTTTGTTCTTAAGCACTTCAGCTCTGAATTTTGTGCCAGAAATGACTTACTTTTGCAGTTAAATTGCTAAAAGAAATAATGGAGCTGTTAATAGTGATCTTAATTTTTGCATTATATTTATGTATTAATACATATTATATTTTAACTGCAAGTATGGTCAAAGGGCCCATGGAGGTGAAGATCTCCAACCCTTGCGAAAAGTCCATGAGGTGAAAGCTATTTTATCATTATTTGAAGTTTTTGAATTGTTTTCTGGGCTTGGCGGGAAACCCAGAAGTGCTCAGGGTCTGCTCTTGACTCACTGCTTGAGGACCATGTGGCTGGTGGCAGGGACCAAACCCAGGCCTGCTATATCAAAAGCCTGTGCTCAGCCTTATGATTACACTCTTCAGCCCTGAAAGCTATTTTCTTAATAGAAATAATAAGGAGCTTTTTTTTTCCACCTGTGCTAACGTTTGCACTAACAGTGTGCAATGGGAGGTCTTTTTACAGAAGCAAGAGGATGTGGGGTCTGAATACACTGACACCTTCACAGCACAAGGTACTTGCAGAAAACTGTACCTAACCACAGTCACTGCAGTCTTCACCAAAATGAACTCACAGTTAAAGAGAAAATTCAGTTCCACTGAAGACTGCCTTTGATAAAGAACCTATAATCACAATTTTATATAAATACTGATCTGTGTAACGTCTTCTGAGAAAAAAAATCAGCAGAGTGAGACCTTATTCACTGAAAACCGAGGCTGTCCCAAAGTTCCTGGCACCAGTGCAGGAGCTCAAAGTCACATAAGCTGGTTGCTCTTTTGTCATGGATCAGCATTTTTACTTGAAAGAATAACAGTTATTCAGATTTATGTAACTGGCAACGACTTTTCTCAAAACTAAACAAGATAAAACTAGCACTTCAAGTGAAATAACTGAGAGCTGATTGTTGGCAGTGATAAAATTTGCACAAATAATCAAATTTTGAAGACTTGTATCTGCCACAGTGAATTTAACAGCTTCCCAGTACTTTAAAGAAATTTCAGATGAGATCAATAGTGATATTAACAATATGGTTTTATGTAATTTTTAATATGTCAACATTTTTAGTATCTGCATCAGTGAGCCAACATAACAATGTACAATGCCATGAAAAATTATGTATTGTAAAAGATCCATCTGAAGATAAACCAATGGATTTTAATATAACAGAGCATAAAACTTGACTAAAATGGTTTCCATGGGGTCAGAGCAATCATACAGTGAGTAGGGCACTTGCCTTGCACACAGCCAACTCGGGTTCGATCCCTGGTATCCTATATAGTCCCCTAAACAACGCCAGGAGTTATTCCCGAGTGAATAGTCGGGAGAAAGCCCTGAGCACAGCTGGGTGGGGCAAAAAAAAACAAACAAAAAAATTAATAAATAAATCAAATGGCTTCCAATTTCTCATTGAAATCAATCTTTCAAAAATTACCATTTGACTGCACTCATTTGTGGAGTGTACGGTAGCATCACATGAGGCTGACACCCAAGGATGGTAGATACAAGGGCCAGGAGGATTGCCCCTTAGCTGGAAGACTGCTTCATGAGTGGAGGGGAGAAGGCAGATGGAATAGAGAAGGGATCACTAAGAAAATCATGGTTGGAGGAACCAGTTGGGATGGGAGATGCATACCAAAAGTAGATAATGGGCCAAACATGATGACCTCTCAGTGTCTGTGTTGCAGGCCATAATGCCCAGAAGTAGAGAGAGAGTATGGGGAATATTGTCTGCCATGGAGGCAGGGTGAGAGTGGGAAAGGTGTGGTATACCGGGGATATTGGTGGTGGGGAATATGCACTAGTGGAGGGATGGGTGTTTGATCATTGTGAGATTGTAACCCAAACATGAAAGCTTGTAACTATCTCACGGTGATTCAATAAAATTTAAAAAAAATTTTTAAATTACCATTTACCAAGTTTTGGTAGGCTATCAAATAATATTCTAATTGGACTGGAGCAATAGCACAGCCAGTAGGACATTTGCCTTGCATGAGGCCAACCTGGGTTTGATTCCTTTGTCCCTCTTAGAGAGCCCAGCAAGCTACCGAGAGAATCCCACCTGTACCGCAGAGCCTGGCAAGTTACTGTGGTGTATTCGGTATGCCAAAAACAGTAACAACAAGTCTCACAATGGAGACGTGACTGGTGCTCGCTCGAACAAAGATGACAGTGCTACAGTGCTACAGTGCTACTTTAAAATAAAACTAACAAAATGCTCCTTCCCTTTCTACATGTCTATACGAGACCAGGCAATCCTCATGTACTTCAGACTAATACAGCACTTCAGGATGAAGAGGACACAGCAGCAGACAAGAACATGGATGGCGGTTGAAAGAGGGCGTGGCCCAGGTTCCTGCACACAAACAAGTGTTCAGCCCATTTGATCTGTCTGGTTCCAATAATTTTGCTTTTGGAAAAAATTTTAATTGTCACTAAAACCTGTTGTGTTTGTCAACACATAATGAAAGCGTTGCTATTTGAAAATTAGCATTTTTTTCATTTATCACTTTTCATTTCTGAAACGGCAAATATCAGTGGACACAATCCACATAAACAAAAGCTGTAGAGAGTCTTCAATAACCTTTAAAACCCCAATAAAGTTTAGGTTCCAATATTACAAAAAATTTAAGAGCCTTTCAAAGTTGACTTTCTTTTAGAGGGGTGAGGAGCACATCCGCTGTGCTCAGGGCTTACCCCAGCTCTCTGCACAGGGGTCACTCCTGGAAATGCTCTGGAGGGAACAGAGGATCCCAGGGATTTAACCCGGGTCAACCATATGCAAAACAAGTGCCCTATCTACTGTAGTGCATCTCTGGGCCCTGTAGTTTTCTCTTTAAATATGTCAACAACTTTAAACTTTTTGCCTGTTCTGCATACTCTCAGGTCCTAGTGAATAAAACCTGTATTTGCCCACATTTACACATGGACAATAGGCATAAGCGAGCAGGCTACAAGTTTTCAAAGTCAAGGGCAGTCCAAACTACTAATCTCAGAGTAACAGTACAGCAGAGAAGGTGCTTGTGGCTGACCCCAGATGGATCCCCAGCATCACATATGGTGGCCCCAGTATCCCCCTCCCGGGAGTGACCCCTGAGTGCAGAGCCAAGAATAACCCCTGAGCAACGCCAGGTGTGGCCCAAAAACCTAAAATTTAATTAAGTAGTTTAATTAAATACTAGCCTAATTTGAATTGCTCTATGTAAGTTACAGTAACAATACTGCAGTCTCTCTTTTTTGCCATCAACTTTGTACTATGGCAAATGATCCTGACCCGTGATGCATGAAAGCAGTTAAATAACAGACAGTTATGAGTGTGGTCCAAAAAATCCACACAGATTAATTATCATGATCACTGACTGATGTTACAAAAAGGCCTCTCTAAGCACATGGTTGAGGAATCATTTATGACTCACAGGAGTCTTCTGACATTTTGAGTGCTACAAACCTCACTGCAGACCTGAGAGGATGCTCCCTAAGGACACAAGTCACAGCTGAAATCAATCAAGGCCGGAAATATGAAGATGTCAGAAGGGAAGACCCTTCGAAGGACGAACAAATGATAATTGTCATCGGGAATAGATTATAATGAACACCCCAGCATAAGGTTAATTTAGTTAATGCATATATATGACTCCTGAGCACAGAGCAGGAATAAGCCCTGAGGACCTCCAAATATGTATGGCACACAAGCAAACCAAAAATATATTTTAAAAGAATACCTGAAATGAGGCCAGAGAGATAGTACAGCGGGTAAGGCACCTGCGTTGCACGTGGAAGACTCAGGTTCAATCCCCAGCATCCCATATGATCCCCTGAGCACCGCCAGGAGTGATTCCTGAATGCAGAGCCAGAAGTAACCCCTGAGCAACTCCAAATATAGCCCAAATCACCCCCCACACACACACATACCAAAAGGTATTCCAGAAATGGAAATGAGAAACTTCCTATTCAATGTCATTCTTCAAAAAAAGTCTTGAAAATCTTTTAGGAAAACTTAATTTCAAAATGGAAACCTGCAATATTTTAGGATTACAAATATGCTGTTAATTAGTTTTAAATTATTTGTAAGCACTGCATAAATTAAACTTATAAGTCACAGAATTTTTTTGGGGGGGAGACTAATTACAGAGGTCTTGCAATTTTTTTTCTGTTTGTTTTTGTTCAGGGGCTACACGCGGCCATGCTCAGGGCTTACTCCTGGCTTTTTCACTCAGGAATCACTCCTGGCAGGTACTCAGGAGACCATATGGGATGACAGGGATCAAACCCAGGCCGGTCAAATGAAAGCAAGTGCCTACCTGCTGTACTATAAAGCACCAACCCCAGAGCTCTATCACTTCTGATCTGCAAAATATACATTCACCAAGGTTCAAAGATTAGTTGAAGCTGATACCCAAAGGAAAATTGTAACCTTGAACTGACACTGGTCGTGGGATCAATGCTGCAATACTGTATGTATAAAACTCAAATATGAATAACTTTGTAAATCATGGTGCTTTAATATAATTTTTAATTATAAAAATAAAATTGTAAATTTTAAAAAGAGGAAAAATATCAAACTGGAGAGTTAGTGTAAGGCTTATGGCACTTGCCTTGCATGCACACAGATCCTAGTTCGATCCACTAGCAGCATACGGTTCCCCCAAGCACCACAAGGAGTAACCCCAAAACACAACAGGGAATAGGCCCCAAGTACTACCGGGTGTGGTCAAAAAATACATTAAATAAAATTTTTGACATAAAACAATCCTTTCAAGTACTGCAAGCACACCTGGCTTTCCGCTCTTGCAGTAACCACTCACTCATATCAGTTACCATTATCTACTGAGCACAACACCAGGCATTGTCTTTCAGGAAATATATACGTATGTACACACACATACACCCGGCACTCACAACAAGAACCGGATCACAGAGTTAAAATATATGTATGTACACAAGTTAATATATGTTTATGTATATACACACACACCTGGCACACACAGCAAGAACCAGATCACAGAGTTAATATATGTATGTATCTACACATACACACACACACACACCTGACACACATACCAAGAACCGAATCACAGAGTTAATATATATGTATGTACACACACACCTGGCACACATAGCAAGAACCGGATCACAGAGTTAATATATATGTGTATGTACATACATACATACACACACACACACACACACCTGGCACACATAGCAAGAATCGGATCACAAAGTTAATATATATATATATACATATATATGTACACACACACACACACCTGGCACACATAGCAAGAACCAGATCACAAAGTTAATATATATGTATGTACACACACATACACACACACCTGGCACACATACCAAGAACTGGATCATAGAATTAAGATATATATGTATACACACACACACACCTGGCACTCACACCAAGAACCGGATCACAGAGTTAATATACATATATATGTACACACACTCACCTGGCACACATACCAAGAACCAGATCATAGAGTTTATATATATATGTATGTACACACACACATATACCTGGCACACATATCAAGAACTAGACCATAGAGTTAATATATATATATGTATGTACACAAACATACCTGGCACACATACCAAGAACCAGATCATAGAGTTAATATATATATATGTATGTACACACACACACACCTGGCACATATACCAAGAACCGGTCATAGAGTTAATATATATATGTACATACACATACACACCTGGCACACATACCAAGAACCAGATAATAGAGTTAATATATATATATATGTATATACACACACACACAGACACCTGGCACATATACCAAGAACCGGGTCATAGAGTTAATATATATATATATATGTACACACACATACACACACACCTGGCACACATACCAAGAAACGGATCACAGAGTTAATATATATGTATGTATACACACACACACACCTGGCACACATACCAAGGACCGGATCATAGAGTTAATATATATATATGTACATACATACATACATACACACACAAACTGGCACATATACGAAGGACCAGATCATAGCGTTAACTCTAGGGAACAAGAAAAAGCTATCAACAATGATGAAGTCTTCACTCACATATGCCAGGTTGAGGCCCAGGGTTGCTGCAGTTGTTGTCTATCAACCCTCAAAACAGAAGGTACTGCTGACCATAATGCCCAAAGTAGAGAGAAAGAAGGAAGGTGCCTGCCACGGAGGCAGGGTAGGGACAGAAGGGATCTTAGGACACTGGTGGTGAAAAATGCACACTAGTGAAGGGATCAGTGTTTGATCATTGGATGACTGACAATCATGAAAGCTTTGTACCTCATGGTGATCCAATGACAATTTTAAAAATTAAAAAGTTGAAATAAAAAATTAAAGTTAAATAAAACAGAGGTGAACAATTAGAGCTATGAACAACTAGATATATTTATCTTACAAGAACATGATGCCTCTAGCAAAATAATCTGCCATCTAAGATAAAAGATAAGGAGAAAAGAGTCAAGTGACAACATTAAAAGATACAAGACTGAAAAAAAAATTTAATATGAGCAACTGCTATAAACAGAAAGTTCTCTAAATTATAATAATGTTTCCACTAGCATAAAATAAAATTAAAGAGAATTCAGTAAAATTTTTATCTTTTTCCATGCTTTAAAATATTGGATTAGGTCTGTTCTTCCAAACCCGTGTTCTACACACCTGTCTCTCCTTGCCTGTCTGTTTCTTTGCTTGCTTATTTCCACTCTGGAGAAGCCTCTGTTTTCTTTTCACCACATATTTCCCCTCTTTCTCTCCTATCTGTTTAAGCAAGTTTCATTCAATAAAAACTGCGTGATCCACTAAGAAAGTTAATAAACAAAACAAAAAATATACTGGATTAATTATCCTTTTAAAACTGGCCTAGAGTGGCCCCACTATGCTGAAGTCACTAAACCATGATGTGTTATTGTTAAGATCAAAAAAAATTTTCGATCTTACAAACACAGATTTCAATCATCTGTCCCAAACATCAATCCCAATCAACTCTCATTCATAGCTGAGGTTAACCTAATTCTCTGATGAATCTTCTGAAAAACTGCATGTGACACAAGAATTTCCAACTAGAAATTCTGGGACCTCTACTTCTTTATCACTTTTCTAAAGAAGACTATGCACCTCATCCTGCCAGTTTTTTATTTCTCACAATCAAAATGTAAAATGAACAGAAATCTAAAGGAGACTCATATAGATTTTTTTATTGAATAGATTCGTGTTCACAACATCAGATTGATATAAATTTAGTTTAATTCTATTTTATAAACAAATTTCAGTTATCCCCTATAATGCATGAGTGAGGTAGAGCCTTCAGCACCAATACAATATTTGATAAAGATAATAAATTCTATCTTATCGATGGCTGAGTCTGCCATTTGTAAAATTAGGAAACAAAATCTCTTTGACAGATTTCTCATTTCTACAATTTTAAAATCATCAGAGATGAAAACCAGTTCCATTTGTTAGGTGGTAGGAAACCAGGTGTAGAGGGAATCAATTACCCAAACATTGAAGAAATGAAAAGACCTTTCCAATGTTAGTAAAATGACTTAATAAATAGATTAATTTGCACTTTTAAACTCAAACTCAGCAATATAATTTTTAAATTGTAACTGTTCAAATATTTAATTTGTTCAAATCAGATGGCATTCTGAATATAATCCCCAAAACCAATAACTTCTCTGAAACCAGTTCCTCTCACAGCATGAACAGAGAAGATTTCAAAGTCTGCAGATGGTATGAAGGATGCTCTCAAGAAACTAGAGGGAGCTGTGTGAGCACCAGGAAGTCCTCCAGGGAAAAGGATATCAAGGGTTCAACTGTTCACACAGTGTCTACAGTACCTCAATTGCAGCAATTCTACCTCCGACAAAAATTAAGAAGCAAATTGTGATCATTAGTGTGGATAACAATGCGTTTAGGATCTCTATCTAAATAAAACAGTCGTAGATGAGAATTTTAGTGGGATGCCACAATTTTCCCAACTTTCATCCAACTCGGCCAATTTTCCCAAAGTTGTTCTGTATAACTCCCTGCAACTAAAAAATCCTGTGCACCAGCACATCGCCTTGTTTGACACTGAATCACATGGCTGAAGTATGAAGATTCGAATGAGACTTTTCATTATAAATGCTTCCACTATCGAAGTGTGAAAACACATTTGAAAATGTGCCACATACTGTTACCAGGGGAAAAAGTCTTTACCCGTTGCATCATTACCTTGGGTGGGTCTGACAAGTTCTAAGCAAACATTTCAGAAGCATTTGGTGATTTAATATTTAAATTGTCCCTTAACAGTCCACATTGAATATTAAGTGTATTAAGCTTAATTTCTCTAAAATTTTCATCTACTCTCACTTTTCAGGAAGGTCAAACTATGGACATATTTAGTAAAAATTAAGTCCTTCCAAAATACTAACTACATTAAATTTTTTCAATAAATTTTTCATAATGTTAGCAAGTAAGCACATAATTCACTTGATTTTCTTTAGTTGTTTTCTTTATTTTTATACTTCTTCTCAGACTCAGGAACATTTTTCACAAGGAATCATCAGATGCACAAAAAAACACTTTGACTATATCCAACCTATTGGCAGAAGTATGCAAAAGTCAACTTTTCCATTCAAGTTCCTTTTCAAGTTACTCCATAGAGAACTAAACAAAAATTTAAAACATTACCTGATATCCATTTTCTCTCAAAAACTTAGGAGACCAGTTCTACCTTTAGAGTTTTATCCCACTGCAAAATGTACCACCACCACCATATTTTTGTTTTTGTTTCTTAATCTGGTATCCATTTCCCTTTCCCACTTAATAATGAAATGACTCTGATAATGTCCTTGCCTCCCGACTAATTCCACTTGAGAAGTTCAAAGTATGGGCCTTACTTTGTTCAAATCAATTTTGCCATTAGCTGGCTGGAGAACCAAAATGCAGCCAGAACATTCTTCCAGAATGTGGCTATTTCTTCTGGAAATTGTTGCACTGGACACAGATTCTCTAGAACTATTTATCCCCTCCCCTCTCAATCTCAGAAAACAGTATCAGTGGCTTTTCCATGTTCTACTAAGAGCATAACTCAGCATGTAAGGCTCTCGACTATCTTTCTAACCTTTGCTTCTTTGCATATGTCTCCCACACTGGCCACTACACATTCCACTTCAGAACTCCACTCCATAGCCTTCATCCAATCTCTTTCTTCAGATCAGACTGGGCCAAGGACAAAAGGCACATGGAAAAATGCTCTACATCACTGATCATCAGGAAGATGCAAATCAAAACAACAATGAGATTTCATCTCACACCACAGAAACTGGCACACATACAAATACACAACAACAACCTGTGCTGGCTCAAATGCGGGGAGAAAGGGACCCTCATTCATTTGTTGCTGTTGGGATTACCGGCTGGTCCAGCCTATTTGGAAAACAATATGGACATTCTTCAAAAAGCTAGAAATTGAGTTCCCATTTTATCCAGCAATATCACTTCTGGGAACATACCTTGGGGACCCAAAAACACAGCAGAAACACCATCTGCATGCACTTCTATGTTCATTGCAGCACTATTCACAATGACCAGAATCCGGAAACAACTTGAGTGCCCAAGAACAGACGTATGGATAAAGAAACATCTACACAGTGGAATACTACAGAGCTATTAGGAAAAATGAGGTCGTGAAATTTGCCTATAAGTGAACAGACTTGGAGAGTATCATGCTGACTGAAATGAGTCAGAAGGAGAGAGACAGATATAGAATGCATTTATTTGTAGGATGTTAAAAAAAAAAGTATGACACTAATATCCAATGCCAGGGAAAACAGGCTGGCCAGGAGGTCTGGTCAATGGTTGATCAATGATGTGCGAGATAGAGAGTAATTAAGAGAGAGGAGGATCCATTATGACAATACTAGTTCGAAATGACCACTCTGGAAATAATTGAGTGTTGAAAGCAGGTAAAGGGATATACATGAAAACCTTTCAGCATCTGTATCACAAATCACAATACTTAAAATGAGAGAAAACGAGAGAGAAGTGCCTGCCATGAAGGCGGACCAGGGTGGAGGGTGGCTTGAAGGGTGGGAAGGAAACTGGGGACACTGGTGCTGGGAAATTACACTGATAGAGGAATGGGTTTGGGGACACTGTATGATCGAAACGCAATCATAAACAATTTTGTAATGTTCTATCTCATGGTGATTCAATTAAAAAAAAATGGGCCAAGGAGAGGAACAGACACTTTCCCAAAGAAGACATATGGATGCCAATAGGCATATGGAAAACTGCACATCATCACTCATGATTAGCACTGTAATGCCACTGTTCATCGATCTGCTCTTGTGGGCAGCAGTAACGTCTCCATTGTGAGACTTGTTGTTACTGTTTTTGGCATACTGAATATGCCACGAGTCGAGTCGGTTGCATGCAAGGCAAACGCCCTACCCACTGTGCTATCGCTCCAATCCTCATGATCTCTCATGATTAGGGAAATACAAATCAAAATAATAAGATATCATCTCACACCATTGAGAATAGTACTATTATCCAAAAGTCTGAAAATAGTGTTGGCAGGATTACAGTGAGGAAGGAACCATCTTCCACTGTTGTTGGGACTATTATCTGTTTCAACCTCCAAAAAATGCAATTTGGAGATACAAACCAAAAATAAGAAATGAAACTCCCATAAACCCATTGATACCACTTCTTGACATCTACCCAAAAAACATCACTTGTCACTTGTCACTTGTAGTCCCATTGATCTTCCATTTGCTCGAGCGGGCGCCAGTAAAGTCTCCATTTGTCCTTGTCTCGAGCTAGTGTAGTCCAACCATACCTGCTCGCTCCAAGAACAGGAAGAGCCTCAAATTGTTGCCCAAAAAACATAGAAACATTAATTCAAAAGGATATATGCACACCTGTGTTCACTGTGGTTCTTGGTGCAACAGCCAAGATATGGAAATAACCTGAATGTGCAACTATAGATGAGTGTATCAAGAAGTTGTGGTATATACACATATATACTCATATACACACATGGAATACTACACAGCACTAAGAAAGAGCAAAATCATGCAATTTACAGCAACACAGATGGAACCAGATGATGCTAGGTCAAGAAAGAATGGGATAGAGTGGACCTCAAAGGTGTTGTCAATGATACAATGACTGGCAAAGATGAAAGAATCAAAAATAAACAAATAGAACTACAGCAAATAAAATAATTTCTGTATGACCAAAGAAACATGGGCTAAAATTAAGAGACAGGTTATTGAATGGGAAAAAATTATTTTCGGCGACAACATAAAATAATTGGTTAATATTCAGGATATACAAAGTACTGAAAAAATAACACAAAGGTACTTACGAAGATCAACAACAAAAACATTCCCAAACCCCATCAAAAAATGGGGAGAGGAAGTAAATAGGAACTTCTCTAAGGAAGATCAAGGGATGGCCAAGAGGCACATGAAAAAATGCTCATCATCACTAATTATTAAGGAAATCCAAAAGTCTATGAGATACCATCTCACACCAGTGAGAATGAAAGACACCAAACATACTGGAAACAATCTGTGTTGTGGGGATGTGGCGAAAGAGAACTCTTATCCACTGCTGGTGGGAATGCTGTCTGGTTTAAACCCCTATGCAGAAATAATACGGAGGTTTCATAAGTAAACTCAAATTTGAGCTGCCATATGACTCAGCAATTTTACTTTTGTACATTTACCCCAGGACCAAAAAAAAACATTCGTTCAAGAGAACAAATGACCACCACTATTCACTGTAGCACTCAATATAATAGCTAAGATTTGGAATCAACCTAGATGTCCAACAACAGATAAGCTGATTATGGAGATGTGGTAAATATACACAATAGAATATTACACTGCCATAAAGAATGATGAAATCATGCAATTTGCTGCAACATGGATAGAAGTGGAAGATATGCTAAATGAAGTAAGCCAGAAGAATAATAAAAACGCAGGATAATATCACTTATACATGGTATTTAGAATAACTGGTTGAGAAAATATAATCATTTAAAATGGAGAGTTCTTAGATCATCCTTAGCCCCACAGTATAGGGAGAAGAAAAGAAATGGAGTGGGGCAAGGGGGGACACAGATCAAGGCAATGGGCAAAGATCAAGGGGATTCAGGCACATCGGAGGGGTGAAGAAATGACTGGGCTAAGTATCCAAATCACAGGCTAAACAAAACTGAAGCCCGTCAAGATGACAGGTTGAGGGGGTGGGGCGAAGGAGGGGAGGGAACCTGGGAACACTGGTGGAGGGAAGTTGACATTGGTGGCAGAAGTGATGATGGAACACTGCATGTCTAGAACCCAACTATCAATAACTAGAAATCAAGGTGGTGTTAATAAAAACTTTTTAAATTCTTTTTAAATTTAAAAGTAAAAGGAATAGATACAGAATGATCTCTCTCATATTTGAGATCTAAAGATACAAAGCAAAGTACTAGCAAAGGTCCAAAGGCAACACAACAGAACTAATCCACACAATTGAGTTGGGTGCAGGATAGGTTGAAAGGGAGGGGCCCTGGGCCCTGGGTCCTGGCAAGAGGACAATGAGTACACTGGTGATAAGTGTGAGGTTGCAATTACGTGCATGAAAAAACACTACTAACACTGACTCCAAAAAGAAACAGGGCCAAAGAAATTATACCAAAGAATCTCAATTTTAAAAAGTTTTAATAAAAATAAAAACAAAATTTAAAAGAAGGAAAGAAAGTTGAACCACTCCCACTCAGCCAATTTTAATCCTACTCATTCCAAGTTCAGATCAAATCTAAACTTTTCACTCTTAATTCTTCCATCATGACTAACACCATTAAAAAGTAGCATTTACCAAATATTCCTTGCATTATAAATCATACGTGCATTCCTACCGCCTTAAATTTGCAATGCTTGAAACTGCAAACTCCTGAAGAGCTGAGGACAAACTCTTACTAACCTTTGAATTCTACCACTATCCCTGCTTACCAGACACACTCTCAGAAAAATATATGTTGAAAATAACCAACTCTGGGAAGGTACAATGGTGGTGGGATTGGTGTTGGAATATTGAATATAACAAATCATCATAAACTACTATATTAAAAAATAAAATTTTTTAAAAATGAAGAGAATAACCAACCCATTTTTGGAGAGTGAAAAAAATGCCTCTCCAGACAAGATTATCAAGCAGATTGAAATGTCCTTGAAAGTTTTAAAAAACACCCTAATGATTTAGAAATGCTTCTGTTGAAAGAAAAAAAAAATCAGATGACCTTGTAAGACTGATCCTTGTGAATTACATCAACTCTTTGAAAGTACTGTCTAATAATTCAAAGACAGACTATACACAAATGATATTTACAAATTGTGGCACTGATTAAAATAAATTTTAACATAATTTATAAAAAAATTCAGCTGTTCTCATAGTAATATTTACACCATCTTCAGCTATGTCTAAGGGATTAAATTTTAAAAACCCATTCATTCTCTTATTTCACACTTGAAGGAAGAGAATAGGGAAAAACGTTGACCCTCCCAAACAAGTAAGCAGCCGAAATCAATTTTAAAGCACAAATCATAGATCATATATAAATTATTATCTATACATTATCCCTACTGAAAAATATACTGAAATTTTGACGATTTTCCTCACTAGTTTCTATGGAAAATTTGTACTAAAGTTTTGTATTCTTCCCTTCACTTAACTAAGTGAGTTTATGCAATGGAAGTAGGTTAAAATAAGGTTATTTCAAAAATCTATGACACATAACCAGTTCAAATGAGGCCCTAAAACGGTGGGGAACAAACTGATAACTCCAAAAAAGAAATAGGGCCAACCACAATAATCCGCCAGTCACTGAACCCTTTAAAATAAATCCTGGAGAATAAATCTTAGTAAATCTTATCAACCAATTAAATGAGACCAGAAAAAAAAGATTCCACCTAACAATACACTCGCAAAAAAAGGCATTTACAAACGACAGCTCTTCGTAAAAAACAGTGTTAAAAAAAGAAAGAGTAAAAAACTCAATTTAATTTAACCGAAAAATTAAACACACGTTTATTTCCTTTGTAATCTTAGAATATTTCCTTTATAATATTACAATATTTCGTGCATTTTTCTAAGCCAATTAAAAAAAAAAAAACCTGGGGGAGGAGGAGGGGGGAAAAGAGCCGGCGCTCTTTTGATTTTCTTAAATAAGGCTTTGGAATACCGGGCAGCACCTCGCAGGGCGACAGAGGGATGAAGCTGTCCGCGCCCGCCCGTCCCCGCCAGATGCCGGCGCAACTCATCAACTTTGCGAGCAAGTTTCCCGACCGCGCCCGGAGCACCTGGGGTCCCCCGGGGGCCGCCCGGTAACGGCCGGGGACTCCGCGCGGGCCGGGCCTGCGCCCGGGAAGGGTCACCCCGGGCGGGACCCCCGGCGGCGGCGCGGCCGCGCGACTCACCGTGCAGAGACAGCAGCAGCAGAGGCGCCAGAGGGGCGCCCCGGGCAGGCATCCCGGGCCGCGTCCCCGCCGCGCCCGCAGCGCCCCGGCCACCGCGCGTCGCCCCGGCCCGCCGCTCCCCGCGCGCCGCCCCGGGAGCCGCCCCCCGCCGCCGCCCCCGACTCGCGCCCAGTGGCTCCCGCCGCCGCCCGGCTCCGCGCCGCCCACTCGCCCCGCCGGTCTCCCGGGCAACCGCGGCTCCAGCGCGACGCCTGGCGGCCCACCCGCCGCCCGAGCGCGGCCCCGGCCACCTGTGCGCGCGCCCCCGGGCCCCCAGCGCGCGCCGGGGACTTTCCCACGCTCTGCGGCCGAGCCCGCGGAGCTCGCAAAGCCTCCGATGGACCGCATTCAGAGTCACTAAGCTATGCCCTAATTGCTGGTCCCCTGGCGATTGTTGTCAGGGCGGGTGATTTTCTGGCCACCCTTTTCTTGAAAAGAGCATTAGGGTCTGTGCCAACTTCTCCACTCCCTCCTGACTCCTCCCTCCCCCTTTGCCCCTAAAGTAAAACTCCTGTAAACTTGGAATATTGACTAATTTTGACTTGTCAACGTTGTCGTCGCTTTCTTACATCGATTTCGAATGTGTTAACTAGTGAAGACTTTGGGAATGATAGTTACCTTGGCTGGAGGTGGGGGGTGGGGTTATTGTTTGTTTCTTGTGTTTGGGGTTTCAAGATGACAATAGGGATGGGGTTATTTGTTGCCTGTGTTTTGGGTTTCAATCAGAGAATATATAGAATTATTCTACTTGGTTGTTTCTCTACTAAACTGAGCCTTTACTCCTTGTCCAATGAATGTCGCTGCTCTGTCTTCAAGTCCATCTTCGCTCCCCAGAGAATATCACCTTTCAAATCGGGGCCAACCTCTTCAGGGAATGGAGATCCACCACCATTCCACCCACCCACCCACCCACCCACTCCCCATTGCAGAAATTTCCAGCTTTTCTACAGCGGCAGAAATTAGGATTCCTCAGGCCTTTCAAACATTTCGCTTCCATCTGGCAGATACAATCCTCCCCAGAAACTCAGAAATAAAAATAATGTGCTCACAGAAGAAAAGCAAATATGGAAAACATCTCTATGCATTTGGACAAACATTAAAAGATATTTATAAAATGAAAACAGCATCAAGATATGAAATTATGGATGCCCTTTTTCTTCCTTGGAAATGTTGACTTAATTTCAAGTAAAATAAAGGAGCAATTTCAGAAATGTCAATCAGCTTTTATAAGAATGCCCTGAAGATGATGTTTGATTATGAATTAAAAATGGTTGAACTTTTGAAATCTAAAATTCCAGCTTGCTAAAATCTCTTACCAGATCTCTAATGGCAATAAAGGAGTGGAATCACCCTAGTGCACTTATGCCTTGTCAGACAGGAGCTGGTGAGTTATTAAGAGAACAGAGTGCTCACAGTTTGGTGAGCCAAACCTTTTAATATAGAGAAGTGTGACTTCTGAAGAAACAATGGTGTTCCTCAGATTTCTAGAGGCAATCTGGTTGCCCAGGAGCAAGGTGGGGGTGTGTGTGGTGGGGGTGCAGATGGTAGAGGGTGGACTCAAAAGAAAGCATATCATCAGTACTAAAAACTCCCAGTGCTGTACACTGAAGCTTCCAAAAGAACATTCGCACAGGAAAGGCAAGAGGAGGCGAGGGGAGAAGTGAGATGGAGAAGTGTGCTTTTTAATTCAGAGTTAAGACAGTTAATTCCTGCTGCTATGTATTCTGAGTAACTTTTTTACTAGTAAAGATGAAATTCGCCAGCTCTTTTATCCTAATCTGCCTTATGAGCACAGTAGGATTTCTTTAAATCTCTTAAGTATTCTTAGTGTTAAAGCAACAGACATCCTACATTTGTATAGTACTTTATAAATTTCAAAGTGCTTTCACATATATTATTATCTGATTTGATCTTCACAGCAACTCCAGGAGGTAGGTAGGGCAGGTATTATTACTCTCTCTTCACTTAAATATAACTTACAAAAACTCAGAAAGATCAAGGGACACCTTAGAGATCGCAATTACTAATGGGAGGGACTGGAACCAAGGACTTCTGACAGTCACTCTATAGTTTTTTCTAGTACACTATAATGTCTTTTTCTCTTATCCCTTTATAGACAACATGTAAAGAAATGCATGTATCACAGTGTCTTAGAACTCTATGTGGGTACAATGCTCAAAAGGAGAGAGAGAGAAGGAGGAGGAGGAGGAGGAGGAGGAGGAGGAGGAGGAGGAGGAGGAGGAGGAGGAGGAGGAGGAGGAAGAGGAGGAGAAGGAGAAGACGGAAGAGGAGGAGGAGGAGAAGGAAGAGGAGGGGGAAGAAGAAGGGAAAGAAGAAGAAGGAGAAGGAGAAGGAGGAGGAGGAGGAGGAGAAGAAAAGAAGAAGGAGGAGAAGGAGAAGGAGAAGAGGAAGAAGAAGAAGAAGAAGAAGAAGAAGAAGAAGAAGAAGAAGAAGAAGAAGAAGAAGGAGAAGGAGAAGGAGAAGGAGAAGGAGAAGGAGAAGGAGAAGGAGAAGGAGAAGGAGAAGGGGAAGGGGAAGGGGAAGGGGAAGGGGAAGGGGAAGGGGAAAGGGAAAGGGAAAGGGAAGAATAAGGGGAAGGGGAAGAAGAAGGGGAAGAAGAAGAAGAAGAAGAAGAAGAAGAAGAAGAAGAAGAAGAAGAAGAAGAAGAAGAAGAAGAAGAAGAAGAAGAAGAAGAAGAAGAAGAAGAAGAAGGAGGAGGAGGAGGAGGAGGAGGAGGAGGAGGAGGAGAACAACAACAACAACAACAACAACAACTGGGACGTGGGGAATGGGGGTTGATGGGAGGGAACTCGGGGACACCGGTGCTGGGACATGTACACTGGTGGAGAGAGGGTTATTGGAATACTGTATGACTGAAATCCAATCATGAACAATTTTGTAAGGGTCTATCTCACAGTGATTCGATTCAAAATTTTAATATAGAGAGAGTTTATCTTTTAACGCCTCCTATTCTCACTTTTGTCAATGTTTTCTGCCCATTTTTTTTCTAAAATGTTTCACAAACATTTTAGAAAAGAGAGTCTCTTGCCCGCACACCTGGCTGTCTTCCCTGGGGCCCCTCGGAGGGGATGGGCTCCAGCTTTCCTCCCTGCCCCAGCAGAGCTCCCAGCGACTGAAGACCACCGGAACCTAGCTACAGCTATGCTCAATGCCCCTCTCCACATGTTCGGACAGGCCTCATGCATGAAGGTACCGGCGGAGGAACCCAGGTGTGTGTAATCCCATCAATGGCCAACATCCAGAGACTTAAAAGCAAGCTCCCAGAAGCGCTCGGCCATCTTGTAGCCTGCTTCTCCCTCTGGGAGAAACTGGAAGCTTCTGAAAGTTTCCTGACCACATGGGACAGCCTTGCAAACTTCCCATGATGTATTCATATGCTAAATCCAGTAACAAGCTGGATCCCATTCCCCTGACCCTGAAAGAGCCTCCAGTGTGACATCCTTGGGAGGGCCAAATCGAGAGAGACTTCTAAGATCTCAGGGAAAGGATGAATGAGAGGTTACTGAGCCCGCTCGAGAAATCGACGATTAACGGGATTTTGTGATTCGTGTGATTTGTGATTAATATCTTCTCTTTGACAAAAGACCTCTGATTTGCAGATTTCATTGTACTTGACTTACAAGTAAAATGTAAAGTCAAGTACTTGACTTACAAGTGATAATTAATAAAACCTGTTAGTTTCTTTTATGGAAAAATACTCAATGCGGGGAGAATTGTAGTTACTTCCCCTACATTCATCCTGTCTTCTGCCATCTACACACGTTATGTCTCATCTTCACCCCCAAACTCTGAGTATCTGTAAAATTCAGATGAAATTGCCCTGACTTCAAATATAGAGAAAAAATTTTATCAAGGATAAATGGAGGGAAGAATGATTAAAACTATTTTATAATAGCAATCTTGGCTCAGAACCTATTTTATAATCACTGTATCACTGTATCACTATCATCCCATTGTTTGTCAATTTATTTGAATGAGCGCCAGTAACATCTCTATTACACTCAGCCCTGAGATTTTCGAAACCTCTCCTTACTCATCTTCAGGGCCAGGGGAATGAGACCTATCGTTACTGTTTTTGGCATACAGAATACGCCACGGGTAGTTTGCCAGGTTCTGCCGTGCAGGCAGGATGCTCTCGATAGCTTGCCGGGCTCTCCAAGAGGTATGCATATATCTTTTACTGTATTTTGGGATATGAATACACCATGGGAAGCTTGCAAGACTCTCCCATGAAGGCAATAAACTCTTGGTAGCTTGTCACGTTATCCAAGAGGGAAAACAAGGCTATTACATGTTGCACAGCCGCAAAGCTTCCGGGTGCTTGGTCTTACAGTCTCTACATGTTGGGCTGTTGGTGGGATTACATGGCACCGGGGCAGTTTGTGGGTATGGCTGCCAAGCTACTGGAAAATGGGGGGCCTAGTCCCAATCCTAGCAGGCCTGGAGATCTCAGCCCCGGGTCCCACACACCTGGGTTCCTCTGCCAGTCTGTTCATACTTGAGGCTCATCCAAGTGTGTGGAGAGATTTTATATTTTATATATTATAACCACTTTATAATAATAATCTTTACTCAGAACATTGATAATAGTCAACTTCTAAATAACTAAATATGGACTATCCAAGTTCAAATTTTAATCCTAAACCAGATTTTCTCTTCCACCCATCAAAATGCTGAGCCATTTTTTTCTGAAACCAATTCTTCTGCATCTGAGAAAGGAACATTTATTTTGTGATTAGTTTTGGGAAAACGTAATTAAGGAAAGAAATGATGGAAGGAATTATAATGTCCTTCAATATTAAATATAAATTATGCTCTAATTAGTTATATTAAATTTTAAACACCACCTAGCCCTCTCCAATTCATGTATTTAATTAGGGTTAATTGCATAATTTTTGAGGATGTTTGCCTATGAAATTTTTTGTAAGAACATCATTCATAGAGTTCTTAAAATACCTTTCTGATCTTATTTGAGTGAGTCATTCATTCTCCAATGACTTTATCCCAGTTGCTCAGAATCATAGAGAGTAGAGAGAACTTGGTCTTTTGGAGATAAAATATGTGAGAAATTCTTCCCCCTTCTTACTTAACGATCAGTTAAAGCTTCTGAAGTGGTGTTAATGGAGTGGAGACAGAAATAGAATTGTTGGAGTAAAATTACAAGCAAGTCAATAAGTATTTATTATATAGAAAGATGTAAGTAGGTTGTTGAATGTTACAATCATCTTTCTCAAATTTAGGAGCAATTTACTTGTAGACATATTGACAAGTTTACCTTTCTTCTACCTATCTCTGTCAACTCCTCTGGTAAGTTTTATGAACATAAGATTTATACAAAGGTAAATACTAATTCTATCTCCTTTCTACCACTAACTCCAATCTTCATCATGAATGCCGCTAAAATGTCTCAATGTCTTCATCCATTTAGGGGCAAGTTTACTCTTTTCCTTGAAATATTTTATTTTTAGACAATTGCTCTCTAAACAGGGCCTATTGTGACAGAGTTCTATTGAATTTATTCTAATGGCAAATTTTAAAAGGCACTGTTATGCATGTTTATGTAACATTGGCTTACAGGAGTGCAAATGCTTATATGCTTTAGGCATACAAGGGCATTACTTTGTTCTTTAGGATTCAAGGGAGCAATGGTTTAAGAAGCATTTATGTCAAATTAAAAAACTTTATAGTCTGTTTTAAGGAAGAAAATTTTCAAGCAATGTCAAATATTCTTTAAAACCACTTTATCATGAATAAAAGACCAGTGTTTGTTTACTGATGTAAAATAATCTACTTGGGGCTGGAGCAATAGCATGGTGGGTAGGGCTTTTGCCTTTCACGCAGACGGCCTGAGTTTGATTCCCACCACCCCATATGGTCCCCCAAGCACCACCAGGAGTAATTCCTGAGTGCATGAGCCAGGAGTAAACCCTGTGCATCACCGGGTGTGACCCAAAAAGCAAAAATAAATAAATAAATAAAATAAAGTAATCTACTCAATCTGTTAGTCACTTTTATATATGGGGATATTGATTATCAGTTACCTCAGTTTTAAGTTTTCCTGAGTTTAATTTAAAATTCATTTCCAGAAACAAAGTACGTTACAGAATTTGGTATACAAAAATGTAGATTTATATATTTTTTAAACCCTAAATAAATTAATGAGCTCTCAACAAATATGAAAAAATAAAGCCAAATGTTAGATGAATGAAAGATTCCTGCAATAGCCTATTCTCAGCACAATTTTGGGGGTGAGTCAGAAAGCCTGATGCTCTGTCCTGTCAGTGATTTCCCAACTTACCCAGGCTGCAAGTATAAGGGCTTACTACAAAGAGTATGTTAGAGGCTGCTCTTTCAAGCCCAGATTCTCACTGAATTCCTCTTTTTTAAAATTTTTTTTTTAGGTCACACCTGGAGATGCACAGGGGTTACTCCTGGCTCTGCACTCAGGAATTACTCCTGGCGGTGCTCAGGGGACCATATGGGATGCTGGGAATCGAACCCGGGTCAGCCGCGTGCAAGGCAAACGCTCTACCCGCTGTGCTATTGCTCCAGGCCCCTGAATTCCTCTTTTTACCCTTCATAGCTTTCTAAACAAGTTTCTTTCCATTAAAAAAAATTGTGTTCAATATTTGTTGCTGATATGACAAATTATTTAAAACTTCATGGCAGTTAAAAACAAAAATTGATCATATAGATCTAAAAACAAATTCATCATATAGCTCTAAAGGTCAAAAGGGGCCTGATTGGGCTACAGAATAGATGACAGCAGGGCTGTATTCATTTCTGATGGGTGCATTTCCTAATTTCTCAAACATCCAGAGTCCAAACGCTCATGTTCTCCATCTTCCATCTTCCAGGCCTCAATATCAAGTCTTTCTCACATTTCCTTTTCTCAACTCTTTCCTACCTCCTCTGACATTTAAGAGTTGCTTATGATTATAATGGGCCCACACGAACAATTCAGGATAATCTCCTCCTCTTCATGTCCTGTAAAAAGTAACCTTAATTCTACTGGCAACCTTAATTCCCCTTGGCCAGGTAAAACAATATATCCAATATTTAATCCTTAGAAACTATAAATATGTTTTCAAGGAAGTCCCCAGTGCAACATCTTTAGGAGTGCCGAGTCAAGATAGACTTCTAAGATATCAGGGAAAGGACGAAATGAGATGTTACTGAGGCCGCCCGAGAAATCGGTGATTAATGGGATATCGTGATCCTGATCGTGATGTTGGTAGGCGTTCCACAGTTGATTGTGGTGCTCCAATACTTGGTTAAGGTATGTTTGGAACGGCTGATTTTTGTTGTTGCATCCAGCAGTGTGGGGAATTTTATTTGTTGATGTGGGGCAATTCTGGGGATTTGACTCATGGTTTCATGTAGGCAAACACTGAGCCACAACCTTTGTTAATGTAATTAAACCTTTCCAAGTATCAACTTTTGATATTTTTATTATGAAATATTTTTATTCATCATTATCATCATCATCATCATCATCATCATCATCATCATCATCCCGTTGATTGTCGATTTTCTCTTTACTCGTCTTCTCTTTACTCGTCCTTCCCAATAGTGCCACATTGGAGGCTCTTTCAGGGTCAGGGAAATGAGACCCATCACTGTTACTGGTTTTGGCATATGAATACGCCACGGGGAGCTTGCCAGGCTCTCCTATGTGGGCAGGAAACTCTTGGTAGCTTGCCAGTTTCTCTGAGAGGGAGAACTAGGCTATAAGATGTCGCTTCGGGGAGCTTGGTTTTATACACTCTGGATGTTGGCCGTTGATAGGATTACACAGAGCCAGGGGCAGTTTCTAGGTGTGAATGCCTAGCTACTGAAAAATGGGGGATCTGGGAGGAAGAGGCCCAGTCCTAATCCAAGCAGGCTTGGAGATCTCAGCCCCGGGTCCCGCATACCTGGGTTTCTCTGCTGGTTCCTTCAGGCGTGAGGCTCATCCAAACCTGTGGAGAGGGGCCTTGAACATGGCTGTGGCTGGGTTTTGGAGGTCTTTGGCTGCGGGGACTTTGCTCTGGCTGGGGAAGGAAACTCAACCCAGTCCCTCTGAGGGACTCCAGTGAAGACAGCCAGGGCAGGGGACAAGAGACTGTGCCGTTTTATTATTATATTTTTATATTTTAATTATTCTTCATTATAAAGTTTGTTCAATATTTTATTAACTTTGCCTGTTATTTTCTTCCTTCTACTTTCTCTAGACTTATTTTATGTTCTTAAAACTTCTTAAGTTGTGTTTCACTGTGGTTAGTCTTTCATCTTTTCTCATGTAAATAGTTATGACTAAGGTTTCCTGCATTGTACAGGAAATACAAAATACAAGCTGCAATGCAAAATATCTTCACTATTGTTTTCTTATAATCCCCTTAGTTTCCTTTATGAAATTAATTCATTAGTTCATTAACATATCTCTGAAGAGACAAGTTTTGAATGAGGTGACATTGCTACAGATACCATGGACATTAAAAAGATAAGTAAAATGGGGGCTGGAGAGATAGTATAGAGGATAAGGTGCTAATCCTGCATGTGGCTGACTTGGATTTGATCCCCAATACCACATTTGGTCCCTGAGCCCTCCAGGAGTGGCCCTTGAACACAGAGCCAGGAGTAACCCCTGAGCACAGCCTGGTGTGCACCCCCCAAAAGAAACACATAAAAGCAAACAAACAAAATGATTACAGGACTAGTAAGTAATTTGAGGGAGTCTCCAAAGCTATTAGGGTGGAGTCACTCTTCAGCCAACCAGGCCAGTGCTTCAGTGCCAGGACCTAAAACTGAGGTGCTGACTGGGCCTGCACCCCAATGGTTCCTGGAAGCCTAAAGAGACATACCCTGCTGTGCTTGTGAGGCCAAAGGGAGCTAGGGATTGAATCTAGGTTGGGTGCATGCAAGGCATCTACCCTTCCTATATTCTCTCTAACCCTATGTCCCTGGCCCATTCTATCAATAAATTTGACACTTGAAAAATATGGGGGAAAATTCTAGAAAAATACAACTTGCCAGAATCTATTCAAAAATATACAGAAAGTTTGAATGGTTCCATATAACTTAAAGAATAGAAGCAATGTTATTAAATCTTCCAAAAAATAAAATTTCATAATGAGAGAATCTTAGCAGCAAGGTTTTGTTCGTTTTGTTTTGTTTTGCTTTTTGGGTCACAATCTGCGATGCTCAGGGGTTACTCCTGGCTCTGCATTCAGGAATTACTTCTGACGGTGACTATACAGGATACTGGGGATGAAACCTGGGTGGACTCCATGGAAAGCAAATGTCCTACCTACTGTACTATCGCTCCAGTCCCTTAGCAACAAGTTTTACCAAGTGTTAGGGAAACAAAAATACTTATCATTTGAAAACTCCTTGAGATTACTGGTAATCAAAAGATAAGAAGAAAAAGACATAAAGAGAACCCAAAATTTCAGAATTGGGTTCTGAAATCTCTTACCAATTGGGATAGCACTGTAGCACTGTCGTCCTATTGTTAATCAATTTGCTCAAGAGAGCACTAGTAACATCTCCATTGTGAGGCATTACCAATTTGGTTAAGAGATCTAATCAGTATGTGGGTAATAAGTAGTGTTGGACCTACATTATAGATTAAAATTTAATCAATATTTATGACATATTTAATCCATATTCATAAATATACTGAGGCACTCTATTTATGACCAAGTACTATGCTATATACTTTAGATGATAGTCTCATTTGAATCCTCACAATAGGTCAGCATATCAAACATTACTCTTGAGACTGAAACCAGGAAGCTTTAATGCTGTGAGCAAGCTGATTTATACGAAGGATCATTCGAAAAGCGTGGTATTTCCTGAGGAGTTACAAGACTCTCATCTAGGACTGGTGATGTGGGAAAGTTTAAACCAGTTTTTACTCTCTTCCTTAGGATCATTTTGAGGAGTAACATTCAAACTTTGGAAGAAGTAAACTGATGGACAGGAGAAAGAACCACAACATGAAATTACTTAAATAAAAATGTATCAATTTTAAATAATTTTGCTATGGTGCTCATTGTAAACAAGCTTTGCACTTTATCCGTATATATATTTTTATATAAATTGTCACAACAACCCTCTAAAATAAGGAGTTTTCCCAAGCACTGCCAGGAGTAATTCCTAAGTGTGGAGCCAGGAGTAACCCCTGAGTATCAACAGATGTGTCCCAAAATTTAAAAAAAGAATATTTACATCAGTTCTATGAAAGGTTTGAATTGGATGTAAAAATATGTTCCAAAGCCAATACTATATTAGGAAGCAATTTGAGCACAACTTATTTTCACATTTACACTTGTGCAATTTTTCCCACTCATGATATTTGTTGTGTATTTTTTTTCATCAGGCTAGGGAAAATTGTATTTGAATAATAAAACACTATACATATTCCAAAAAATATATAAATAAATAAATAAAATAAGGAGTTTTACACCATTTTTCCAGTTTACTTTTTGTTGAGAGTAAAAGATTACATTGACTGGTCAAGTTCCTATGACTCTAAGTTCAGTTTTCTTTTCACTATCCTAATGCTTCAATTTCAATTAGTGATTTTATTTGACAACTTTACAATGATAATTTTTTTCTAGCTTTTATTTGTTTTGTTTTGTTTTGGGGGCCAGGTGTGAAGATATGTAGGGGTTGCTCAGGAATAATTTCTGGCAGTGCTCATGGGACCATACGAAATACTGGGGATTGAACATACATTGATCGTGTGCAAGCAGGTACCACACCCACTATATTATCCAGTACCATTTATTTCCAACTTTTTTTTTTGCTTTTTGGGTCAGACCTGGCGATGCACAGGGGTTATTCCTGGCTCTGCACTCAGGAATTACTCCTGGCGGTGCTCAGGGGACCATATGGGATGCTGGGAATCGACCTGGGTAGACCGCGTGCAAGGCAAACACCCTACCCGCTGTGCTATCACTCCAGCCCTTATTTCCAACTTTTAATACAAAAAGTTTGAAGCCTATTTTTTAAAAATAAAAGACTTAATTAAACATGAAGATACTATCACCCTCAGAAAGATAATGTGCAAATTTATTTAGCAATATTAAAAACTAAATGATGCACGACCAAGTGGGATTCATCCCAGGAATGCAAGGATGGTTTAGCATTCGGAAATCAATCAACATAATCCATCATATCAACAAAAGTAAAAATAAAAACCATATAACCATTTCAATAGATGCAGAGAAAGCATTTGACAAGATCCAATACCTATTTTTGATGAAAACTCTCACCAAAATGGGTTTAGAAGGATCTTTCCTCAAGATAGTGAAAGCCATCTACCAAAAATCCGTGACAAGCATTATTCTCAATGGAGAAAAACTAAGGGCCTTCCCTCTAAGATCAGGGAAAAGACAAGGATGCCCACTCTCACCACTTCTATTCAACATAGTACTGGAAGTACTTGCAATAGCAATTAGGAAAGAAAAAGACATTAGGGGCATCCAGATAGGAAAGGAAGAAATCAAGCTCTTGCTATTCTCAGATGGCATGATTCTATACCTAGAGAATCCTAAAACCTCTACTAAGAAACTCCTAGAAACAATAGACTTGTACAGTAAAGTTGTAGGCTATAAAATCAATACCCAAAATCCATGGCCTTCCTATATGCAAATAGCGAGACAGAGGAAAGTGACATAAAAAAAAATCCCATTCACAATCGTGTCCTAGAAAATCAAGTACCTCGGAATCAGCCTAACTAAGGAGGTTAAGGATCTCTAGAAAGAAAACTACAAAACCCTACTCCACAAAATAAAAGAGGACACTTGGATAGGAAAACTTAACATTGTCAAAATGGCAATACTCCCTAAAGCACTATACAGATTCAATGCGATCCCTATAAGGATACACGTGAAATTCTTCAAATAAATGGATCAAACACTCCTGAAATTTATATGGAATAATAAACGCCCACAAATAGCCAAAGCAATTCTTGGGAAAAAGAAGATGGGAGGCATCATGCTCCCCAACCTCAAATTCTACTACAAAGCAGTAACAATTAAAACAGCATGGTACTGAAACAAAGGCAGATCCGCAGACCAATGGAACCTGGTGGAATATCCCTACACACAAACCCAAATGTATGATCACCTAATCTTTGATAAGGGAGCAAGAAATTGAAGTGAAGCAAGGAAAGTCTCTTTAACAAATGGTGCTGGCATAACTGGCTAACCACATGCAAAAGAATGGGCTTAGACCTCGACCTAACACCATGTATAAAAGTCAGATCAAGATGGATTAAAGACCTCAACACCAGACCACAATCCATAAGGTACATTGAAGACAAAGTCGGCAAAACCCTCCACAATATTGAAGCTAAAGATATCTTCAAAGATGACACACAACTGGTCAACCAAGTGGAAACAGAGATAAACAAATGGGACTATATTAAACTAAGAAGCTTCTGGACTGCAAAAGATACAGTGACCAGAATACAAAATCAATCTACAGAATGGGAAAGGATATTCACCCAATACCCATTTGATAAGGGGTTGATATCAAGTGTATTTAAGGCCCTGGTTGAACTCTACAAGAAGAAAACATCCAACCCCATTAGAAAATGGGGTGAAGAAATGAACAGAAACTTTCTCAAAGAAGAAATACGAATGGAGAAAAGGCACATAAAAAATGCTCTTCATCACTAATCATCAGTGAGATGCAGATCAAAACAACTATGAGATACCACCTCACACCACAGAGACTAGCACACATCCAAAAGAACAAAAGCAACCGCTGTTGGAGAGGATGTGGGGAGAAAGGGACCCTCCTACACTGCTGGTGGGAATGTCAACTGGTTCAGCCCTTTTGGAAAACAGTATGGACACTTCTCAAAAAATTAGAAATTGAGCTCCCATTTGACCCAACAATACCACTTCTGGGAATATATTCTGGAGAGGCAAAAAGGTATAGTCGAAATGACATTTGCACTTGTATGTTCATCGGAGCACTGTTTACAATAGCCAGAATCTGGAAAAATCCCGAGTGCCCAAGAACAGATGGTGGGTTAAAGAAACATTGGTACATCTGCACAATGGAATACTATGCAGCTGTCAGAAAAGATGAAATTGTGAATTTTGCATATAAGTGGACCAACATAGAAAGTATCATGCTAAGTGAAGTGAGTCAGAGAGAGAGAGACAGACATAGAAGAATTGCACTCATCTGCGGAATATAAAACAACAGAATGGGAGACAGCCAAGAATAGAAGAAATAAGTACCAGATTTGCTCCATGGCTTAGAAGCCAACCTTACATGCTAGGGGGAAAGGCAGTTCAGATAGAAAAGGGAACACCAGGTAAAGTGTGGTTGGAGGACCCACTCGGGATGGGAGATGCATGCTGAAAGCAGACTATAGATTGAACACGAGGGCCACCCAATACCTCCATTGCAAACCACAACATCCAAAAAGAGAGAGAGAACAAAAGGGAATGCCCTGCCACAGAGGCAAGGGGGGGGGGGAATGGGATGCGGGGGTGGGAGAGGTGTTGGGGTCATCAGTGGAGGAGAACGGGCACTGGTGGAGGGATGGGTACTCAAGCAGTGTATGACTGAAACACAAGCACGAAAATATGTAAATCTGTATCTGTACCCTCATGGTGATTCATTAATAAAAAATAATTTAAAAAAACCTAAATGATGCTTGGATTTTATATGCTATTAATAAAAAGATCAGCAATAACTTGTAAAAGTTGGGATTCAAACTAAAAACGGCAAGCTATGTTTCTATGGTAACTAATTGAGAGAAAAGATATTTTGATTCCAATAAATTGGTTCACAACTTTAATATAATTTTTTCGAAAAATCCATATACATATTAATTATTACAAAAAAATTCACATACTAATGCCATGTAGTCTCAAAGGAAACGTACAGTGTTAGCACCTTTTAGCACACTGTTCTCAACCCTACTTCTCAGATCTTCTCAGACATGTTCAAGACTTTGCCACAAGAAGTTCAGTTTCTCACAGGTGTGAATCTACTGCAGCTTGCTTCACCCTGGCATACACCAAGTATCTCTCTTCCCTGGTTAGGATTCTGATGACACTGACTTGTGACCTGGAAGCTTAAGGCAATTCTTTGAATGACAGTCAATGGACAATCTTTCCTTGCATTCTCCACGGTGCTGTTCTGGGTTCATCAAGCACTGCAGACGCTCCGGAGGTCAAGTTTTGCAAAAACATTCCACAGAAATCAATTAACAGCCAACAATAAATATATCCTTGACTGGCTTTTCCTCCCTCCCCTTTTCACTCCCCAATTCATTTAACCCTGTTCCTAGACACTGTTTCTTACATAAAAAGTATTTTACATAAGCCAACTTGGTATAAACCTTCAGGAAATCTAGGTGAAGAAATAAACTCTTTAATAGATTTGGTATATGGCTCTTACATAGAGCCATATGGCTTCTACAGTTTTGTTTTTTGCTTTTGTTTTGTTTTTGTGTTGTGTTTGTTTTATCTGCTCAGGATTATTTTTTAAGTGGGGGATTGGGTTTTTGAGGTGACTCCTGGCAGTGTTCAGGGCTTACTCCTGGCTCTGTGCCCAGGAATTATTCCTGGCAGAGGTTGGAAGACCATATGTGGTACTCAGGATCAAACTTGTGTTGGCCACATGCAGCGCAAGCGCCCTGCCTGCTGTCCTATCTCTCCAATCTCACCTACAGTTGTGTGTGCTGTTTTTTTGTTTGGTTGGTTGGTTTTTGGAAAGACAGTTCTTTTTCAAATTACACTCTAAACTATGGGAATAGCACGCTTTGTTTAGTCCTAGAGAATTTTGCAGGTCTCCACACTGTAACTTCATGAGTAGTTAGAATCAAATTAGTCAATTACAAAATAGAGTTTTTAAAGCAAGGGATATATCTCAGTGTCTAATATGTGCAAGACCCTGAACTTGATCCACGGTAACAATGTCCCCCAGTGGTCTTGGTGACCTGTGAGGAAGTAGCCTGGAGGCCCATGAAGACCTGAGCACCTTCAGCCCATGCCACTAAGCTGAGCATTGCCAAAATAGACCCATCACCCCCTTTTCCCCACCCTGTGGGTTTTGCTTCTATAATTTAAAAAAAAGAGGGCAAAATATAACTTTTGCATTCTAACTTCTATAGAATAAAATGTTTGTTCAATTTCAATTTCTGTGTCTGTATCTGTATGTCTGTCTGTCTATGTAGACCTTTTGCTCTGGAGCCCTACTCAATTGAGCTCAGTAGCCTCTCCTGGCTCACTAGTTGGTTCACTCCCAGCAGTGCTCAGAGGACCACACAGTATTGGGCACTAAACCTGGGCCTCTTCTTGCAATGCAAGTGCTCCAGCCCTTGGAGCTATTTCCCCTGGCCCTGTGCTATATACTGTCAGTAAACCTTTGAAACTCAATCTCTTGATACCCCAACTATCGCCTTTATAAAAACAGGAAGAGTAATGTAATTCTTATTTTCCAGGTTTTATAAAGGATTCAATGAGGTAACATATGTGAAAATCCTAATTATAATGATGGGCCTAGCAGGTAGTATTAACTGCTGTTGTTAATCCCACTTTTAGTAGACTATTATTTTATGTTTATTATTTACATATTTATTTTATTAGTTATTTTGTTTGTAAGTTTACTATCATAGGGGCAAATTTATTTCCACCAATGCCTTTTTGTTAAAAATATATTTTTGAGTCAAAAGAAGAGGGACAGACATTGAATGATTGCACTCATTTATGGTATATAAAAAACATAGTATGAGACTAATACCCAAGAACAGTAGAGACAACGGCCAGGAGAGTCCATGGTTGCAAGCTTGCTATAAAAGGGGGTGGACAGTTAGGATAGAGATGGAACACTATGACAATAATAGTAGAAATTATTATTCTAGACAAGAATTGAGTGTTGAAAATAGGTAAAGGCATTTCAGTACTTCTATTATAAACCACGATGCCCAAAAGTAAAGAGAGAAACAGAGAGACATAGAGAGAGAAAGGAGAGAGAAAGGGGAGAAAGAGAGAGAGAGAAAGGAGAGAGAGGGGGAGAGAGAGAGAGAGAGAGAGAGAGAGAGAGAGAGAGAGAGAGAGAGAAGAAAAGTACCTGCCATAGAGGCAGGTTGGAGATGGGTGACAGGAGGGAAACTGGGGAAATTGGTGGTGGGGAATGTACACTGGTTAAGAGAAGCATGTTGGAACACTGTATGACTGAAACGAACAATTTTGTAACTGTATATCTCACAGTGATTCAATTTTTTTTAAAAAACAGGGGGGTAAAAAATTAAACATTTTTATACTCTATTATTATGTTTACAAAAGTGGTGACATGTATGCTAATGGTGTACAGTTACCTCTCCTCACTACCACTAAAGTGCCCACGAACCCCCAACCATACTCCTAGGTCACCTTCTGTCCACCTACACCCCCCTTGTCTTCTACCAAACGAACAAATGCTTTCATTCATTCGATGCTTAAAATAAAGACATGTCCATAGAATAAACTTAATAGGCCTCTCTATAGTGGCTTCAGACACAGGTACTTTAACAAATACCTTTGCCTCACAACCATACTACCTGCCCTTTCCCTGCTACTGGATGGTAATTCTTCCATGAAGTCCTTCATCAGTTATACATAAAAACAAATATTAAAAATACCACAATGACGCCTTAAGTGCCAAACATTTATATTGTGTTAAAATGTGTAGCCACATTGTGAAGTTATAAAATGATTGGGTAAATCAACTGGCTAGCAAGTCAGGAATTCCACAGGTCGGATTACTGAATCCATCCATAGTCTTTCCTTAACTGTGCTTTAGTGCCATCTGGTGGCACTTCAAACAAACTCAGTTACTATGTCAGGATCTTGTATTGACCAACACTTCCAGGGCAGCCCCAGTGACACTTGGGCTCATGAGTGTGCCCTTGTTTTACCTTAACTCGAGAATACTGGATGTACAAGATAGTGACCCACCGCCTGCTTCCGAGGACAGAATTGTCTGCTTTCTAAGGCATTAATTTTAAGCTCACTCCATCCACCACACCCTCCCTTAGAAAGTAAGCCTTTAGCCTTTATCTTCTTTATCCCTTATGCTGACAAAGAGCTGAAATTGGGTCAAGAATTGTCAATTGCATTATACACTAATTCTCATTACTAGTTGGGCATATTATACTGGAGTGCTCTAAAAATGTGTACACGGATCTCAGGATCTGTCCAAGATACTAGTATTACTTTAAGTAGCAAAAATCAAAAGGGCTTTACTTTTGTGAAATTTCAAAGTTTTATGGAAAAGAGAGAAATTCAGCACTTCAACATACCAACAAATGTGACAGCATATGGGAATGAATAGAAGAAGGCAGGTTTTAAGTAAGACCATAACATTTTTGCATAATTAAAAGAGAGTTGGGAAAAGTTCCCTGAGAAATGACTACCAAGACTGAAGGTTGACTAGACAAAAGAAAGGCAAATTTCTGGCCTCAGTATAAAGCAATAGAAAGTATAATAGACATATTTTGAAATAACACTGCATTTTTATTTTCTTTAGTTAATCTTGATTTCCTATATTTCCCCTTTTATATCAAGCCATGAATTTTGTACACATAGAATGGTAAAACGAGTATATTTTGGTGTGGATCATTCTTCTGTTTTGAGAATAATTATTAAGTTTTGGACTGAGTTTATAGCAAGGTCATATTGTACCAGGCTTCAAGGAAAGTAAAAGGTGCTGGTATATAAATAAATGGTAGAGTCACACTTTTAGATGAAGGCTTGGATTTGAGTCCTGGCACCAAGAGACAGGGTAATACACACAGAGAGACAGAGACAGAAAGAATTGAAGTCACAGAAAGTCCCAACCCTAGCACATAGGATAGGAAAACTTTTCAAAGAGGAATTAAGGGAAAAAAAGAGTTAGAAGGCCAGAAAGTTCCAATTGGTATGTCTTCACTTGCTCTGTGTGTAATAGGAGTCACTGTAGCAATTTAGCAAGTGGATGGAAGAACAATGGCTGGGAGAATCTTGATGGTTCACAGAAGATGGTTGCACAGAGCCGCACATGCTCTTTATGGTGGTGCCCAGGTGGACAAATTAGTTATCATGTTCTTGGTAGGAAGAAATGAGGGGACTCTGATATGCCAAGAAAAATCATGTGTAAAAGGAACCCTGAAGTTGAAGAGAATTCCACAAATGAAAAAGATGTTCTACATTTTCCTCTAAAATCTTTATTGTTTTGGCTTTATATATTTAAACACTACATATAAACATTTATATATTTAAACACTACATATTTTTTAAATATTTTTCATATGTGCTTTAATTTTGTATATGGTATAGGACAAGTATGGCCATTTATCATGATCAGAACCATTTATAGGAAAGACCTGCCTTTCCTTACTAAACTGCAGTGTCGACTTTGTTATAAATGAGAATTAAATGTGAGACGTTAGTCCTCTGCTCTGTTCTTACTGATCAATTTCTCTATTCTATCACTAACAATATTATACTTTTGTTACTACTGGCATATAATAGTTTTTCCATATAATATTTGGGAAAGAAAGTTCTCTACTGTTTCTCCTTTTTGAGATCACTCTTTCTACTCTTGGTATTTTCCAGTGAGATTTTTCTGTTTCCACAATAAAATCTACAGGGATTTTGATTGAGATTATTTTGAACTATATATTATTTTTGAAAAAGATATACACTTACAATCATTAAATGCCTCAGGAAGAGATCATTCAATGTTAATCACTAGGGTTCTTTTATTATTCGCAATACTATTTAGCTCTTTCTTATCTATTTTAGGTAAATTTATTCCTATTTATGTGATGTTATTTAATGCTGCTGAAAGTGGTATTAATGAATACTGATGTCATTTTATTACATTTTATTATTATATTTTATATAATAAATATCACTTATATAATAAATATCACTTATATTTATTATATAACAGTGCAACAAGCATAAAAATAATAAGGTGCAGCTGGATTATGCTAATTCAAGATAATCTCCTAATTTCAAATATAATTAGATCTTCAGAGACCCTTTACCTAAAAATTGGGTATCTGAAATTTCTGGGAATTAGTATAAGTATGTGTATTTTGGATTATCACCCAAAGTATTGCCCATTATATCTGTTTGTAACGGTTTTACAACGATGTACTAATGTAACAATCACATCACTACAAATCATGACATTGATTAAGGAAGCTCTCAAGCAGTGTTAAGGGGACCCAGGGGTCTTTCACTGCAATGTTTGTCAAACTGGTTCAGACTATTCAATGCTAGGGTCATGTAACATGGTTCTGCTTAAGCTTAGTGCTGCTGGAAACTGCCAGGACCTGCAGAGTAGTGCCTGCAAATCTTTTGGGGCATACCTGGTAGTGTTTAGAGAGCCTTGAGGTGCCAGGTAGATCCTTGTGTGTGTAAGGCATGTTTTCTGGACCCTAAGATATTTCCAGACAAGATTTTCTTTGTAAAAAAGAGTACTGAGGGGACAAAGTGATAGAACAGCAGGTAGGATGCTTGCCTTGCACACAGCTGATCTGGGTTCTATCCCCAGCACTCAATATGGTCCCCCAAGCCTGCTCCCATATGATCCTGAACATAGAGCCAGGAGTAAAACCTAAGCACCATGGATGTGACTACTTCCCACACACACACACACACACACAAAGAGAGAGAAGCATACCACTATAACGTACCACACCTTTCTTAGGACTATTTTTGTATCTTCCATCCTTTGGTTTTTCTATGCTTGGATATTTCACTTTGAACTTCCATCTGGTCTACTAAGTCTGAATTGGGCTATGGCCAGTCTCATAAATGTGGCCATCCTCATAGTTCTGTACATCTCATAGGTGTGTCTACTATTGAGCTAATTTAAGATGTTATTTTTATAGGCCCATTCTGCTTTTCTACAGATCCCAACTCTGTTTTCCCTGATGAGATTTCCTGTCCTTGTTCTGAGTCACCACCTCACAATGACCTGGAGGGTCCCCTGCTGAGTTTTGAGCCAATCACTGCCCCTTTGGCTGGCCAATGGACAGATGAAGGAATGGAGGCCACCAGCTGGTTGGTAGCCAGTGGTCAACTATTCAAGTCTCACAGCGTTAATTATAGAGAAATTATGAAGGGTTAGGAGGTAGCAATTACACACAGGTGTGGTTGAACATTGTCATAAACAATGAACAGATGTAAAGCCCTTCCTTCAGGGGAAGTTCCTCTAGGAGACCACTCAAGGACACAATCTCCATAGGGGCTCAGCACTCTAGGAGATCTGCTCAAGGGTGGAATTCCATTTAAAGGTGTGTTGCTTGCTCCTTTCTTTTGTTAGTAATCCATTTAAACAATCATATTAAATTTACTTCTTAATAATTATTTCCAGTCATTTTGTATGAACACAGTAAGAGAATATTTTTTTAAAATAAAAATTTTATTTTATTAAATCACCATGTGGAAGAGTACATGCTTTCAGGCTTAGGTCTCAGTTATACAATGCTGACACAAGCATCCCTTCACCAGCACCCATATACCACCACACAAAAAAAAAAAAACCACACAGTACACCTCCCATCCCGCCCCCAACCCCCCGCCTTGTAACTGATAAGTTTCATTTTACTTTCTGTTTACTTTGGTTAAATTCAATATTTCAACACAAACCTCACTATTGTTGTTAGGAGTACCCCACTAGATTCAGACCTAATGTGAAGACAAATGAGGTCGCTCGGCCGCACTAGCGGCCGCGCGGTTTTGAATTTCCATACTTTAACAACTAAGTCCAGGGAGATTTCTTCCAGATATTGGATCATTGCAGGCTTGAAAATCCAATCTGTGGTCGTCATAATATGGTGGACACCACGCCCTTCATCCCCGGAGAGAAAGAGGCGAGAGAAATACCTTTCCCCTCCTGGGCGGGCACGGGGCCGAGGCTTAGTTCTCAGGCTGGAGACATTCTGCGAGGAGTTGCCCATGCCGAAAGAGGTTTTGCTGGGTCTGGATTCACGCTCGTGCAGCTGCGGAGAGAGAGTAAGAGAATATTAAGCTAAAGAGTGGCTCTCCCTGGGGACATCTCGCTATAGTTCCCAGACTACAGTCCTCAGGCCAGGTTAGTTTTTCTTAACCCCACCAGAGTCCTATTCAGTTACTTCTTTTGGGGTCATGTCAGTTTGTTCCATGACCCATGCTCTTAATTTATTATATTCCTATGACACTTATCCTGTTCCTTTCTTAAAACCAGGGTAGCTTACAGCTTGCCCTGGGCCCATCCCTTGGCACAACCATTTTATGGGGTGTTAGGAACTAAGGGTAACTGAGGCCTAAGTCAAGTAAATTTGACAGATGCTCAAAAGTAAATATTACTCTAAGTCAATTAACTCCCATGTGGCAAAAGCATAGCATTGACTGTCTTCCTGTGTCTACACAAAAAGGACATTGCTCTCAAGTTATGCAAAGGACATAAAGGAAAGAAAACAGCAATATTTCACTTGTATATACAAAACTGAGAACCCTCTGAATATTTGATTTTATAATTTACAGTGTATGAATTGGAGATATTTATGATTAACAGATGGGGGAAGAAGAACACAAAGAAGAGGTTAAGGATAAACACAGAATTGGTAATCCCTGGAAGGAATTGGGTGGTGAAGCACTGTGGTGGGTGCAACTCAATAAACCTAAGCCCCCTGCAGGGGAAGAAAGGACAAACCAGGGGCTAGCTAGAGCAATAGCACAGCGGGTAGGGCATTTGCCTTGCACACAGCCGACCTGGGTTTGATTCCCAACATCCCATATGGCCTCCTGAGCACCGCCAGGAGTAATTCCTGAGTGCAGAGCCAAGAGTAACCCCTGTGCATCACGAGGTGTGACCCAAAAAGAAAAAAAACAAGAGGACAAACCAAAATTCTTAAAATGCTTTGGACTATAATACAACAATTTTCCATCATTTCACAGACTTATCCATGTTTTTCTTTATTTTCTTAAACATACTAACCAATATTGTTTTTCATTTCTTTTCTATAAATTTTATCATATGGACTGTCTGTATCCCTATTCCAATTATGGCTTTTTTCTCATAATTGCAACACTTTTATTTGTCTTAGATATTCTATGTCTACTAGTTTCTTATTGTATGCCAAATTTTGTGTATTAAAATACACAAAAGCTGCAAATAATTATCTTTTCTCAGAAATAACTAGTCCTGCCATCTCCTAGAATATATGTTGAAAATCCAATCACTTCAGTGCAATTAAACATTGTCCTGGATTCAGCTGATTTTTATGTATTTGTTTCTTTGTGTTATGGGTGTTGAGGATTAAATCCAGAATCTCAAATGTGAGTAACCTATACTCCACTACTTAATCACATCTCTAGCCAACGAGTTTCTCTTTGAAGAACACTCAGGTCTAACCTCCTTTTTCTCTTTTTCTTAGCTTCTAAGTAAAGCATCATTGTGAACCTAATAATTTCAATATCTTCATTTTTGAAAACTTGTGGAAAAGTTAGCTCTCCCCACATAAAGTTCTTAGCCCAGCTCTTCAATCTCCTGCTCCATTTTAAAATCTAGAAAGTGGCTGAAGGAATACCTGCTGTTTGTTGAGGAAGGTCCCTGAAAGGATCCTGAGACAGCAAAGGATTTCACTTTTACAAATGTTCAACTTATCTCCTCAGCCATCTATTGCAGCATTGCAATTTAGCTAATGTCCTGACAAGAAAAATCAGACATGTAATTGAAGTCCTACATTTCTTTTGTAATCCAGTCCTTCAAGACCAATAAAAAATGTGATGTGAAGGTCTGGTACTGCCAACAGGTCAATCTGTACCTGTGGGGTGAGTGCATCAGCAGCCTGATGGTGCCTTCAGACTTCCAGATACCCCAAAATTGCTGCTGTGCCTCTGGCCAGACCCCAACAATTTGGGGCCAAGTTTACCAAGAAATTGAATGGCCAAAAGTTAGGTATATGGGAGACACACCCACAAACTACCTCTGGCTCAGCTATATAAGCTCATTTATTGACCTCATTTCAGAGACCCATAAATCCCAAAAAAGATTAAAAGACACAGTTAGGGCCTGTAGCTCAGAGGCCTGCTTCAATCAGAACTGGGCCTCCTCCCCCAGGTCTCCAGTTTTCCAGTAGCTTGGCAGTCACACCCACAAACTGCCCCTGGAACCATATAAGCTCATCAACTGCCAAGACCCAGGGACTATAAACTAAAATTCCCCAAAGAGAGCTCTGCAGAATGTCCTGACCCCATGCCAGGCTGTCTTCACAGGGGTGTTCCAGAAGGGGGCGGGTGAGAGCCCTCCCCACCCCAAGGGACCCAGTTCCAGCAGCCAAAAACCTCCACAACCCAACCATTGCCATGCTCAAGGCCACTCCCCACATGCTTGGGACTGAGCTCACATATGAGTGAACATATTCCTGGACACATCATAAAACACTCCCTACCCATTCCCCATAATTACCACACTACATTTGAAGGAGTTCAGACAGTAGGCAACAAATCATAGAGGGGAATACATATGCATATATACATATTTTTAGATATATACACCAAAGCTCACAACACCCAAACTTTAATAATATGTTAGTGATATCCTATAGAATGTGTTAATGGCTCCTGTCAAAATAGAACAATCTTCACACTGTTTCCTATATGAATACTTTTTTTAAGCATGTTCAGGAGTTCTTTGTAACAGACAATATGAAATATATTATTTTGGTTGTGTTTTGGGACAGGGATTGGGGTTTGTGATGAGAATTTGGTGGTGGGAAGGTGTTATGGTAGTGGGATTGGTGTTTGAATATTGAATGCAATCAAAAATTGTGAACTAACTTATAAAATTTTAAATTATAAAAAAGTAATCATAAAAATTATTTTTAAAAAGTTCATGCCCAATTCAATCAGCTTAATCAATGGCTAAAAAATAGCAGTGCTCTTACATTATAAAAAATGTGATGTATTTCTCTTTCTTTCAGCATAATCTCTCTGCTGGACTATTCACAATTGCCAAAATCTGGAAACAAGCCAAGTGCCCAAGAACAGAAGACTGGTTAAAGAAACTTTGGTACATCTATACAATGGAATACAATGCAGCTGTTAGGAGAGATGAAGTCATGATATTTGCTGATAAGTGGATAGACATGGAGAATATCATTCTAAGTGAAATGAGTCAGAAAGAGAGGGACAGATATAGAAGGACTGCACTCATTTGTGGAGTATAAAATAACATAACACAAGACTGACACCCAAGGACAGTATATAGAAGGATCAGGAAGATTGCTCCATAGTTAGAAGCCTGCTTCATGAGCAGGCGGGGAGAGGACAGATGGAATAGAGAAGGGATCACTAAGAAAATAATGGCTGGAGGAATCAGTCGGGATGGGAGATGTGTGCCGAAAGTAGATAAAGGACCACACGTGATAACATCTCAGTATCTGCATTGCAAATCATGATGCCCAAAAGTAGAGAGAGTATGGGGAATATTGTCTACCATATTCAGTGGGAGGGTAGAAAAGGTGGGGGTATACTGAGGATATTTTTGGTGGAGAATGTGCACTGGTGGAGGGATGGGTATTTGATCATCGTGTGATTGTAACTCAGACATGAAAGCTTGTAACTATATCTCACGGTAAATCAATAAAATATTTTAAAAGAATAATCTGTCTGTTGGGCCAAAAACAATCTTCAGGCCAAGCCCATACTTGGCAAATGACTCCAGGGAGAGAAATGACTGGTGTTCATCCACCTGCCTCTGAATGTTTTCCAAATTCCTCTTTGGAATTTTAGTATCACAAACTCAATTTTATAGTTCACTTGATATCTTTAGAAATATTTGTAACTTTTCTGGTTTATGAAACAGAAACTCGGCCTGGCGCTAGCTACTACCTTATACCTATAAGCAGAAGTCACAACATTTACTTCTTTAGACTATCTTGAGAAGATTCTATTCATCAGTCTTCATCAACACTGACATCATCAAAGAAACTATCGCAAGACTGAAGTTGAGATGTGGTATCTGTGATTCTGACAACTGTCCTCAATTCTACAAGAAAAATTAACCCCTTCTTCATTATGATGTCTTTAAAATTTCATAGAGAAGAAAGAAAACATCTATAGAATGGATCACTCATTGTTTTCATCTCTCCTTTGAGGGGGATGAGGGCAGTGGTTCAATGCAAGCATAGGGCTCATATCCTGTGTCACTAGGAATCACCAGGGCCAAACAGGCATGGCTGGGGTCCTCCATGGTTAGACCTTAGACACCCAGACTCCTTAGCCTTACAGTTCTAACCATGCACTAGATTTGTGCATCATTTACTCAAATTATATCACTTGTCCACTTCTATATAAAAGGGTGGCTTGGATTCTAATATTTTTAACCTGAATATAAAACTGCCCCAAGAAAACTTAACTGAGTAAGGAACAAGGAGAAAGTGGCTATTAAGAAAACTCTACGACAATTCCATTCTTAGCAGTTCCTTTAAGCTTCTTTATTATCTAGCTAATAAATTGCTCTCTATAATTGTACAAGAGAAAATTGTTTCTGCTCTAAATACCTTATCAAAGCCCAGAGAATTAATATTTTCATAATAAAATATGTTTAATATTTTCATGCAAGAACCGTGGCTTTCCCCTCTGTAGGAATCCTTTAAAGAAAATCCTTTTACTGGCAACTGAGGTAGAAATCACTTCTAATTTACTCAGTCATTCTCTCAAATAAAAATATTTCAGTAAGCAACTTCTTTTTTTTTTCTTTTTGGGTCACACCTGGTGATGCACAGGGCTTACTCCTGGCTCATGCACTCAGGAATTACTCCTGGCAGTGCTCGGAGGACCATATGGGATGCTGGGAATTGAACCCAGGTCAGCCACGTGCAAGGCAAATACCTTACCCACTTTGCTATAGCTCCAGCCCCGGTAAGCAATTTCTTTACTGATCTCTGAAGCCTAACCTTGAACCAAAAATTTCTGCTATACTGTTTTTAGGAAAGACTGTCTTTAAAGCAACATTAAAAAATGTTTAAGTAAAACATATTATTTTATAATAGCTTTCTAAAACAGCATGTGATTAAAAAGACAGTTTACGCATATTAATGAAAGGTCATGGAATGGACTAGAGAGATAATACAGAGATTAAGGCGCATGAATTGCATGCAGGCAACTGGTTTGAACCTGGCATCACAAATCTGAGCATCATGGGATGTAGCCCTGAAGGCTCCCAAGATCCATGGGGCCCCCAGATATTCCCCAGCACCTTAAGGCCCTAGGCCTTCTGAGTACATTTTCCAGAGCCTTCCCCTTCCCCCCACAAAAATGAAAGGAACAGATCACAATTTAAGAGTCTAAATTAGAACACATAAAGAGATGTTTTATTATTTATGAAAATGATTAAACTATTTCTGTATCTTTGATAAGAGGGAGAAGAGGCTTAAGTTTTAATAGATTAGGCTGGTCATTGCGATCACAACAATCATGGAGTAAAATAATATTACCACGGAAATTGGACCAAATTTAGACATGTCAAAGCAGAGTACAAAATCTCTTTCTAGAAGCTATCCTATTTAAGGGAAAAGAAATATTGGACAACCACATTGGATACCTGAGATTACAAAGTATAGATTTAAAACACCTGACACATGTAGTTATTACTTATGGGAAAGTATAGTTTCAGATATCTTCCATGATATTCTCAGGCAGCAGTTAAAAAACAGGTGATGGAGCTGGGGAAATAGCTCAAAGGGTTAGTGGTGCATGTAGGAGTAGGAGGCCTGGGGCCGATCAGTTATTCCCACGTAGTTCCCCAAGCACTTCCGGAAATGACCCCTCAGCAAACCAACCCTGAGCACAGCATCTATGCTCTGCCCCCCTCACACACACAGAGACAAAAAAACAACCAAAAACTAATTAGGGGATATATTTTTTTAAAACTACTAAATATCATTGTTAATATTTTCACAGTAAGTGGTAAATCAATCACCAACTTCTTTTGGTACTTTTAGAATAGGATTAGGGAAACAAGTTGAAGCAAAGGGAAAAAAAGAAGAAAAGAAATCACATATTTGTCACCAATTAAAAAGGTGCCACTTCGTTAACAGTTGCTCACTGTTTAGGGAGGAAATTTTTCACTTCTGTTGTCATAGCAATGAAGATTGAGATCTATTTCTTCCCAGCTCTGAAATTCCATCCAGAAATGATTCACTGAAGTATAAGGCAAGCTCTGGAGGAAAGGGCACTGGGTAGGAGGAAGAACAACTGTTGCACTTGAGCTAGGTGCTAGGCAGTTAGCACTATCTAATTTAACCTTGAAATAACTTCTGGAAATATCTTCAATTTACAAAGAAGGAATTAGTTCACATACATACATAAAGAAGTTGGGGTCCAGTTGTTTCTGACTGGAGTGCTCATGAAGTATTATCTAAGTAACAATTCTTCCAAATATAAATAATAAAAAAGGGACAAAGAGATCAAGGCCTTTCATGCAGCCCACCCTGGTTTGGTCCCTGGCACTGCACATGGTCCTTCACACACTACCAGGAGTGATTGCTGAGAACAGAGTCAGGAATAAGACTGAGCAAAGCTAATGTATCACTGTCACTGTACTGTCATCCCGTTGCTCATTGATTTGCTCGAGCGGGCACCAGTAATGTCTCCATTGTGAGACTTGTTACTGTTTTTTGGCATGTCGAATATGCCACGGGTAGCTTGCCAGGCTCTGCCGTGTGGGCAGGATATTCTTGGTAGCTTGCCGGGCTCTCCAAGAGGGGCAGAGGAATCGAACCCAGGTCAGCTGAGTGCAAGGCAAATGCCCTACCCGCTGTTCTATCGCTCCAGCCCCAAAGCTAATGTAAACTTATATGATACTGAGGCTTTTCTCCCTGATAAAATCTAGGTGTAACCCAAGAAGCAAACATTATAATAATATAATTTAACCCTGGTCCCACAGCAAGAATTTAAATGAATTTCTTCATTTTCTTTTAAAAATTAAAAACAAAAATAAATTGATTTCCAACAGAAAGGGCTTACCTATTTATATTAGGGATTCATACCAAGTTACTGGTTTTATAGCTATCTCTCAAATAAAATATTACAATATTATTCCAGATATAAAAAAATAATTGTTATCTGGAAGCTGGAGGAAAAAATGTAAAGTAAAAGGGATTGAAACAATAAAACAGCAGCCCAAATGACAACTGATTGACTCAAAATTTAACAACTTTAAAATAATAAAAAAATAATTCCAGGATATCCTACCCAGGCAGATAAGAATCAGATCTACTGTTCAGCTAGCATCCAGGTGCTATCTTCAGTGTATATATGTGCCTTTGATGGAGCAAGTTTGGATTTATTTTGGTCTAACTTGAAGGATGGTGATTTTTTTAATTGAGATAATTTGTATATGCATTTATTTACTTTGCTAAAGAGACATATTGAGGCTTCTGTGGAATAAAAACAAAATTGGGGACGGTGATAAGGATGCAATGCCACTTTTCTCCGTATCTGTACTGATAAATAGATTAAAATTCCTCTGACAGATATATAGGGCAAAGGGCCAAAGGAAACGTATTTATGAAAGTCTATAGAGGTTCTAAATGCAACAAACTCCCTTTTGCCTAAGTGGATGTACAGAATAGGACCCCTCTTATTTCCTCCCTCCACCCCCTCCACTGTGGAGAACACCTTGGCATATAGCAGGTGGAGGGCAGCAATGTCCAGGGGAGAGGCAGCCACAAAACAAGCTCTTTACCATGATAAAAGGCATCTCTGTTGTGGAATATGGCGCTATATAGGAATAGGATAACAGGGACATATTTATTCATGCATTCATGTGACACGTCAGAATCAGCAGTTCCTTGAAACAATTGGAGAATTTTTTTGAGAATAACTGGGATCAGATAAGGGGCAAGCTGACATAAATGATATATATATGGACATCATCATTCTCAGTGTTCAGTGAAGACTTAATTAAATTACATATTTACCAGATATGAAATATTTACAATATGATAGAAAATCTCAGAGGGGCATAATAACGTCTATTTTTTGAGCTCTCATAGTCAGTTGCAAAGTTCATGTAATTTATGATTGCTAATTTTAATAAAATGGAATTATTCTATGGTTTAAAGTAGGTTAAGACATGGTTAAGAAGGGCTAGCAAATATAAAGTAACAGAATGGGAGACTAACACCCAAGAAGAGTAGAGATAAGTACAAGGAGGATTATTCCACAGCTTAGAAGCCGGCCTCACATAATGGGGGAAAAGGCAGCTCAGATAGAGAAGGAACCACCAAGTAAAGGGTGCTAGGAGGGCCTACTGGGGATGGGAGATGTGTGCTGAAAATAGACTATAGACCAAACATGATGGCCACTTAATACCTCTACTGCAAACCACAACACCCAAAAGGAGAGAGAAAGCAAAAGGGAATGCCCTGCCACAGAGGCGGGGTAGGGTAGGGGGGACGGGGTGGGAGTGGTGGGAGGGATGCTGGGACCATTGGTGGTGAAAATGGGCACTGGTGGAGGAATGGGTGTAAAAAATACAAAGGCATGCACACTCGCGGGAGGGGGGTATAATGTGATGTGTGTTGTGTTGTTCGCAGGCTCTCGAAGCATATCTCTATCTCTCTCTCTCTACTCGCGTTCAGTGCTCTCAAGCCACTGTGTATGGACCAGATCAGGATGACTCCTCCTTGTGTTCTGCTTCTGTGTGTGTCACTGTGCTCTCTTCTGTCTGTCTCTGTAGTCTCTCCTTTCGTCTCTTCCAACCTCTCTCTGTCTCTGCTGTCTCTCCTCTGGTCTCTTCCGATCTCTCTTCTTCTGATCTATCTCTCTGGAACCCTTTCGCTTCTGTGTCTTCTCCCTTGCTTCTGTGTTACCTCTCTCCACTTCTGTAGTCTTCTTCTGTGTCTTCTGTCTTGCCTCTACCCCTTCTCCCTCGCTTCTGTGTCTTCTCTCCTCTATGGCTTCTCTGCTGCTTCTGTTATAGTCTTAGTTTATATAGCAATCACATAGTGCGGTAACACAAAGGTGGGTTGAGCATTAACAAATCAATAAAGAGGGGTAAGACCACTTCTCCAAGAGATTAACAAAATCTCATCTAAGGAGATTACTCCAGATTACTAGGAGATCTGCTCAAGGGTGGGATCCAAACAAGGGTGTGTCAATTTCTTCCTTCCTCAGCTAGTAATCCAATTAATTAGTTGTAGTAACTCTACTTCTAATATTTCTAGCAATTTCATTCTATATGAGCACAATAAGAGATATATCAAACTTAAAGTTTGGTTGTTCCTGAGGACATCTCACTATATATTCCAGACCCCAGTCCTCAGGTCAGGTTAGTCTTCCTAACCCCAGCAGGGCCCTAGTCTCGTCATTACTTTTGGATTGTGACAGCATTTGTCTATGACCATGCTCTCAACTTATTATAGTTGAGTATTGTGGCGCTTTGTCCTGGCCCATTTTGATGCCAGAGTAGCTCACAGATTGCCCTGGGTCCATTCCATCCCTCATTGGGACCTGCTTTTGTGGTGCTAGGAACTAAGGGCAACTGAGTTGAGAAAGCAGATGCCAGGAGTAAATATAATTGGAGTTAATCAATTCCCAAGTTACAAAGCATAATATTAACTGTCTTCCTGTGTCCATACAGAAAGGACATTGCTTTAAGGTAAACTAAGTTCCCTGCGGCAAGGTTAAAAGGACAAACCCAATGTCATCCTACAGATGGGTACTCGATCATTGTATGACTGAAATGAAAGCACAAAACTTTGTGAGTCTGTAATTGTACCTCACGGTGATTCACTAATAAAAAGTTTTTAAAAAGAAGGGTCACAGTAATAGTACAACAGGGAGGACATTTCCCATGCACTCGGCTGACCTGGGTTTGATTTCCCGCATCTGACACTGTCTCGCCTGAGCAGAAATAATTCCTGAGCATCACCGGGTGACCCAAAAAACTGAAAGAAAAACCACATACATACATACACACACACACACACACATACACACACACACACACACACACGACATGGTTAAGACAAAGAGACCCAGGTGGAAAATTCATAAATGAGGATATTCATTTGACTGGGGACATGATGATATATGCTCTATACATTTTACCTGCGAAATATGGTATTTTGTGGGAAATAAAGCCTAATATTTAATATAAATATTAATAGAAAAGTAATAATATTCATTTATATAATTTGTAATAAAATTGAAAACTTGGAGATTAATTCCTAGATAATATTTTCTCTAACATTTCTCCTAATTGCAAATTAAAAGTCAGTCTAGGATTATTGACATCTAACACTATAGCAAGTTCAGTAATCTTAGTCTATTGACTCAGAGGGAGGAAGAACCCAAAGTTGCTAGATGGCCAGCTCCACTTCAAGTTCACTAAAAGAATGCTGTGTCGTAGTGAAAGCATTCCTCTCTTTGTAATCAAGGCTGCCAAGCCAGTGGAATCTAAACATATGAAGAGGAGCGGGAAGATATCTGAGTGGTAGAGAAAATAACAACTATGACTTTGAACATTTTGGGGTTCATCCCTGGTGACCCCAAGTCAAGTCAGGTATGAGCAACTCAGCTGTCATGCCTGCCCTAACCATTATCAAGAGTCACCTCTGGTCTCCCAACATTGCTGTTATAAAAATGAATAAACACATTAATTAACATAAATGGATATATTAATATAAAGAGAGCAATTTGTGTGTGTTATTTTGGGAAATAGTGAGAAGCAACAGTATCATTTTCACATTTTGATTTTTGGGGCATTTCTGTGGGAGAAACAGCATCACATATTTCTAGGGTATGTTGCCTAGTTCTGCAAAATATTGCTATATAGCTGGGTCCATAGAAACCATTCTCCAAAAACCATTCTGCTATTATTTCAATGCAGTTCCTTTTGAATGTTGGAAAACTTGAGAACAACAGTGAATTCTAAGACCATGGCTGTGCTTTGTTAAGAATAAACAACCTGCCCATAGAGGCAGGCTGAGGGGAGAGGGGACAAGGAGGGATACTGAGGACATTAGTGGTGGAAAATGTACACTGGTGGAGAGATGGGTGTTGGAACATTGTATGACTGTAACCTGATCATGAAAGCTTTGTAACTCCTTATTTACGGTGACTAAATAAAAATTTTTAAAAATTAGAAATAAATAAATAAGTTAAGTTTATGTTCTTTCAAAAAAATAAAGACGAAAAAATCCTCTTAGTCAGAAGTTACACTATGGAGACTACTATGAAGGTGGACAAGGGCATTCTATAGATCCAGAGTCAGAAGAAGCCCCGAGTAGTGCTGGGTGTGGTCCAATACAAAATAAAATTCCCATGGAGAAAGTTATATTTCCTATAGCTTTTGTGATTTGAAGGTCATAAAACTATGCAGGAAGGTGCCGTGCCATCCCTGGTGGGGAAAGGTGTTTGCCCCTTCCACCTTTTCCCTCCGGCAATGCGGTGGCCACCACCTTTTAGAGCCTATTGGACATCCAGGTATCAGACTGCAGTGACTGGGACCTCATGGGACAGGGGGTAGAACTGGCCCCTCTCCTCACTCCGATGAGGCCCCTAGTTTCTGCCCACGAACGACTCCTCTGGCTCCTGAATGGCCATGATCCCAGAGGCATGCAAACCAATCCGGAACCCAGAGGACTTTGGCAGAAATCCCTCCAGACTTATTACTAAATGTCAGAAATTCAAAATAGCGCGACATCATATGCTCTTCATAACCAGCAATAGAAAACAAATTATCTAATGATGCCTTTTTGGCAGGTCTGATTGTTGGGGAAAATTCCAAATAATAATGGTGGGTCTTTTGTCGAAATATTGAACGTGATCAAAGTGGAGAGAGAGTAAAGTGGAAATCATTTGCCACACAGGCGGGGGGCAGGCTGGAATGGGGGGTATACTGGGGTTCTTGGTGGTAGAAAATATGCACTGGTGAGGGGATGGGTGTTTAATCATTGTATGACCGAGACTTAAACTGGAAAGCTTTGTAACTGTCCTCACGGTGATTCAAAAAAAAAAAAAGAATGTTCTTATCTAAACAAAACAATTAAAATAAAAAAACCATGCAGGAGGTAAAACCTAATTACTAGAAAATAACCACACTGGCCTCAGAAAAGTACTTATCATCTTCTGATAATGCAGGTAAGTCATGAGAAAATTGCTACCATAAAGACCTAAGGAGACTAAAGAACAATTAGTCACACTGTCAAGAACCTGAAGTCAGGAAGTTACAGAGAGAGAGGGTACCAGTGTGGGCTACATCTTAAGGAATAAGTAAAGTTCCTCAACCAACTGAATTCAAATATGAATTGCTTTTCAGAGTTTCCCATCTTTGAGTCATGCATTGTGCTACATGGTTTTAAAAATGCAATTCGCTCCTCAGAACTTAGTAAAAACTATATCTGTACAAAAATTAAATGAAACATACAAGAAACAATTCATATTTGTAGTGATAATGGGGAATTGCCAGAATCTGACCACAAATTTAGTGTTTTTTATTCATTTTGTATTGAATCACCATGAGATACACAATTGCAAAGTTATTTCTGATTGGGTTTCAGTCATACAGTGTTCTAACACCCATCTCTTCACCAGTGTACATTAACCACCAACAATGTCCCCAGTTTGCCTCCCACCACTCCCAGCCTGCGTCTATGGCAGACACTCCTACCCCATCTATCTTTCCTTTAGGGCATTATGGCTTGCACTACAGGTACTGAAAGATTTTCATGTTTGTCCTTTTACCTACTTTCAAATTTGGTGCTTTTTTATTTTTTTATTTGCTTTTTGGGTCACCTCTGGCGATGCACAGGAGTTACTCCTGGCTCATGCACTCAGGAATTACTCTTGGTGGTGCTCAGGGGACCATACGGGATTCTGGGAATCAAACCCGGGTCAGCCACATGCAAGGCAAATGCCCTACCCGCTGTGCTATCGCTCCAGCCCCATCAAATTTAGTGCTTTTTTAAAATTCTCCCACACCATTTATATATAGAAGGGTGATAACATAGAGTGGTCTCAAAGCAGCCTATTAAAAGTAATGCATATGGAGCTGAAGAAAGATTACAGTGGGTAAAGCACTTGTCTTGCATGTGACTGATCTAGGTTTAGTCTTCAGCACTCCATCTGACATTCTGAGCACTGCCAAGCACTGAGCACAAAGCCATGAGCGTCACTGGGTGTGGCCCCAAAACAAAAAAGAAAGCATGTATAAAATAAAGGAGACTCCGGTAGGACTGTCACACAATTATCTGTTGAAAGCATTTAATGTTATCTCCCCCAAAAGCTATAAAGAAACCTTGTATATTCTGAGAATTTTGTAAGATTCAGGGATACCTTTAACTGCTCAGTGCTTGGAAAGGAAGTGGTGCCCATTTGTTTGTTCTCTATCACAATGAATTGAAATGTAACTGCCTACCTATGATAACACCAGATGTACTATAATATAGTTAGTATATACTTCCAGAACTATAGGAAACTTATCAAAATGAAATGTCCATGCTTCTGGAAAAAACTTCTCAGATGTCCTTGAGGCAATCATATTGGAGTTGCAACCACCAGTGGCTACACTCAAACACAAACCAAAAAAACAGGAATACTAACTTATGTTAATGGCCAATATAAAACAATAATCTAACAAGAAAAATGGCCACAGCCTAATCCTTTTCTGAAAAACTACATTCACATGTTAAAGGTTTTATTAGAAATCCACGTATGAAGCTAAATAAGCTAAATGGAAGTGAGTTTTAGCATCAGCTTTTCAATTCTGTCCCCCAAAAGCTATAATTTGATTGGAACTATGCTTAATCTCTATATCAACTTGGGGACACAAGTAATAAATTTTTGATTCTCAAACATAGGTCTTCTTAGATTTATTCAGGAAATACGAATTGGTGTGTGTGTGCATGTGTGTGTGTGTGTGTGGTGTATACTGGCAGAGACAGAGGAATCTTCCAAACAGAACCCTCCAGAGATCATCTGCCATTTGTATTGGCAGCTTGATGTGGCGACTAAGGATGAGGTGTCACTCAGGCCCTGTCGTGTCAGAGGTCTCCCTGGCCATTCACATGGTGCTCAGGCCCTCCAAGGCTATACCTAGCATGCTCAGGGTACCCTGTGTTTCTGTGGATCAAATCAGAGTGGGTTGGCTGTCAAGCACTCTTTTTCACCCTTGTTCTAAATCTCTGGCCCAGGGTATGCAAATATTTCCCTGGAATCACAAATAAGAGACTAGAAAAAATATTCAGGGAAAGAAAAGCTTACATGGAAATTTTCAATTTCCCTAAAGCCTTGGGGATTTTTTTAATGATTTTTTTAATTTCCTTTCAGTTAATCTGCTATATTTAATTTGACTTTTTTGAATGGTTTGAGGCTCTTCCTGTTCCTGGAACGAGCAAATATCATTGGGCTACACTAGCACGCGACAGGGACAAATGGAGATGTTACTGGCGCCCACTCGAGCAAATCAGAGATCAATGGGAAGACAAGTGATACAAGTGAAACTTGAATGGGTTTCTCATCCTTGTAACTAAATGAGCATAGGCTAACATTGATTAACTACAAAGATTAATATCATTTCAAAGACGTAAATGAAGTATCCAAAAATTAGTTTGAAAAGGCAGAGTTGAGATTTGAACTCGGGCCTAAATGACTCTGAAGTGAATCTTCCTAAACAACAGACTTTCTGGTAACTGAATAGAGCTATTTTCCAAAGTGCCTTTCGGAGGTAGACCAACTGGCAGATCCACTAAACAAGTTATCAACTTGTATCTTTGCCTACTTAAGTAATTTTTCTTTTTGTTTGTTCGGTTATTTTAAGTAATTTTTCTTAAGTTTGCAATTTTAATTTCTTATTTTACATTTCATTCGCTGCATATTTATTCTTGTCTTTCAATTCCTAGAACTTTCACTTTTACATTTCCCTGTTTAGTGTTTGAAACTTTGATTTTTCACACTCTGATGATTATTGGAGAAATTGTTGCATTGTTCCTGAATATTATGTTTCTGTTAATATATACCAACATCACATTAGCTTTAAATAACAGTATAATGCTTTGGTATTGCTGATCTTTTCCAAAAAATTATTGACATTTGAAAATCACAGCTTTATACCAATCAATATGACAGTGTGGAAAAACTAAACACCATCTACACAATTTCAGCAGACAGATTTTTTTTCTCTTCTTTCTTACTAACAGTGGGAAGTCTTCTCCAATAACAAATAATACTAAAGAGACAAAGCCCAGAGAGGAGGGGCAGAAGCTGAAGACGGTGTATTTTTAGTCATTTTGATTAAATTATGGAGATGTGAAGTTGATAATTTATTGAAGGGGAACAGGGAAGTCTATGTAAATGTTTGCAGATGAATAATTAATGTGACTTTCCGACATCACTAGGCCTTTAATTAAAGCCACTGTGAAACAAAGCAAGAACCAAAGAGCACAATTATTATACCAGTTAATTGTAATGTTCCTATCCTAAGAAACATTTGAGAGTTCATACTTAATTTTCATCTTTACAAGAAAATTTACCATACCTAGGGTGAGAATTTTTTCATCCCAGTTTCAACTACTATATAGACCAAAAATCTATTAATATATTAATGAATTTTCTTCTACTAAAATTTTATCCAGGAGGATTTCAGTTTTATCCATTTGTACTGCTCATCTAAGATGCTATATTAATTTTCATTGTGAGGGCAACATATTGCTGCTTGTCAATAACTCAATAAAATGAATGCCCAATCTTAAAACCATTAATCACTTAATGAACAAGCACATATGACTAACATACATGAATAAGTATTTGGCTGTCATGGAACACATCTCTTTGGTGTCTTATTCTTTAATGTTTTCATTCACTTGCCCTATTTATAATCTCATGCATGTTTTTATTTTGCTAATGTCAGTTTTACTTTTCCTGTCCTTTTATTTCCATTTTTGTCTCTGTATCACCCAGCTTCTGCTTTTCCTCAATGTTAGTCTTCCTTTCCCTCTCCTTTCAGGATTACTTTTTTAAATGTATTCTTTCACCCAGTTTTTGCCTTCATATTCATTTTAATAGACTTTTCTTGTTACCATGGTTATAATACCTGAATGAATACTGAATTCACAAGAGCAGAGTTGGTTTATGGGTTTCTTCCCACTCCAAGGTACTTTGGTAGAAATTTTTATGTATATTTGTTACTCGATATAAAGAACTGTACCTTGCCAGTTGTTTCAAGTCTGTTTTCAAATTGAAGTATAATACTCCCTGACCTTAAAGCACATCACAAAGGAACAATAATTTAAACAATATGAGTTGGGAGAAAAATAAGAACATTCCCCAAACAGAAAAGAATAGAAAACTCAGAAATAAATCCATATTTATAAGGACATCTTAATTATGACAAAGAAGCCAATATCAAACAATAGAGAAATGAAAACCTCTTCAACAACTTTTGCTAGGAAAACTGGTCACTCACATTCACAAATAAACTACATATATGTACATGAAATTATAAAAATGCATATTAAGTCAGATCATTGACTGAATACTCAAAAATTTACTCGAAATGTATTAAGGACTTGGATATAAGATCTAGCTATTAGAACAAACAAACTGGCAAAAAAATGTTAAAGCAACTCCTCTAAGGAATGCAGTGAAAAGTATGGGGGTTATCAAAGAGAGAATGGACGATGGTAGGGTGTAATAAGCAAATGGATGAGGTGGTACTGGAATGTTGACAGTCTATATGAAAAACCATATATACAATATAGAGTGTATATATGTTAAAACGGTGTCTCTGAAATTCTTTAATATTGTATACCAATGATAAATAAATTAACAGGGACAAATACACAAATAATTAAAGTCTATTTCTAAAGAGGAAAAGTGGAGATATGCTAGTGGCTTCAAACTCAAGGTCGCAATAATACCTTCCATATTTGTTAAGGGTGAGCCATAACTTTATCTCCTTGGCAATGAAAAGAGGAATAAGAGCAGTTATAATGAATTCCTTAAATATAAACAAAAAATAGTTTAGCAACAGCATAACTACCTCAGATACCAAGAACAGAGAGAAATTCTTTCCATAAATCTCATAAAGGGAGCCAGAGCAATAATACAATGGCTAGGGTGTTTTGCCTTGCTTTCAGCAGACCTGGATTCAAGCATTTGCATCTGATATGCTTCCTCATGCACTGCCAGACGCAATCTCTGAACATAGCCAGACAAGACCCCAAAACAAAGACAGAATAAAACACATAAATAAATTAACACATAATACTTTATGGACTGGAGCAATAGCACAGCGGTAGGGCGTTTGACTTGCACGTGGCTGACCTACGTTCGATTTCTCCACCCCTCTCAGAGAGCCCGGTAAGCTACCAAGAGTATCTCGCCTACACAGCAGAGCTTGGCAAGATATCAGTGGTGTATTTGATATGCCAAAAAACAGTAACAACAAGTCTTAAAATGGAGACGCTACTGGTGCCCACTCCAGCAAGTCAATGAGCAACGGGATGACAGTGATACAGTGATACAATGATACAGTGATAATGCTTTATATGTCATATCATCAAAACCATCCTTGATATTAATTCAAATATGTGTTTATAGGATTTTGTCTACACTATTCTTCAACAGGTGAATATTTTAAAGAGTAAATTTATTCTTATCATCACTATCACTGTAGCATTGTCATCCCATTGTTCATCAATTTGCTCGAGTGGGCACCAGTAATGTCTCCATTCATTCTAGCCCTGAGATTTTAGCAGCCTCTCTTTACTCGTCCTTTCTAATGGTGCCGCATTGGAGGCCCTTTCAGGATCAGGAGAATGAGACCCATCATTATTACTGGTTTTGGCATATGAATACGTCATGGGGAGCTTGCCAGGCTCTGCCATGCAGGCAGGATACTCTTGGTAGCTTGCCGGGTTCTCCGAGAGGGAGAACGAGAATATAAGAGGTCGCACGCTTCCAGGAGCTTTGTTTTATAGTCTCTGGATGTTGACCGTTGATGGGATTACACAGCTGCCAGGGGCAATTTGTGGGTGTGACCGCCTAGCTACTGGAAAAAGGGGATCTGGGTGGAGGAGGCCTAGTCCCAATCTGAGCAGGCTTGAAGATCTCAGCCCAGGGTCCTGCACACTGGGTTTCTCAGCCGGTTCCTTCATGCATCAGGCTTGTCCAAGCGTGTGGAGAGTGGCCTTGAGCATGGCTGCGGGTGGGTTCTGGAAGTCTTCAGCTGCCGGGGCTCTGCTCCGGATAGGGAGGGAAACTCAACCCATCCCCCTCGGAGGGACCCCAGTGAAGACAACCAAGCGTGGGGGCAGGAGACTCTGCTTATCATATGATAAGCCTAAACTTTATGAAGCCCTATAGTAGTCATGCTTACCATCAAATATTTCAGATTAGTTTGTCACTTTAAATGTTTATTGAAACATAAATTGTGTTTATATGTGTTCAGTCTTCAGAGTTTGTATACTTGAATATTTTAACAATCACTGTTCGAGCAGGCACCAGTAATGTCTCTCATTGAGAGACTTATTGTTACTGTTTTTGGCATATCCAATAGGCAGGGGTAGCTTGTCAGGCTCTGCCGCGCAGGCTCAATACTCTCGGTAGCTTGCCGGGCTCTCCGAGAGGGGCGGAGGAATCGAACTCGGGTTGGCCGTGTGAAAAGCGTACGCCCAACCGCTGTGCTATAGCTCCAGCCCATTTTAACAATAAAAAATTAAATTTAGTGAAGGAGAGAAGGCAGATGGAATAGAGAAGGGATCACTAAGAAAATGATGGCTGGAGGAACCAGTTAGGATGGAAGATGCATGCCGAAAGTAGATAATGGACCAAACATGATGACCTCTCAGTGTCTGTGTTGCAAGCCATAATGCCCAAAATAGAGAGAGAGAGAGTATGGGGAATATTGTCTGCCATGGAGGCAAGGGGAGGGTGGGAAAGGGGGGGTATACCCAGAATGTGCCCTGGTGGAGGCATGGGTGTTTGATCATTGTGTGATTGTTACCCAAACATGAAAGCTTGTAACTATCTCACAGTGATTCAATAAAATTTTTTTAAAAGTTTTATAGAACTATGTTCTATTATTTTGAAGGACTTATCAGAGTTGTATTTTTCATTGTCAATTTTTTACATATTCCCTTGCAATAAAATTGTGTTTTCCTGAAAAAAATTTGCTAAAATATAAGAAAAGTATCTAGGAAAAATTATTAACTTCTTAACTTTAGTGGATATACATGACCAAAATTAGACTGAAAAAATGGGTTTTCAGAGGTAAAATAAATTTTCTTGATTGTGTCTCAAGAAAAGGACTACCAGACAAGATTATACAGGTTCAAAATCAATTAAGAAGTATGTTTTAAGAAAAAGTTATAATTAAGTAATCTAAATTGATACTTTAAATACAAATATTATGCTACAAATTGTAAATTTTCATTGACTGTCCTCAGTTAATGAACTATTTCTATGCTGTTAATTCCCATTTCTTTCCTAGTCTTCAGGGAATAAACTGTCTAAAACAAGAAATCTTAGCACAAAGAAAAGATATGAGAAGATAGAATGAGGGAAAGGGAGAGGTTGGAGAGACAGAGAAGGAGAGACAAAAAGAGAGAGGAAAAGAGAAAATTTATTGAGCTTATTATAACAAATTACCATACCCTGAGGGGATTATAAATAACAGACTTTTATTTCTCCCAGTTCTAGAGGCTGAGAAGTTTGAGATTCTGAAGGCACTAACAGGTTCTGTGTTTGGTGAGCGTGCACTTTTTAATATATTTCCAACTTCTCACTGTATTGTTGTGCGTTGATTGGAGCAAGAGATATCTCTAGGACTTCTCCTGTAAGGACATTAATTGACTCATGATGTTTTTTCCCTCATAAATTTATTATTTCTCAAAGACCCACCTCCTAATATCACTATTTAAGGGGTTAGTATATGTGTGCATATACACTTATATATTAATTTATAGTTAGTTGTATACATATATACATACATGCATATCTATCAAAATGTACTGAAATGCAAATAACATAAATGGTACATCATACAATTCACACATTAAATGTATTAATTTTATAGAAGAAACTAAAGACTGCTAGACTACATTAATGGACCAGAAAAATCTCATCTATTTTATCTTCAATCGTTAGCGTTGTAACTTTTGTACACTTCTCATGGTATCCAGTGAATCTGCTTCATGTCAATGAGTGAGTCACACAAATGTTCTGTGGAGGATATCATTGCATAAGCTGCTATTCATTCATATATTGGGATATCTGAGACTCCTTAACACCAGACTGTTAGAATTACTCTTGCTGAGGAAGTTTCTGTTCATTTCTTCTCCCTATTTTTTTATAGGGTTGGTTGTTCTTTTCTTGTAGAGCACTACCAGTGCCTTACATATCTTTAATATTAACCCATTATCAGATGGGTATAGGGTAAATCATTTTTCCCATTCCATAAGCTGTCTTTATATTTTGTCCACCGTTTCTTTTGAGGTGCAGAAGCTTCTTAGTTTAATTAGTCCTATTTGTTTATAATTGCTTCCACTCACTCAAAGAAAAAATACAAATAGCACATGAAAAATGCTTACATTGCTAATCATCAGGGAGAGCAAATCAAAACAACCATGAGGTATCATCTCATACCACAGGAAACTGGTACATGTCAAAAGGCAAAAGCAACCAGTGCTAGCACGAATTCAGGGAGAAAGGAACTTTCACTCATTGTGGCTGGGAATGCCAACTGAGTCCAAAAGGGATGCTTTTTTTGAAAAACAATATGGGCATTCCTCAAAAAACTAGAAATTGAACTTCCATATGACCCAGCAATACCACTTCTGGGAATATACCCTGCGGGCCCAAAAACACACAGCAGAAACACTATCTGCACTTCTATGTTCGTTGCAGCACTATTCACAATAGCCAGAACCTGGAAACAACCCGAGTGCCTGAGAACAGATGAATGGATAAAGAAACTTCGTACATCTACACAATGAAATACTACTCAGACACCAGGAAAAACGAAGTCATGAAATACACTTATAAATGGATGGACATGCTGAGTGAAATGAGTCACAGAGTCACAGAGAAAAGGGGAGAGTGATTGCACTCATTTGTGGAATACTAAAAAGGCACAATCTGAGACTAATACCCAAGATTATTAGAAACAAGAGCCAGGAGGACTGGCTCATAGTTGGGAGTTTACCACAAGTGGTGGGGGAAAGGCAATTAAAGTAGAGAAAGGACCTCTACAACAAAGACAGTTGGAAATGAACTCTGGATAAGAACTGAGTGCTGAAAGTAGTAAAGGGACAAACATGATAACCTTTAAGTACCTGTAGTATAAATTATGATGTCAAAAGAGGAGAGAAAGAAAATGAGAGAGAGACAGGAAGGAAGGAAGGCAGGAAGGCAGGAAGGCAGGCAGGAAGGAAGGCAGGAAGGAAGGCAGGAAGGCAGGAAGGCAGGAAGGCAGGAAGGAAGTGTGGAGAGCCTCCACGGGACCATGCTTTGTAGCTTTCGTTGTAATCAACACCTGTGTGCTTCGAAAACAACTCCTAATAAGGAAACAGGATGTCTTGCCACGCCCATAAGCTGTGACTAACCTATCAGCTGCAGACACTACACTTGGGCGTAAGGAGGCAGCGAGGGGTAAAAAGGAGGGAAGCTGCCTAGCTAGGGGATTCCTCCTCGTTCGTCCCTCGTTCCTCTTCTTTCCAGTTTTGCATAAGAAGGTCTCTGAATAAATCGGTGCCAGAAGAATCTCCGGGTTGCGTGTTTTCTTACAGCTGGCGTTCCTGGGTGGGCCTGAACTATCAACTAAAGGTAAGAATAAGCGTTCGGTACACCCCACTCTAGAAAGTGAGCGGGAGATCAGGATTTTTTTGTGTGCTGCGGATTAGAATCCAAACAGCAATCCCCCAATAAAATGGGGCAGATTCTGGGCCTTCTCAAAATCTTTCATATTTTCTTGAGCCGGACTGAAGAGGGCAAGTCATTTATGAATTTGATTCAGTCTCTCTCCCGCAGAATAGGAGACCCGGAACTCTACATTTCCAGAGACCAACTCCGGTCCTGCCTTAAGGTAGTTTATGAGGTTAACCCATGGTTCCCAGACGAAGGAACTTTAGAAAGCAAGATTTGGAGACAAGTTAGGAAAAATGTCTATAAGGCATCTAAGAAAGGGACTGAGATCCCCGTGGAATTCTGGACTACATGGGAGATTGTTAATTCTATTCTCCTATTTTTGAATAGTGCAATTGATGTGGAGAACATTAGGAATAATACGGCCTCAGCTCCTCCCACACCTAAGTCTCAAAAAGGTTTTAGTAGTAAAAATATTTCTGAGTCTGGTGAATATAGCTCTACTTCCAGTGTATTATATGGAAGTGATGTGGGTTATGAGTCTGCTATCACTTACTCAGATTCTGAGTCCGAGAGTGACTCAGCTAAGCGGCCTCCAGGCCACTCGGGGCATGCTCCCAATCGCCCAGTCCAGGCAGAGAAGAAGCAGCATCCATCTTATTGCAGGTTAAGGATGGATTCTCTCAGTCGTTTCAAACGGGCCTGTGTCTCGTATGGGCCTACATCTCCGTACTGTAGGGAGTATCTTGCATATTGGAGTAAAAAGTCCTACTGGGTACCTCATGATTTTCACATGGTTGCTAAGACATGCTTAAGCCGTTCTCAGTACTTGGAGTGGAGAATGTGGCTCCATAATGAGGCCAAGGCAAAGCTTCAAGGCCTAGGACATGCTGGACAAAACTTTTCAGGGATTAAATTGACTTGTGAGATGTTAACTGGTAAAGGGAAATGGCGCGACCCAGAAAGGCAAGTCACCTTGCCTCGTGCTGTTCTTGCTCATGTCCATGACGCAGCCCTGCGTGCATGGGAGAAGGTTGAGGCAGAAGCAGAATTTAAAGGAAGTTTTACAAAGATTTTCCAGAGAGCCTCAGAACCTTATGCAGATTTCATAGGAAGGTTGATGAAAGCTATTGAAATGCAGGTTAAGGATAAGGCAACTCAGGAGCTGTTGACTAAACTATTGGCCTTTGAAAATGCTAATGAGGATTGCCAGGCCATTCTGCGCCCTCTTAAGGAGAAGGAAGACATATTTGGGTACTTGGAAGCATGCTGGAATGTTGGCTCTGCGAAACATAAGGTGCAGGTCTATGCCTTACAGAGACAAGCTCAGAAAAGATGTTTTAATTGTGGAAAACCAGGCCACTTTCGTAGAGATTGCAAAGCACCCCCAAGCAGTGCTATGAGAGCACGTCCTGGGCCCTGTCCCAGGTGTAAGAAGGGAAACCACTGGGCCAGAGACTGCAGAGCCAGACTTGCACCTCCCGGGCCCTGTCCCCGGTGTAAGAGAGGAAATCATTGGGCCAGAGATTGTCGCTTTAATTTTGATGCAGTGGGTAACCCCAATTCGGGAAACGTGCAAGGGGGACAGCCTCAGGCCTCACAAAATCAGCAGATGTTCCCAGTTTCAGCCCCTTTCCCCAGTGTGGAGTTTCAGAGCTCCAATCAGTATAATCGCTGCAGCCAGGGACGGCAGGAAGCACAGCCTATTTCCTCCCCTGATACAGTTACTACAACCCCTTTTCAGTATAGAACACTGCGGCCTTAAGCCCACCACCTCTGCATTTTCAGTGGATATATGGAATGTTAAATCAAATACAAAAAGGAGGTATTTTCTCAATTGAATGTAGCAGGAAAACTCATTCGAGGGAAAGGCTATGCTTTTGTTTCAACAGATGATAACCCCACTAAGAAGCTTTGGATCCCTTTATGTCTCATCAGAAGCAGAATTAAACCACCTGATTTGGATCTCAGACCTCCAGAGATTCACAATCCTTCAAATTCCAGCTCTGATTCATCGCCAAACTGATTTCAGCTGGAAGTCACAAGGAAAGAAGAGGAGCCAGCGTCAGAGGACCTAGAGCAAAGGCCTCTAGCTCCTTACACATTTCATGAGGTCATATTAAGACCTTTCCTTATACTCTTATTTTTCAGGTCGTGGATCAGACAATGCCAGGCCTCCATATTTTGAATTAATAATACTTTACTTCTACCCTTTCCTTGAAATTCACAGGTTCCTGAAGAAGAAAGGAATGATTTGGCAGGAGCACCTTCTCGTTTATCTCTGGGATTTCCTTTCGTGTTGAAGCTTCTCTCTGACTTTTTCTGTTCACAGACATGGAGATAAAAGCCCCGGTTGTGGAGGCTTCTAGTAACTTTAGAGTATTTTTTCGAGCGTGAGCTGTGTTGTACCTAGGACTGCCGAGGCAACCTTACTAAGATAGTTCAAGGAACCCGTGTTAACCTGGGCCAGGAGTTTTGTGTTTTTCCGCAGGACAGGGTAAAACCAGTGTGAATTCCTGAACACCTGACACAGAAGACCGCGCCTCCAGTAGACCAAGATGTGCAAACTGGTGCTCCTGCTCAGCCTGGTTCCTGTGTCAGTACGAGCTGAAGAAGCAGCTTTCTGGGCCATTGCTACAACATGGCCTGCTTTAATCCTGTCCTTACCCATCTTGATAAAACCAGAGTAGAAAGTCCCCTCCATTTATCAAAGAGTGGGTGGGGGTGGGAGCAGTACTATCCTTATTGCTTCTCGCTGCTTTGGTTTTTGCCTGGTGTCTATTTAAAATGCAGCAAGTACAACTATTTACAAAGGCGTGATATTTGCAGGTATCCCGGCCCTGGAGGCACAGCAATCCCCCAAGCTTTGGCTTGCAATTTTGAAACAATAATCTCGCTTAGAACAATCAGGTCTAGCTGGATGTAGCAAAGGTATTATGCAGCTGAGAGCCCTTAACTGCAGGGGACCTCCTGTAGTTGAGGAGTTTGAAAGGGTGCATTATACCCCACCTGACCCTTGGACCAACCTAAGACAGGGACCTACAAGCGAGAGGGCTCCCAATGACGGGTAAGGCCAAGGGGGCCGAGGTCGCTACGCAGACTTGCTGTTCTAAAACAAAAAAGGGGGAACTGTGGAGAGCCTCCACGGGACCATGCTTTGTAGCTTTCGTTGTAATCAACACCTGTGTGCTTCGAAAACAACTCCTAATAAGGAAACAGGATGTCTTGCCACGCCCATAAGCTGTGACTAACCTATCAGCTGCAGACACTTGGGCGTAAGGAGGCAGCGAGGGGTAAAAAGGAGGGAAGCTGCCTAGCTAGGGGATTCCTCCTCGTTCGTCCCTCGTTCCTCTTCTTTCCAGTTTTGCATAAGAAGGTCTCTGAATAAATCGGTGCCAGAAGAATCTCCGGGTTGCGTGTTTTCTTACAGGAAGGAAGGAAGGAAGGAAGGAAGGAAGGAAGGAAGGAAGGAAGGAAGGAAGGAAGGAAGGAAGGAAGGAAGGAAGGAAGGAAGGAAGGAAGGAAGGAAGGAAGGAAGGAAGGAAGGAAGGAAGGAAGGAAGGAAGGAAGGAAGGAAGGAAGGAAGGAAGGAAGGAAGGAAGGAGAGAAAAAGAGAGAGAAGAGATAAAAGTGCCTTCCATAAAGGCAGGGTGGTGGTGAAGGTGGGAATAAAAACTGGGGACATTGGTGGTGAGAAATGCACACTGGTGAAGGGACAGGTATTGGAACACTGTATTACTACTGAAATCCAATCATGACCAACTTTATAAATGTATATCTCACAGTGATTCAATTTTAAAAAGTTACTTTGGCTGATCCTTCTTCTTAGGAAACTTTAATCAATAAATGACTTTATCAACTACATTTTGAGAAGACAAATCATTAACCACCATCAGGAATCTTTCATATCAATACTTAAAGCATAGTTCTGTCTTCAAAATTAATTTGGAGCTCAGCAGAAATTTCTGTTTCCTTCTACCTCCCAGAAATTTCACTAGCTATTTTCATAAAGCTTCAATAACCAGCATCCACATTCCTTCACTGAATCATAGAGGTGTTTTAGGGTGTATATATATATATATATATATAATATATATATATATAATCTGAGGTCAATGGATCCCTAATATATGCAAACAAATTTATCTGACTCTGAGATCCCTCATAAGACTTCATGGTTTATTCCATTCTGTGTTTCTTGTACAAAACTAATAGTACCTGACACAATAAATGTAATCCTCAATAAGGGTTAAACCAAGTTGAATATGTAAATAACATCATGAACAAAAGACAAACAAGAGTATTTATTCATGTAAGCTAATCAACATGATCACTTTCCAAGGGAGAAATCAAATTAACATCAAAAGATAGCCTAGACACAATAAGGAAAGACATTTAAGACATTTCATGGAATTTTACCATAAAGCTGAAGTATCCTTATAGGTCACCTCAGCAATTATAGAATGCAACAGAATGATTGTTATAGTTATAGCTGATTAAAATTTTAATGTGAATACCAGGAATTTGGGGGAAGTGGCAGCGGCAGCATAATTCTTTTCATTTCTTCGTATCCTCACATTAAAACAAAAAGAACAACTAGAAAGCAAGTGAAAACCTCATGAAGATCATTTATTTTAAATTGGACAGCAAGGTAAGCTTTATAAACTACAAAATAGATATGTTTGTAGGAGAACCACAAAATAACCAAAGTTCTTAGTTGTCTTGATGCTTGTTTGATAATAAATAATTAAGTATGAATTAGCCAACAGAATTTGACCAGTTCATGTTCTACAGGAAGGAAATATTGATATAGAGTTTAGAGTGGAAATGTCAAAACAACATGGATAAATTAATGGGATGACAATAGAAATTGAGTACAATGAGGAAAATGAAGTAGGACTACCTAGACTAAAGTAGTATAGGAAAACAAAGTCAGACAACTCTAGTGAGGAAATCATTTTATTTTTGCCACAATACAAAATAAGAAATTCTGAAAAAATGTAAACACATATTTCTTGAAACTCATTTCATTCTGAAAGTCCAAAATAAAATTTTTTAAATGAACAAAAGAAAATATCAAAACTGCAATCTAAAATATTTAAATACAACTAGGAGCTACATATCTCACAGGTGTGCATACACTTCAGATTACAGCTCATGCTCAGGTCTGAGAACATATACCATATACTCTTTCTTTTGGATGACACCCTCTCCTTTACACCAAGAACTGCTGCACATAAATTTTCTGATATATAATATAGTCTAATAGTCTAATATATAATATAGTATAATCTTATATATAACATTTAAATAAACATAAGATTTAAGATGTCCAAGATGTTAATCTCATGAATTCATATATTTAAAATGTTATTTTCATCATATCCTATTACATCATTACGCTACAACATCGCTCATATTGTGGTGCTAGTTGCAACTTTGTACCCTTAAAGAAATATATTTCCCACCCCCATTCCCCGGTGATCACGATTTTTCCCTCAGACTTTCATAACTTTAACTTTTTTATCAGTTATTTTACACTGTATTTGTCTTTGTCTGGTTTATCTTCTTTTGCTAATTTATTTCAATTCTAACCATGTTGTCAAGAATGCATTATTCTAGATGGTGAAAAACTAGAAATATTCCTTCTAAGATCACGTGCAAACAGGCTGTTTAATGTCTTACTTTTATGAAATATATATTAGAAGTCCTAGATGAAGCAATCAAGCAATAAAAATAAATCAAAGGGATCCAAATTAGAAAAAGAAAAAGTCTAATTATCACTATTTGCAGAAAACATAATAATACACATAAAAGACCCTAAACAGCCCACAAAAAAGCTCCTAGAAATAATAAACCAGTACAGCAAAGTAGCAGGTTACAAAGCCAACGCATAAAAATCTGTCACATTCTTATATGTCAATGGTGAATGAGAAGAGAACACAATAAAAAGTCTACTTTGTTAAAGATAGTATAAAAAATCAAATATCTAGGAATGAATGTAACAAAAAAGTGACAGATTTACACCATGAAAACCATAAGCCAGTTAAAAAGATATATAAGAACAAAATAAATGAAAAAATATTTCATGTTTGTGGATTGAAAAAATCAATTGTAAAAATGAACATTCCACCTGAGTTATTATATAGATTCAATATAATCCCCATCCAAATTCACATGATATTCTTTCAATGACTTAGAATGGACAATAATAAAATTTGTATAGAAACACAAGCTATCCCAAATAGAAAAAGCCACACTGAGAAATAAGAAACCTGATGTAATCTTATAACTTAATTTGAAGCTATACTACAAAACAATTGTGATCAAAACAACATGGTATTGGAATATGAACCTCTGACCAATGGATTAGAATCAAGTACCCAAGGACAAATCCCAGATTTTTCAACTAATTTTTGACAAATAATCTGGGTATATGAACTGGAGTAAAAGATATCCTCTTTAAATGGAAAGATATCCCCTGCTCATGGATTGGAAGAATTAACATTGTCAAAATGGCAATACTCCCCAAAGCATTGTACAAATTCAATGCGATCCCTATAGGGATACCCTTGACATTCTTCAAAGAAATGGAGCAAGCACTTCTGAAATTCATATGGAACAATAAGCCCCCACGAGTAGCTAAAGCAATTCTTGGGAAAAAGAAAATGGGAGGAACCAACCTCCCTAACTTCCAACTCTACTACAAAGTGGGAGTAATTAAAACAGCATGGTACTGGAACAAAGGCAGAGCTGCAGATCAATGGAACAGGGTTGAATACTCTGACACACACCCCCAAATATATGATCATCTAATATTTGATAAGGGAGCAAGAAATATGAAGTGGAGCAAGGAAAGCATTTTTAACAAATTGTGATGGCAAAACTGGACAGCTACATGCAAAAAAAAATGGGCTCAGATCTCCACCTATCACCATGTACAAAAGTCAGATCAAAATGAATTAAAGACTTCAACATCAGACCAGAATCCCTAAGGTACATTGAAGACAAGATCCACGACAAACCCTCAACGACATTGAAGCCAACGGGTATCTTCAAAGATGACACGCCACTGGCCAAGCAAGTGAAAACAGCGATAAATAAGTGTGACTATCTTAAACTAAGAAGCTTCTGCACCTCAAAAGAAACAGTGACCAAAATACAAAGACAACCTATAGAATGGGAAAGAATATTTACCCAGTACCTATCTAATAAGAGGTTAATATCAAGGATATACAAGGCACTGGTTGAACTCCACAAAAAGAAAACTGCCAACCTGATCAAAAAATGGGGTGATGAAATGAACAGAAACTTTCCCAAAGAAGAAATTCGAATGGCTCAGAGGCACATGAGAAAATGTTCAACATCACTAATCATCAGGGAGATGCAGATCAAAACAACAATGAGATATCATCTCACACCACAGAGACTGGCCCACATCCCAAAAAACAAAAACAACCGGTGTTGGCGTGGATGTGGGGAGAAAGGGACTCTTCTTCACTGCTGGTGGGAATGCCAACTGGTTCAGCCCTTTTGGAAAACAATATGGACGATTCTCAAAAAATTAGAAATTGAGCTTCCATTCAACCCAGCAATACCACTTCTGGGAATATATCCCGGAGAGGCAAGAAGGTATAATAGAAATGACATCTGCACCTATATGTTCATTGCAGTACTGTTTACAATAGCCAGAATCTGGAAAAAAACAGTGCCCCAAAACAGATGACTGGTTAAAGAAACTCTGGTACATCTACACAATGGAATACTATGTAGCTGTCAGAAAACATGAAGTCATGAAATTTGCGTATAAATGGATCAACATGGAAAGTATCATGTTGAGTGAAATGAGTCAGAAAGAAAGAGACAGACACAGAAAGATTGCACTCATATGTGGAATATAATGTAACTGAGAAGTACAAGTTGGCAATGATGCAACTTCTGGCAGATATCTCTCTGGACTTAGTTACTAAAATACTAAAATACAAAAACCCAAAACCGTGAGGCCACTAAGTGCGGTCACTTGACCTCATACCTCTTCATTCTCAGCAATGGAAAACAAATTATTTAATGCTTCCTTTTCAGCAGGTCCGACTTTAAGGGAGAGACTCTCCAAACAATAATAGTGAGTTTTGTTGAAATATTGAATGCAATCAAAGTGAAAGTAAAGTGAAATTTATTAGTTACACAGGCGGGGGGGCTAGGGGTGTGGGGTGGCTAGGGGCGTGGGGGGGCTAGGGGTGTGGGGGTGTGGGGTGGAGCTATACTGTGATTCTTGGTGGTGGAATATGTGCACTGGTGAAGGGATGGGTGTTCGAGCATTGTATAACTGAGACTTAAACCTGAAAACTTTGTAACTTTCCACATGGTGACTCAATAAAAAAATTTTTTAAAGTAAATGAATAATAAACCAATTAAAAAAAGATATCCTCTTCAACAAATGATGCTAATATAACTGTCCAACCTCATGTAAAAATGTGAATCTGGGGGCTGGAGCAATAGCACAGCAGGTAAGGTATTTGCCTTGCATGCGTCCAACCCGAGTTTGATTCCCAGTATCCCATATGGTGCCCTGAGCATCGCCAGGAGTAATTCCTGAGTGGAAAGCCAGGAGGTAACCCCTGTGCATTGCCGGGTGTGATCCAAAAAGAAAAAAAAAAGTGAATCTGTATCCATTTGTACACTTATATGGAAGTCAATTCAAAGTGAATCAAAGACTTTGAGATCAGACCAGAGAACCCACAAAGCACACTGAGGTAAAACCCTCCAATGACATTGAAGCTAAAGGTATCTTTAAAAATGAAACACCACTGACAAAGTAACTGAAAGCAAAGATAAATAAATGGAACTACAATAAGCTAGAAAACTTCTGCACCTCAAAAGCAACAGTGACCATGATACAGAAACAGCCCATGGAATGATAAAAAATATTTACCCAATACCCATTAGATAAGGGGTTAATATCCAAGATATATAAGATACTGGTAGAACTTTATAACAAAAAACCTTCAACCCGATCCAAAAATTAGAAGTAATGAACAGAAACTGTCTCAAAGAAGAAATGCAAATGGCCAAAAGACACATGAAAAAATGATTTACATCACTAATCATCAGGAAGATGAAAATCAAAGCTATAATGAGATACCTTACACCATAGAGATTGGCACACATCAAAAATAATAACAACCAGTGCTGGTGTGGATGCAGGGAGAAAGTTAATCTCATTCACTGTTGGTGGGAATGCCAATTGTACAGCCTTTTTGGAAAACAATATTGGCATTCCTCAAAAACCTAGAAATTGCAAAAGCCTAGAAATTGAGCTTCCAACAGAAATACTATTTCTGGGAATAGATCCTGACAAGCTACTGAGAGTATCTAGCCCGCATGGCAGAGCCTGGCAAGCTACCTGTGGCATATTCAATATGCCAAAAACCAGTAACAACAAGTCCCACAATGGAGACGTTACTGGTGCCCACTCGAGCAAATTGATGAGCAATGACATCTGCACTTGTATGTTCATTGAAGCACCGTTCACAATAGCCAGAATCTGGAAACAATCTCAGTGCCCAAGAACAGAAAACTGGTTAAAGAAACTTTGATACATCTACACAGTGGAATACTATACAGCTGTTAGAAAAAAATGGAGTCATGAAATTTGCCTATAAATACATGGAAATGGAGACTATCATGCTAAGTGAAATAAGTCAGAAGGAGAAGGGCAGACATAGAATGACTGCACTCACTTGTACGATATATATTTAAAAAAAAAACCATACTGAGACTAACACCCCAGGACAGTAGAAAAAAGGCTCAGAACAAGGTCTATGGTTGGAAACTGCCTCAAGGGCTGGAGGTGAGAGTAGGTGGGGAAGGGACCATTATGACAATAATGATAGGAAGATTGCTCCAGACTAGAATGTGTGCTTAAAGTGGGCAAACAACCAAACATGATGACCTTTCACTATCTGTATTGCAAACAATAATGTCCAAAAGGAGAGAGAGAGAGACCTACCATAGAGGTAGGCTGGGGAGTGGCGGGAGGTATACGGGGGTTATTGGTGGTGGGAAATGCACACCAGTGGAGGGATGAGTGTTGGAACATTGTATAAGTGAAAATCATGGAAGCTTTGTAACTGTATCTCATGGTAACACAGCAATCCGATAAAAAATATATATAATAAATAAGGAATGAGACCCATTGTTACTGTATTTGGCATATTGAATACATCACGGAAAGCTTGCCAGGCTCTGCTGTGCAGGCAGGATGCTCTCGGTACCCTAACAGTTTCTCTGAGAGGGAGAACTAGGCTATAATAGGTCTAGTGGCCGCATTCGCTTCTAGGAGCTTCTGGGAGTGTTGTATTATAGTCTCTGGATCTTGGCTGTTGATGGAATTACACGGTGCCAGTGCCAGGGGCAGTTTCTGGGTGTGACTTCCAAGCTACTGAAAAGGGCGGTCTGGGTGGAGGAGGCCCAGTCCCAATCTGAGCAGGCTTGGAGATCTCAGCCTCGGGCCCCGCACACCTGGGTTCCTCTGCCTGTTTCTTTATGCATGAGGCTGGTCCGAACATGTGGAGAGGGGCCTTGAGCATGGATGTGGCTAGGTTCTGGAGGTCTTCATCTGCGAGGGCTCTGCTTGGGGCAGGGAGGGAAATCCAACCCGCCCTACTCCAAGGGACCCCAGTGAAGACAGCCAGGCGTGGGGGCAAGAGACTCTGCCAAAGAGAGGCTGCTAAAATCTCAGGGCTAGGACAAATGGAGACGTTACTGGTGCCCGCTCGAGCAAATTGTTGATCAACAGGATGAAAGAGATGATGATGATAAGAAATAAATAAATAAAAGCAAAGCAAAATGACATATGCATTCACTATTTACTGCAGCTCTTAGTACCATAGTTAGGATATGGAATCAACCTAGATGTCCAATGAAAGATACTTAGATAATGAAAGTATTATGCATTAAATACTATGCAACTTCAAAGAAGAATCAAATTGTGAAATACTACGCATCTTCAGAAAATAATAAAATCATTCCACTCTCTGCAATTTGGATGGAACTGGAGGATATCAGACTAAGCAAAGTCAGAAAGTGACAAATACCAAATGGTTTCACTAATTTATTGTATATAGAAAAACAGGACAAGGGAATGCAAGGTATCAATAGTATCAAACCCAAATTACTCTTTCCTTAGATTATAGAACTGAGAAGAGGGAAGGAAAGATAGAGAAGGAGGAGAGGGAAGAGGTGAACAGGAGGTAACAGGATAGGGGTCAGGAGCCTTGAGCACACTTGTAGTATGGAGTTGTGGTAGTATCTACACCATAACGCTAGTGCTGACAGCATGAGATCCAAATTATAACAACCAAACTTTAAAATGTGCCTGTTAAGGAGGGAGGCTAAGGGTAGGACGGTACCTGAGGACATGGGTGGAGGGAGTTGACACTGCTTGGATAGATACAGAGACATAGAATGCCTGAAAATCAACTATGAATAACTTTGTAAATCATAGTGCCTTCACAAATAAAATAAGTTATAAAAACGTTTAAATAAAGGCTTAAAAGGACGCACTAGAAAATACATCTGAGCCTGGTTTAGAAGCACAAACCTGCAGCCCAGAACACACCAGGATAATCAGTATAGCGTAGGCTCCCATTGAAGTCAGGTGATTAGCAAATTTAATTCCACCTGAAATTTTCCTTGGGCCTGAAACCAATCATTCTCAGGTTCTGGGAGCTGGGATCTATGTTCAGGAGATGTTCTATCTACTACAATGACATTCTCCAAAAAAAAAAAAAAACAGCAAAACTAATAGGGGCTGGAGCGATAGTACAGTGGGTAGGGCATTTGCCCTGCAGCAGCCAAGTTGGGTTCTATCTCCAGCATCCCATATGATCCCATGAGCCCGCCAGGAGTGGTCCCTGAGCGCAGAGCCAGAAGAAACCAATAAACATCGCTGAGTGGATTCCAAAAACAAAACAAAACAAAAAACTCCCCGCCAAAAAAAAAGAAAGTAAAACCTAGTAAATAACCGGCAGAAACTAGGAAAGTTTAGAGAAGTTTTCATCATCACTATTTGTTGTTTTTTTCCCAGAAAGAACACTATGCTAATTATTGGCTAGTCTTTGTTCAAAGGAAATGGGCTGTTTTACCTGGTTGGTAAATTAGAGAAGAATAATTTGGGCTTGTTTGACTCAAGTTTCTCATATTTTTTGCAAACATGAGATGGTTATAGGAAACATTCATTTCCGTGCCTCTCCGAAGACTCTGCCCCCTAGAAGAAAGCACTTGGTAGAAACTCACCTGAAGTCTGGGTTTCCCTTAATGGGTGGGGAGGGAAAGACCCTGAAAATTCTAGGGCTCAACATCAGCAAGTCCATTTGGCTCAAATATATAAAGCAAATTCTTTGATTTGGCTTTTAACAGAGGCAACTCCTCTCCTTGTAACCATCTCCCAGTCCTTTTGTTTTTAATTCCTCAAACTCTTCCTAATTCAGGTGAGAAAAGTAATATTCCTCACCCTTCTCTTCCTTTCTCCTTTTAGATAAGGTAAGTGAAATATTTGTCTTTAAACTTAATGTAAATACATCTTTTCCAATGATGCACTTGAAAACTGTGTATTAAGTATAATCCCAATATTTTACTATTGTCTGATGCAACTTTGGGTTGTTGCTGCTCCCTAGTGGAAGAAATCATGCCCATAAAAATGATAGCATAGAGAGAGAAAAGGAGAGAGAGGGAGAGAGAGAGAGAGAGAGAGAGAGAGAGAGAGAGAGAGAGAGAGAGAGAGAGAGAGAGAGAGAGAAACGGAGAGTGAAACAGGGAGAAACAGGGAGAGAGAAGGAGAGAGAGGGAAAGAGAAGAAAAGTGCCAGCCATAGAGGCATAGAGGGGAAATTCGGGGGAGGTGGGAGGGAAACTGAGGACACTGATGCTGGGAAATGTAGGATGGTGGAGGTATAGGTATTGGAATGCTTTATGACTGAAACCCAATCATGAGCCTTGTAACTGTGTATCTCACAGTGATTCTATTAAAAATTTTTTAAAAAATAATAAAAGACAGCTTTAGGTGATTCATCTTTTTAAAAATAATATAAAAATTAATTTTTAATTTAATTTAAACAATTTTATTCAGTTTTCAAATAATCATGTTTCAAAAAATATCAAAAATTGTGTTAGGATCACAATAAAATTTGCATTTACAATTTTAAAAATTATTTGCATTTATTTAAAATTACAGCCCATTTTTAAAAGTTAGTCATATTAAGTAAAATATTTCACTTTTTAAAATCAGCACCAATTTTGCCAGAAATAGAACAGCACATAGGGTGCTTGCCTTGCATGTGGCTGACCCAGGTTAGATCCCAAGCATCCTATATAGTGCCCTATTCCCAGCCAGGAGGGATTCCTGAATGCAGAGCAAGGGGTAAGACCTGAGCAACGCCAGATGTGGCCCAAAAACAAAAGCCAAAAATTTTTTCAATAAAAATAAATAAAATAAAATGGCCACCTTACCTTGTCGACAGATTCAATAAAATTCCTACCAGTGGGATTTAGCAAGGATTTAGAATATCTTAAAATTTTTATGGAACCTCTAAAGAACTCTGAATAACCGAAGCAGTATGAGAGAGAAGTGACCCCTGAGCACACAGCCAGGAGTAAGTCTTGAGTGCCACACACACAATACACAAACCCTGCAATCCAAAACTAAATGCATAAATAAGAAAGAACATTTTTCTGTAAATCAAAAATAAAATTGATAAAGTGACTCCAAAGAGATTAGTTCAAGGTTCCTGTCAAAGTTGAGGCAAGAGAACTTGAACTCAAGTTATAAGTGGCCATAAAGAGATCCCATCTGCCCCTGAGACACCCTCCATTGCTGCTACCAGTTTTCTCCCTCTCCCAGGTCAGTAATTGAACCCAGGACGTCACTTCCCTCACGCCCTCGCTTCAGGCGTCTCCTCGGACTCTGAGCCACTCCACCACCCTGAGCAACATCCCATCTGTCCTTGAGCCACCCTCCATCGCCACTCCTGGTTTTCTCCCTCTCCAAGGTTTCTACACCCCCCACCTGGCACCCCACCCACATTGTGGTAGTGGGTGTGGCCTCCACAGAAGTGGGCGTGCCTATATTGGGGGGGGCTGCAGTTATTTTCCCTTTTCCTGGCACTCGAAAATCATATCTTCATTTTCATCACCTAATTCTATGGAGATTATCCTGGCCATCTCAAACACATTAGGACAGTAGTCCAGTAGCATATTCCAATTACACCATAATACTGGCCTCATTAGAAGCTCTACAAGTCCAATATAAAAAAACACATCCTCTGAAGCTTCACTAGAGACCTCACCTAAGCTGCTACGGAGGACCTGAGAGGAAGAGCGTAATATTGATAATGAACTGGAAGTTTCCACCACCACACTACTACAAAAACATGAAGAAACAACAAAACTCCTGACCACAAGGAGAAGATGATGAAAAGGGTCCAGGCACCTCAACAAGCATTATACACAAATATGATCTCTCCAATAAAGAATTCAAAGATGAAATATTGAAGATGTTAAAGGAACTCGAAGAAATGGCTCAACAGACATCCAGGAAATTAAAAGAGGACATGAAAGAAAGAATGGAATGGACAGCTGAGAAAATACAGGAAGAAATAAGATCAGAAATTAAAAAGCTACAAAATGAAGTATCATGAATTAAGTATTCTGTAGATAAAATTAAAAACTCAGTGGGTGCCCTCAATAGTAGAATGGCCACAGCCAAAGACAGAATCAGTGAGCTTGAAGATGAGCTGCAGGAAGCTCACAGGCAACAACAAGCAATGGGAAAAGACCTCAAAATAGCTCTTAGGCGAATCAGAGACCTAGGGGATGATTTCAAGAGGAACAACATTAGAATCATCAGAGTACCAGAAGGACAGGGAGAAAACCCCAATGAAAAAGTCACAGTTAAAAATATCATTGCTGGGAAAACAAATTATCAAATGCTTCCTTCCCAGCAGGTCTGACTTTGGGGGCGGAAACTCCAAACAATAATAGTGAGTTTTTTGTTGAAATATTGAATGTAATCAAAGTAAGGAGAAAGTAAAGTGAAATTTATCAGCTACACAGGTGGAGTGGGGGGTGGGGGGTGGGTGGGGGGGAAGTTTACTGTGGTTCTTAGTGATGGAATATGTGTACTGGTGAAGGAATGAGTGTTTGAGCATTGTGTAACTGAGACTTGAGCCTGAAAGCTTTGTAACTTTCCACATGGTGATTCAATAATATATATATATGTGTGTATATATATATATAATTGCTGAAATGCTCCCAGAGCTGAAGGAGGCAGGCATCCAGATCCAAGGAGCATGAAGAGTGCCAGCTAAAAGAGACCCTAGTAAAAAGACTCCAGAAAATATCATAGTCAGAATGATGGATGCCACAAATAGAGACACAATACTGCAAGCAGCAAGGTCAAAGAAGGAAATCACATACAAAAGAGCACCCCTTAGATTTACAGTGGACCTATCAGAGGAAACTCTCCAAGCCCAAAGACAATGGGAGATGTAGTGAAAAAAACTCAATGAAATGAATGCCTCACGAAGAATATTTTATCCTGTTAAACTCTCACTCAAACTTGATGGAACGATACACTATTTCATGGATAAACAACAGCTCAGGAACATCATAGATTAAAAATCAAACTTAAAAGGACTAAAGGGGCTACTCTAAGACAAGAAAAAGCCCTACAAGCACAACAAGCCCCTACAGAAAGATGCACAAACCCCATGGCAGTAATCTCCCTCAATATCAATGGCCTAAATGCACTAATTAAGACACAAAGAGTGGCAAAAAGGATTCCAGAAACTAAACACAGTGTTGGCCAATGTGGCAGAAGCCAGGAAAAGTATTCACAACACCCGCCTGTCCTTCGCAAACTACAAGACCAAGATGACTGCCCTCTGGTGTCCTGATAGATCTATCACATCTTCCAGAAGGGTGATGGAGAAGGTTATCCACGACTTCTACTCAAATCTCTTCCATAGCCACATCCACCTGCCCACATACCAAATTCCGCAGAACGGATATGTCGTTGCCAGCATTCTCCCTTCTGAAATCCGACATGACATTTTGTCAGTAAAGAAGCATACAGCACCCGGTCCAGACAAGGTCAGACCAGAACACCTGAAAAATCTGCCACCAGTACTTGTCAATACACTGGCTCAGCTCTTCACATGCTACCTATCTGAATGAAAGGTTCCATCCCAATGGAAAACAAGCAGGACCGTTCTGTTGTACAAGAAGGGAGACAGGGGCTGGAGCGATAGTACAGCGGGTAGGGCATTTGCCTTGCATGCGGCTGACCTGGGTTCGATTCCCAGCATCCCATATGGTCCCCTGAGCACCGCCAAGGGTAATTCCTGAGTGCAGAACCAGGAGTAACCCCTGAGCATAGCCAGGTGTGACCCAAAAAGCCAAAAAAAAATTTAAAAAAAGAAGGGAGACATCCACCCAATCCGCCTGTTGTCCATCGTCTATAAGTTGTTCATTCGAGTCATCCTAAATAGGATTGGCAGAACACTAGTCGAAGGACAACCATGAGAGCAAGTTGGGTTCCGAAAAGGATTTAGCATGATCGACCATATCCACCTGGTGACCAAGCTCATTGAGATTTCACAGGATTTCAAGATGCCACTCTAACGATTTTTTAATTTTTTAAAATTTGGAATAGTACAACGATAGCACAGTGGGTAGGGCCTTTGCCTTGCATGCAGCCGACAGGAGTTCAATTCCTCCTTCCCTCTTGGAGAGCCCGGCAAGCTACTGAAAGCATCTTGCCCACACAGCAGAGCCTAGAAAGCTACCCATGCTGTATTCAATATGCCAAAAACAGTAACAAGTCTCACAATGGAGACGTTACTGATGCCCGCTCAAGCAAATCGATGAACGACAAGATGACAGTGCGATAGTGCTACAGTGTTAAATTTGGAAATCTGAGACCTCAAGGAAATAGTACATCACAAAGAGAGAACAACTGTACAGAACCCAATCTCAAAGATAAGGATAGTATATCTCCTTAACATAGAGTTCAAAATAGCTTTTTCAGGGGTATGGTGCTGCCAGCAGGTCAACCTGTACCTGTGGGGCGAGTGCATCAGCAGCCTAATGGTGTCTTCAGACTTTCAGATACCCCAAAATTGCCGCTGTGCCTTTGGCCAGACCCCAATAACTTGGAACCAAGTTTACCAAGAAATTAAACAACCAAAAGTTAGGTATGTGGGAGACACATCCACAAACCACCCTCCACTCAGCTATATAAGCCCATTTATTGGCCTAATTTCAGAGACCCATAAATCTCAAAAGAGATCGAAAGATGCAGTTAGGGCCTGTAGCACAGAGATAGGTGGGAACCCGTGAATGAGAGCTCCAGACCCACTTGGATCGGGACTGGGCCTCCTCCCCCCAGACCCCCAGTTTTCCAGTAGCTTGGCAGTCACACCCACAAACCACCCCCCGGTGCCGTGTAATCTCATCAACTGCCAAGACCCAGAAACTATAAACTAAAACTCCTGAACGAGAGCGCCGCAGATGTCCTGACCCAGTGCCAGGCTGTCTTCACAGGGGCGCCCCAGAGGAGGGCGGGTGAGAGCCCTTCCCATCCCAAGGGACCCAGCTCCAGCAGCCAAAAACCTCCACAACAAAACCGCCACCCAAGGCTGCTTTCCACACGCTCGGGCCGAGCCTCACATATGAGTAAACATATTCCTGGACACATCATAAAACACTCCCTAAAAAAAATTTTAAAAAGTAATGTAGAATTCATGCCCAATTCAGTCAGCTTAATCAATGACTGAATAAATAGCAGTGCTCCTACATTATTTAAAAAATAGCTTTTTCTGAAGAATTTCTTTTCAAAATAAACTCACAGCGTTGGGACTGGAGAGATAGTACAGCGGAGTAGAGCACTTACCTTGCATGTGGCTGTCCCAGGATCAATCTCTAGCACTCCATCTGGTCCCCTGAGTACTGTCAGCAGTAATTCCCGGGAATAGAGCCATGAGTAAGTCCTGAGCATTTCTAAGTGTGGCTAAAAACAAAAACAGAAAAATAAAGAAAGTAAAAGAAACTCTCAGAAGTGTAAGAAAACTAATAAAAACCTGGAATGGGTGACCTCACACATCTCCCCGTTTCCGGCAACTTGGCAGTCACCCCCACAAGCCACCTCTGGCTGGTGCCATATAATCTCATCAATAGTCATGATCCAGAGAAACAACAATAAATCTCTGAAGAGAGCACAGAACAATATGCCATATCCATGCCTCCAGACCTGTTGCCAGGCTGCTTCATTTGGGGCAACCCAGAGGGGGTCAGATGAGACCCCTTCCTGCCATCCCCAATGAGCCAGCCCCAGTAGCTAAAAACCTCTAGAACTCAATCACCACCAGGCTCACTGCCACTCTCCATACATTCAGGTAAAGCCTTACCCATGTGTGAACCTACTCCTAGACCGACATCTGATATTCCAAGAGTAGCGCACCACATTTGATGGGGTTTAAAGTAGAAGGCAACCAATCTTAGAGAAAATATATTTTTACAGATATGTATATACAAATTTTGTCATGTCTGGTCAAATACCTCCCTAAAAATAAACCAAGGCTTTAAATAATAAAATAACAGACTCAGGCTATCAAGAGTTTGATATGTTCAAAGATGCTTGATAAAGTGATGGAAGCAGAAGAAAAAACAATGTAGAACTGAATCAGTGTACTCAAAAATACTATGTATAAATGATTCTGGTGGAAGAAGAGATAAAAAATGTGTAAGACTATTTCATAGATGTAGGGAGCCAGAGCACATTGCGCATGCGCATGATCGCGCATGCGCAACAACCACATTGCGCATGCGCAACGACCGCATTGCGCATGCGTGGCAAGAGCCAATAGAAAAGGCGCCACCCTATGAGCGAGAGCCAATAGGAAAGGCGCCACCCTATGAGCGAGAGCCAATAGGAAAGGCGCCACCCTATGAGCGAGAGCCAATAGGAAAGGCGCCACCCTATGAGCGAGAGCCAATAGAAAATGAGCACCACCTTAGAGGCGGGGCAACCAGGCTATATAAGGACTGCCATTACCCGGGTTGGGGTTCTTTCTTTCTCCTCGTGAAGTCGACTGAATAAAACTGCTGCAGAAGGATCCTCAACCCGTGTCGTCTCACTCTTTGCTGGCGAAGGGAAATCGCGACGCGGGCTACGAACAACTGGTGCCGAAACCCGGGAATTTCATCTTGCACCGCGAGGAAGAACCCCTCCTTTTGGAGGGAGGATTCAGAACTGCAGGACGATTGCTCGGAGAGGCGTGCTGCGGACCACTGCCCAGCGTTGGTAAGAAAAGAATGCCTGTTTCCTGGTGGTGGGGAGCACTCTTTGTCCTTATTTGGATTTGCCTTCTCTTTTGCTCTTGTGTCTTTACTATGGGCACTGAGGCGACTTGGAAGATGGTTCAAAATTGTTTGGAGGATGAGGCATGCTCCATAGTGGTCAGGGAAGGCCGGCAGGTGTTGGAAAAGGTCCAAGACAGTTTGTCAGAAACCGAGCAATCAGGAGGGCTGGGCGCGCGTATGAAAATACCCAGCAATAAGGAAAAAGGACTGCCCGGTGGGGGCAAGAAGTTAGAAATAAATAAGGAAAAAGGACTGCCCGGTGGGGGCAAGAAGTTAGAAATAAATAAGGATGAAATCAATGGGAAGGTGCTTTCGGGTTTGATTGACACTGGTGCAGATGTAACGATCATTGCCAAAAAAGACTGGCCAAAAGAGTGGCCCCTCACCCCCTCACTGACTCACCTTCAGGGTACAGGCCAATCCCAAAACCCTATGTTAAGTTTGTCCCCACTTGATTGGCGCACCGAGGAGGGCAAATCCGGGACTGTATGCCCTTATGTTCTGCCTGGGCTCCCTGTCAAACTCTGGGGCAGGGATATTCTCTCACAAATGGGCTTTTTACTAATTGACACCTAGGGCCCCCTTCCCATTGAAAAATTACAGGCCGCCAAGTTGTTACTGCAGGAACAGCCCGGCACCCCACCCCCATTTGCCTCTAGATTGCTAGCTTCTTATTAGAAAGAGCCCGATGTACATTGTAGCAACCCCATTGTCAGGGGGACAAGACCAAAGGTAATGTGGACTCCCGTAGGGCAGGTTTAAGAATTTCTGTGTGAATGTGGTGCGCGGGGTGCGCACCGGAATGAAAGAGGACCGGTCCGAATGAGTGCAGGAGTGTGATTTGTGCGAGTGCCTTTAGTATGTGTGTATATTTGTCTCATTATATTTCTCTTAGTTATGCTTATTATTATCAGCAGAGAAGTCAGGAAATGAAAAAGAGTGTCGCTAAGGTGGTCTATCCACCTCAGAAGTAGTCTTGATCTTAAAATTGTAACATCTGACAACTTAGGTTTCAACAACTTTGTCATGGATTGTTTTGCCGGCTTATATCAACAAAAGCGCTTTCTTGACCCAATTTTAATAAGCAGGAAACTGGCTGGTCAGGCAGAGAAACGGGGAGCAATGTTCCCAATCGGCCGACAGGGCTTAACTTTGCCCTGGGGACTTGTTCCTTCCTTTCTCAGTCTATCAGTTTTTTCCCTGCCATTTCTGAAGGGTCAGATCGATAGATCAACTGCAGATGTGTGCACATGTACATGTGGTGTTTTTAGTGAACTTATTGTCTGTCTGTTTGTCTGTCTGTCTGTCTCTCTATGTGGAACACTTGAGTGCTGGAGCCAGAATGAAAATCAGTGGTAAAAATTAGGCCTGGGGAAAACAGGATCATCTCAAGAGATCAGGGTGATATGCAGTTCAGCAATTTAAAGGATCTATGTGATTTTGGAACCTGTTAGACCAGGTTTAAACAAAGATTTCTAATTAGAATATGGCGCCTACAACGAAATTAAAATTTTTAGTCTAAATTTTTATTGGAAGAACATTAATAGTTATTACCAATTGAAATTCTTTTGAATTCCAATATCTGTACTATCTAGAAAAAGCTACAGAACTAGAGCCAGAAATCTAAAAGTGAATTGGGAATTCAGAGTGCAAGGTTTATCTTATAAGCCTCTGCTAATTTTAATGAGGAATTTAGCTGTTTTTCAAACAACAAAGGTACAGAAACCCTCAAAATAAACAAAGTTACTTGTGTTTCTGTAGACATTTGATAGTCAAAAATTTTTTTTCTATGCTATTATCAGTTTTAGTTAAAACATGAGTTTTTTGGAGTTCTAATATTGGTTGCAAAACTTGTCCTACCAGTGTTTTATTTGATTTGAGATAACAAAAAAAAAAAAAATTTTTTAAGCTACTTAGCTCAGGGTCATAAGGAGTGACGCGAGTTTTTAAAGATTTCCGAGTCCGCAGAATGCTCCAGGGGGAACCCCTGAGAGGGATTCTCTCTTTTCTTCTTACAGAGAACATGCAGCTCGTCGTCCGGTGCCGACCCTGCGGGTTTGCAATGATGATCCTGCTGCTGACTGTGCAACCGACGGAGGCCGGATTGGGCCGGCCGGCTGACCCTACACACCTCATACAACAGCTGTATGGGACCCCATGCAACTGTCAGGGAGGACAATCTTCGGTGACCCCAACGAGCTACACGAAAACCGTGGACTGTGGGACTCTGACTATATATCTCGTCACTCGGCCCAGTGCTCGGGGCGGACTGACCCAGTTTTGGCAGTGCATGCCCAAGCCTACTTTTATAAATAAGGGGGATCCCTGTCCTCAAAAACTGTCAAGTGGTAGACCAGATGAATGCCATGTGTTATACCAGCTATTCTGAATGTACCCTAGGAGGAAAGAGGTATTTTACTGCAAAGCCCCATATGTCCTACGTGGAAACCGCTTGATGCTATGTTGGTTGATTGCATTTCTGATTTTGTTTTGATGGTTGTATTTTTTGATTGTTGTTTTGATTATTTGCTTTTACCTGGGTTATAGCTGACTGCTGCCTGGTGCCCCAATCCTCTGGCGGGGGCTCGGACTCGTTGGGCTTCCGCTATCCCCCTCTATCTTGCGCTCATGGCTCCTGCTCTGGGAGCAGCCCTTGCACGCTCGGAGCCACAAGGGCTCATTGCACGAGTACGGGTGCTCCCGAGTATTCTTCCTGAGAAGGGTGTCAGGCCGGAGAGCACTGCACTGAGTTGGCCCCCGACTCAGGGTGGCGAGCCACTTGCATAGGGCCGCCGTCGGATTTTGCCCTGCCTGGAAGTGAGGACGGCGGGACAGGTGGAGCCTTGGCGCGACCTGAAGGGGACGTGCGGAGGCCTCCTCAGTCCCTTGTAATACAGGCAGTGGTGACCGCCACCCCCTTCTACCAACAGGATGGCTCCATAAACAAAGACATAAGGGGGAGATGTAGGGAGCCAGAGCACATTGCGCATGCGCATGATCGCGCATGCGCAACAACCACATTGCGCATGCGCAACGACCGCATTGCGCATGCGTGGCAAGAGCCAATAGAAAAGGCGCCACCCTATGAGCGAGAGCCAATAGGAAAGGCGCCACCCTATGAGCGAGAGCCAATAGGAAAGGCGCCACCCTATGAGCGAGAGCCAATAGAAAATGAGCACCACCTTAGAGGCGGGGCAACCAGGCTATATAAGGACTGCCATTACCCGGGTTGGGGTTCTTTCTTTCTCCTCGTGAAGTCGACTGAATAAAACTGCTGCAGAAGGATCCTCAACCCGTGTCGTCTCACTCTTTGCTGGCGAAGGGAAATCGCGACGCGGGCTACGAACACATAGATAAACAACAGCTCAGGAACTTCAGAGACTCAAACCAAACTTAAAAAGAAGTACTACAGGGGCTACTGTAAGACAAGGAAAAACCCTATAAGCACAACAATCCCCTACAGAAAGATAGTACAAAATCCCATGACAATAATCTCCCTCAATGTCAATGGTCCAAATGCACCAATTAAGAGACACAGAGTGGCAAAATGGATTTGGAAACTAAACCCAACATTGGATTTTGAAACTAAATGGATTTGGAAACTAAACCCTACAAGAAACACATCTAAACATCAAAGCAAACACAGACTCAAAATCAAAGAATGGAAAACAATCCTGCAAGCAAACAACTCCCTAAAAAAAGCAGAGGTAGCCATACTAGTATTCGACAACATAGATTTCAGGTTGGAAAAGACTAGAAGGGACAGCAAAGGCCATTTTTTACTTAACAAAGGATATATACAGCAGGAAGCAATCACACTACTAAATGTGTATGTACCTAATGAGGGACCAGCTAAAACAACTGCTTACAGATTTTAACATGGACTTTGCTAGCAACACAATAGTAGTTGGAGACTTCAACACTGCCCTATCACCTCTAGATAGATCAACAAGATTAAAACTCAGCAAGGAAACACTGGCTTTGAAAGAAGCGATAGAAGAGAGAGGGTTAATAGATCTATACAGGGCTTTGCATCCCAAAAAGAAAAAAATACACATTTTTTCCAGTGCACACGGAACATTTTCCTTAATAGACCATGTACTGAGTCACAAAACATACCTCAATAGAATCAAGAAGATAGAAATTGCACCAACTATCTTTTCAGACCATGATGCACTGAAAATAGAAGTTAATCACGCACAGACACAGAGAACCAAATCAAACACCAGGAAATTAAACAACTCAATATTGAACAATGAATGAGTCAGGAAAGAAATCAAGGAAGAAATCAGAAGATACATGGAAACAAATGAGAATGAAGACACGAATTACCAGAACTTATGGGACACAGTTAAAGTCATGTTAAGGGGAAATTTTATAGCTCTGCAAACATTCCTCAGGAAGGAAGAAAGGGACTACATAGATAACTTGGCTTCATAACTCAAGATATTAGAAAAGGACCAACAAAAGGAGCCCAACCAGGCAGAAGGAAAGAAATAACAAAACTTAGAGCAGAAATTAACAACATGGAAACCAAAAAAACAATCCAAAAAAATCAATAAAACTAAGAGCTGGTTCTTTGATAAAATAAACAAAATTGATAAACCTGTAGCAAGACTCACAAAGAAAGAGAGACAGAGAGAACCCTAATAAACTGAATCAGAAATGGAAAAGGGGACATCACAACAGAAACCAAAGAAATTCAAAAGATCATCAGAGTCCACTTTGAAAGTCTGTATGCCACGAAACAAGAGAATCTAGAAGAAATGGATAAATTCCTGGATTCCAATAATCTCCCAAAGTTGAACCAAAAAGATCTGGAATACCTGAATAGACCTATTAATATCAAAGAAATTAAAACTGTAATCAAAAGTCTTCCCAAAAGCAAAGCCCAGGTCCAGATAGATTCACTAGCAAATTCTTCCAAACATTTAAAGACTAACTATTGCCAGTTCTTCTCAAGCTTTTCCAAGAAATTGAAGAAACAGAAACTCTCCCAGTTTCAATAAGGCACACATCTCCCTAATACCAAAAGCAAACAAAGACACCACAAAAATAAGAAAGCTAAAAGCCGATATCCCTCATGAACACGAATGCAAAGGTCCTCAAAAAGCAAATAGAATCCAACAACTCATCAAAAAGATCATGTACCACGACCAAGTGGGATTCATCCCAGGGATGCAAGGTTGCTTTAACATTGTGAAATCAATCAACATAATCCATCATATCAACAAAAGAAAATATAAAAATCATATAATCATATCAATAGATACAGTGAAAGCATTGGACAAGATCCAGCACCCGTTTATGATGAAAACTCTTGCCAAAATGGGTATAGAGGGACTTTCCTCAATACAGTCAAAGCCATTTGTCACAAGCCTATGGCAAGCATCATCCTCAATAGGGAAGAACTAAGAACTTTGCCTCTAAGATAAGGGACGAGACAAGGATGCCCACTCTCTCCACTTCTGTTCAATATAGTACTGGAAGTACTTGCAATAGTCATAGAAAAAGATATTAAGGGCATTCAGATAGGAAAGGAAGAAAATAAGCTCTCACTATTTGCAGATGATATGATACTATACTAAGAGAACCCTAAAACCTCTACCAAGAAACTCCTAGAAACAATAGACTTGTATAGTAAAGTTGCAGGCTATAAAATCAATACCCCAAAGTCCATGGCTTTCCTATACGCAAATAGTGAGAGAGAAGAAAGCGACATGATAAAAGCAATCCCATTCACAATTGTGCCTCAAAATATCAAGTACCTCGGAATCAGCTTAACTAAGCAGGTAAAGGACTTGTATAATGAAAACTACAAAACGCTACTTCAGGAAATAAAAGAGGACATGAGGAAATGGAAAGACATCCCCTGCTCATGGATTGGAAGAATTAATATTGTCAAAATGGCAATACTCCCCAAAGCATTGTACAAATTCAATGTGATCCCTATAAGGATACCCATGACATTCTTCAAAGAAATGGAGAAAACACTCCTGAAATTCATATGGAACAATAAGCCCCCCCCGAATAGCTAAAACAATTTTTTGGAAAAAGAAAATGAGAGGAATCAACCTCCCCAACTTCCAACTCTACTACAAAGCAGTAGTAATTAAAACAGCATGGTGCTGAAACAAAGGCAGAGCTGCAGACCAATGGAACAGGGTTGAATATTCTGACACAGCCCCCCAAAATATATGATCATCTAATCTTTGATAAGGGAGCAAGAAATATGAAGTGGAGCAAGGAAAGCATTTTTAACAAATTGTGATGGCAAAACTGGACAGATACATGCAAAAAAGGTGGGTTCAAATCTCCACCTATCACCATGTACAAAAGTCAGATCAAAATGAATTAAAGACCCCAACATCAGACCATAATCCTTAAGGTACATTGAAGACAAGGTCGGTAAAACCCTCCACGACATTGAAGCCAACGGTATCTTCAAAGATGACACACCACTGGCCAAGCAAGTGAAAACAGATATAAATAAGTGTGACTATCTAAACTAAGAAGCTTCTGCACCTCAAAAGAAACAGTGACCAAAATACAAAGGCAACCTACAGAATGGGAAAGAATAGAATATTTACCCAGTACCTATCTAATAAAGGGTTTATATCAAGGATATACAAGGCACTGGTTGAACTCCACAAAAACAAAATTGCCAACGCGATCAAAAAATGGGGTGATGAAATGAACAGAAACTTTCTCAAAGAAGAAATCCGAGTGGCTAAAGGCACATGAGAAAATGCTCTACATCACTAATCATCAGGGAGATGCAGATCAAAACAACAATGAGGTACCATCTCACACCACAGAGACTGGCCCACATCCAAAATAACAAAAGCAATTGGTGTTGGCATGGATGTGGGGAGAAAGGGACTCTCTTACACTGCTGGTGGGAATGCCGACTGGTTCAGCCCTTTTGGAAAACAATATGGACGATTCTCAAAAAATTAGAAATTGAACTCATTTGACCCAGCAATACTATTGCTGCAAATATATCCCAGAGAGGCAAAAAGGTATAATAGAAATGACATCTGCACCTATATGTTCATTGCAGTACTGTTTAACAATAGCCAGAATCTGGAAAAAACCAGGGTGCCCAAAAACAGATGACTGGTTAAAGAAACTTTAGAACATCTACACAATGGAATACTATGCAGCTGTTAGAAAAGATGAAGTCATGAAATTTGCATATAAGTGGATCAACATGAAAAGTATCATGTTGAGTGAAATGAGTCAGAAAGAGAGAGATAAACATAGAAAGATTGCACTCATCTGTGGAATATAAAGTCACAGAGTGGGAGACTAACACGCAAGAGTAGTAGAGATAAGGACCAGGAGGTCTTCCCCACAGCTTGGAAACTTGCCTCACATGCTGGGGGGAGGAAGGTCAGCTGAGATAGAGAATGGAACACCAAGTAGAGGATGATTGGAGGACTCATTTGGGTTGAAAGATGCGTGCTAGAAAGTAGAGTATAGGCCGAACATGATGGCCACTCAATACCTCTATTGCAAACTACAACACCCAAAAGGAGAGAGAACAAAAGGGAATGCCCTGCCGCAGAGGCAGGGTGGGGTGGTGGGGGATGGGGTGGGGATGGTAGGAGGGATACTGGGAACATTGGTGGAGGAGAATGGGCACTGGTGGAGGGATAGGTAAATGATCACTGTATGACTGAAATACAAACACAAAAGTTCATAAGTTTGTAACTGTACTCACAGTGATTCATTAATGAGACATTTTTTTAAAAACAAGATGTTTAAATTATACATCAATTTGATAAGCAAAAAATACAGATATCTTTCACATAAAAATATCATGAATTATAAAATCATTCATGATAGAGTTATTCAGGCATACAGTTTTCAACACCAATCTCCCTCCCAGTGTCCTCTTCCCTCCACCAGTGTCCCCAGGTTCATTCCCATCCCCCAACCTGTCCCTTGGTAGGCATATCAGAAGTTTAGTTCATACTGTTTGCTCCAAGAAAACTTAAAGAAATGATAAATGGAGTTATCAGAAAATAAATCCATAAAAGCCAATTTGTGATGATTGATTGCTACATAATTTTAACCTCTGTAAATAAAAAATTTTAAATAATTTTTTTAAAACATCCGGCGTCAGAGTAATAGTACAGCAAGTAAGGTGATTATCTTTCAAGCAGAATTTTAATCTCCCCCAAGCCCTGCCAGGATTGTAAACCACTGCCAGATGTGGCCAGACAAACAAACAAAAAAATAAAACAACAATAAAGAAAGAGATAAAAAGAAAAAGTTAAAATCATGTGTCTAACTACGTGTTAAGCAAAACTGGAAGTATTGTGTTAAGCAAAATAAGGCACAGGCAGAATGACAAATAGCAGGTTATCTCATTCTTCTGTGAAGTACAGAAAGTCAAAACAAAAAAAAAGACAATACCAAATAATGACAAAACCTGAGCATTGGAATAAAAAATCAAATACTGAGCAAAGTTGGGGATCGAGAGAGAAGATCAAGTAAGGAGAGCCAGAAGAACAGAGTAGTGGACAGTGGGCATGTAGGTGGTAACGGGATGTAGTAATTTTGAATATTGACACCGTAAACTTTAACACTATAATAACTACCTGAACTATTATAAATAAAAATATTTTTTAGAAAAGCAAAATAAAACCATTAAACAAAATATTAAAACAAGACACTATTTCCACTTATAAGCTAGGTAAAAAGAAAAAATTTACTGAGAAACTTTATATTGGTATTTAGAAATAACACTATTGTATATTACTGGTAGGACTAGTTTGGCTCAGAAGACATTTTAAATGCGGTACTTCCTTTTTAAAAAATTTTATTTTATTGAATCACTGTGAGATAGTTACAAGCTTTCATGTTTGGGTTACAATTTCGCAATGATCAAACACCCATCCCTCCACCAATGCACATTCCCCACCACCAATATCCTGGGTATCCCCCCTTTTCCCACCCTCCCCCTGCCTCCATGGCAGACAATATTTTCCATACTCTCTCTCTACTTTTGGGCATTATAGCTTGCAACACAGACACTCAGAAGTCATCATGTTTGTTCTATTATCTACTTTTGGCATGCATCTCCCATCCCAACTGGTTCCTCCAACCATCATTTTCTTAGTGATCCCTTCTCTATTCCATCTGCCTTCTCCCCTCCACTCATGAGACAGTCTTTCAGCTATGTGACAATGCTCCTGGCCCTTGTCTCTACTGTTTTTGGGTGTCAGCCTCATGTGATGTTATTTTATACTCCACAAATGAGTGCAGTCCTTCTATGTCTGTCCCTCTCTTTCTGACTCATTTCACTTAGCATGATACTCTACATGTCTATCAATTGATAAGCAAATTTCATAACTTCATTTCTCCTAACAGCTGCATAGTATTCCATTGTGTAGATGTATACCAAAGTTTCTTTAACCAGTCATCTGTTTTAGGGAACTCGGGTTTTTTCCAGATTTTGGCTATTGTGAACAATGCTACAATGAATATATAGGTACAGATGTCATTTCTACTGTGCTTTTTTGCATACTCAAGATATATTCACAGAAGTGGTATTGCGGGGCCATATGGAAGCTCAATTTCTAGTTTTTGAAGGACTGTTTATATTGTTTTCCAGAAAGGCTGGACCAGTCGACATTCCCACCAACAGTGAAGGAGCGTCCCTTTTCCCCCACATCCATGCCAGCACTGGTTGCTTTTATTCTTTTGAATGTGTGCCAGTCTCTGTGGTGTGAGATGATATCTCATTGTTGTTTTGATTTGCATCTTCCTGATGGGTAGCAATGTGGAGCATTTTTTCATGTGCCTTTTGGCCATTCATATTTTTTTGAGGAAATTTCTGTTCATTTCTTCTCCGCATTTTTTGATGGGGTTGGAAGTATTTTCCTTATACAATTCTACTATTGTCTTGTATATCCTGGATATTAATCCCTTATCAGATGGATATTGGGTAAATATTCTTTCCCATTCTGTGGGATCTTTCTGTATTTTGATCACTGTTTCTTTTGAAGTGCAGAAGCTTCTTAGTTTGATGTAGTCCCATTTGTTTATGTTTGCTTCCACTTGCATGGTCAGTGCTGTTTCGTCCTTAAAGATACTTTTAGCTTCAATGTCATGGAGAGTTCTGCCTACATTTTCTTCTATGAACCACATAGATTCATGTCTGATATTGAGGTCTTTAATCCACTTTGATCTGACTTTTGTGCCTGGCATTAGACAGAGGTCAGAGTTCATTTTTTTTTTTGCAGGTAGCTATCCAGTTTTCCCAGCACCACTTGTTGAAGAGGCTTTCCTTGTTCCACTTTGCATTTCTTGCTCCTTTGTCAAAGATTAAGTGGCCATATATTTGGGGGTCTATGACAGGATATTCAACTCTATTCCATTGGTCTGCATGTCTGTTTTTATCCCAATACCATGCTGTTTTAATTACTACTGCTTTGTAGTAGAGTTTGAAATTGGGGAAGGTGACGCCACCATTTTTTCCCCAAGAATTGCTTTAGCTACTCGTGGGGGTTTATGGTTCCATATGAATTTCAGGAGTGTCTTGTCTATATCTTTGAAAAATGTCATGGGTATCCCGATAGGGACTGCATTAAATTTGCATAGTGCTTTGAGCAGTATTGCCATTTTGATAATGTTAATTCTCCCTATCCATGAGCAGGGGATGTGTCTCCATTTCCTAATGTCCTCTTTTTTTCTTGAAGTAGTGTTTTGTAATTTTCTTTGTATAGGTCCTTCACCTCTTTGGTTAAGCTGATTCCAAGGTACTTGATTCTCTGAGGTACTATTGTGAACGGGATTGGTTTTTTTAAATGTCTCTTTCTTCTCTTTCATTACTTGTATATAAGAAAGTCATGGACTTTTGGGGGTTAATTTTGTAGCCTGCCACTTTACTATATCGACCTATTGTTTCTTGGAGCTTTTCTGTAGAGTCTTTAGGGTTTTCCAAGTATAGTATATCATCTGCAAATAGTGATAACTTGACCTCTTCCTTTCCTATCCGTATGCCCTTGATATCTTTTTCTTGTCTAACTGCTATGGCCAGGACTTCCAATACTATATTGAATAAGAGTGGTGAAAGCGGGCAACCTTGCCTTGTGCCTGGTCTTAGAGGGAAGGCTTTTAGTTTTTCCCCATTGAGAATTACACTTGCAGTGGGTTTTTGGTAGATGGCTCGACTATATTGAGGAAAGTTCCTTCGATATCCATTCTGCTGAGAGTTTTCCTCATAAACAGGTGCTGAATCTTGTCAAATGCTTTCTCTGCATCTATTGATATGATCGTATTATTTCTTTTATTGATATGATGAATTATGTTGATTGACTTGCGAATGTTAAACCATCCTTGCATCCCTGGGATGAATCCTACTTGGTCATGGTGTATGATCTTTTTGATGAGTCGTTGGATTCTATTTGCTAATATTTTGTTGAGGATCTTTGCGTCTGTGTTCATCGGGGATATCTGTCTGTAATTCTCTTTCTTTGTGGTATCTTTGTCTGCTTTTGGTATCAGGGTAATATTTGCTTCATAGAAACTGTTTGTTTTTGCTACTTCAATTTCCTGGAAAAACTTAAAGAGGATTGGGAGTAAGTCCTCTTTAAAGGTTTGGAAGAATTCACTAGTGAATCCATCTGGGCCAGGACTTTTGTGCGTGGGGAGACTTTTTATTACCGTTTCAACTTCCTTGATGGTGATAGGTCTGTTCAAGTATTCCAGATCTTCCTGGTCAGCCTTGGGAGGCTATAGGAATCTAGGAATTTATCCATTTCCTCGAGGTTTTCGTGTTTTGTGGCATAAAGATCCTCAAAGTACTCTGAGGATCCTTTGAATTTCTGTGGTTTCTGTTGTAATGTCCCCCTTTTCATTTCTGATTCAGTTTATTAGGATTTTCTCTCTCCCTTTTTTTGTGAGTCTTGCTAGAGATTTATTACTGTTTATTTTCTCAAAGAATCAGCCCTTGGTTTCATTGATCTTTCACATTGTTTTTTGGGTTTCCATCTCATTAATTTCTGCTCTGAGTTTTATAATTTCCTTTCTCCTGTTCGGATTGCGCTCCTTTTGTTGGTTATTCTTCAAGCTCCTAAACTGTGAGGTTAGGTTACTTATGTGGGCTTGCTCCTCCTTCCTGAGGAATGCTTGTAGAGCTATGAACTTTCCTCTTAACACAGTTTTTGCTGTATCCCATAAGTTTTGGTAATTCGTGTCCTCATTTTCATTCGTTTCCAGCAATCTTGTGATTTCCTCTTTGATTTCCTTTCTAAGTTACTCCTTGTCCAATAGTGAGCTGTTTAATTTCCAAGTGTTTGATTTCATTTTCTGTTTGTGGTGTGATTTATTTCGAATTTCAGTGCAGCCTGGTCTGAGAAGATCGCTAATACAATCTCTTATCTTCTTAATTTTATGGAGGTATGTTTTGTGGCTCAGCATGTGGTCTATCTTGGAGAATGTTCTATACACACTTGAGAAGAATGTGTATTCAGCTTTTTGAGGATGAAATGTCCTGTATATATCTACTAAGTCCCTTTCTTCCATTTCTTCCCTCAGATGCAGTATGTCCTTGCTAAGCTTGAGTCTGGTTCATCTATCAAGAGGTGATAAAGCAGTGTTGAAGTCTCCCACTAGTATTGTGTTGCTATAGATGTCTTTCTTCAAGTCTATGAGTAGTTGTTTTAAGGCCTTTACTGGTTCATTAGGTGCATATGTATTTGATACTGTTAATTCTTCCTGTTGTACAGATCCCTTTATCAATATGAAATAACCTTCACTGTCTCTTCTGACCTTCTTCACTGTCTCTTCAGTCTGAAATCAATGTGGTCTGATACTCAGATGGCTACCCCAGCTGTTTTTAGTTGTTTGCCTGTAGGATTGTTTTCCAGCCTTTGACTTTGAGCCTATTTTTGCTCTGACTGTTAAGATGTGTTTCTTGCAGGCAGCAGAATTTTGGGTTCAATTTTCTAATCCATTCTGCCACTCTGTGTCTTTTAATTGGTTCGTTTAGCCCATTGACGTTGAGAGAGATTATTGTTATGGGGTTTTGTCCCATTTTTCTGCTGAAATTTGGTGTATTTTAGGGCCCTGTCTTGTCTTAAAGTAGCCTATTCAGTTATTAAATGCAGTACTTTCAAAAGAGAAAAATGAGGACATTTTCTTAATAAAAAATTATAAAAATGTCATTTTAAGAAAATATGTCAAGCTTGCAAACTGTTTGTAAAGAGATTGTCAATGCAGCACTGTTAAAAGCAATAAAATTAATTCATATAATAGATTGCATGTAAATTTTAAAATAGCCGCTCTATGAAGCACATGAACTAAATTACATATTATCTCGTTTAGCTGTCAAAAGAACTCTGAAAGCTATTATATTATTCCATTTTCATCTGCAGATGAGAAAATTACAATTTAGAGAAATAAAGAGATTTGTTCAAGCTCAGCCATCTATCGCCTAAGCTGCAGAAATAGAATAAACTTGGTTTGACTATAAAAGTGTGATTTAGATTATATTTATTGACAGGTAAGGACATTTATACAATGGAGTTAAATAAAAATGCAGTCAATGGGCTGGAGTGATAGCATAGCGGGTAGGGCGTTTGCCTTGCACGCGGCCGACCCGGGTTCAAATCCCAGCATCCCATATGGTCCCCTGAGCATCGCCAGGAGTAATTCCTGAGTGCAGAGCCAGGAGTAACCCCTGTGCATCGCCAGGTGTGACCCAAAAACCAAAAAAAAAAAAAAAAATGCAGTCAAATAAAAAGAAGGGTTGCACGGTCGGCTTCATCTTATAAAATACACACATATTTTGAGTTGGAGAGATACTAAGACTCTTGCCTTGCTTAAGCTGACCCGGGTTTGGTCCCCAGGACCACAGCTGGCCCCCTGAACACTGACAGGAGAGCTTACTGAGCACAGAGCCAGGACTTAGTCCTGAGCACTACCAAGTGTGGCACCCAAAAAACAAACAAACAAAAAATCCAACATATTCACATACCTAGATATACTAGATATTGGTAAATTGCAGAGAAAATTTTTCTGGGAGGATATACATCAAAATATTAATTACAGTTACAAACTAGAGTACTTGAGAAACTTTTTATTTTTCATTATGAAATAAATTATCTAATATACACTAAGAAAATATACCATCAAAATTTAAACGTTTTCCTCATGTTATTTCAAAAAGTTTGAGCCACAGTGGATTTGTTGATAAAGTACATATGGTGTCAGTGATCAATTCCAGGCCTCCTCTATACCATGCAGGCTCTCTAAGTATTCAACTAGTCCTCCTGCCCCAAAGCCTGTCATTTCTGGAGGTTCTGTCCAGAAATTCATTTCTGGAGGAACTTTCCATAAATTCATCCAAAGAGACATTGGAAGAATTCACCTAGGAGAGCCCCAGCCAGAACTGGGCCCCCCTTGCCTGGCATGTCTCCAGGAATGCCCTTACAGTTTGGATACTTTCAAAGGCCTCGGTGGAAGATTTGGAGATGACCTCTCGAAGACTATGGCCTGGGGAATAAGGCGATGCCCTCAGCTACTTCTGTGGCTTCTTCCCTCACTACAGCGTTCAAAGGACAGAACCTCTATAGTTTTTGAAGACCTGCAAAATACTGACATTAGAGAATTATAAAATGTAGCTTTTGACCTGGCACAGATTAACACATGCCTTTTAATTTTACAGATATCTTTCCTTTTTTTTTCATAAAAGTTCACATTCCCAGTCAAACCAGAGCAATCATCCTACAAATTCTCTGGCCTCTAGAAATGAGCTTTCCATCATATTCTAGGCTGGGAAAAGTCTCTTCACAGAAAACTCTTGCTGCATGAGCTACCTAGTACTGAAACCATAACATTTCTTTTTCCCTACCAAGTCAAGGTCTAAGAAAAACTTCTCAACTCCATGTTTAGCTCTGTTTTTCTGCTCTTATAAATCTGTTTTCTGTGGTCACTTTTACACACCCTTTTTTAATTTTTTAATTTTCTTTATTGAATCACCGTGAGAACAGTTACAAAGCTTTCAGGTTTAAGTCTCAGTCATACAATGATCAAACACCCATCCCTTCACCAGTGCACATGTTCCACCACCAAGAACCCCAGAATACCCCACCCCGCCTGTGAGGTAGATGATTTTCACTTTACTCTCTCTTTACTTTGATTACATTCAATGTTTGGACAGAAAACCCACTATTATTATTTGAATTTTCCCCCAACAATCAGACCTGCCGAAAAGGCATCATTTGATAATTTGTTTTCTATTGCTGGTAATGAAGAATCCTCCACTCCTGAACGGCCATGATCCCAGAGGCACACAAACCAGTATCAGAACCCAGCAGCTTCTGGCAGAAACCCTTTCTTTCCTTGTAAACCCCTTACAACTTGAAGGTTGATTCTTCCATCCTATAGCCCATACCTGTCTTTGAAGTCAGTGTTCCAGCTATTTGGGAAGCATATTATGAATCCTAAATATAAACCTTAAGAGATCTCAAGCCCATTTATTTTCTTTAAAATGTTTTCTAAATGAGTACTAATATAGGTGTTATAGTTTAAAATAGTATTGAAATGCTAGAATGACAACAGGTGGGGCACTTGCCTTAAACATAGCCAACACTGGTTGGATTCCCAGCATCCTATATGGTCCCAAAAGCACTTCCAAGAGTAATTCTTGAGTGCATAACCAATAGTTCCCCTGAGCATTGCTGAGTATGGCTCCAAAGCAAAATTAATTCACAGTATCACTGTCATCCTGTTGATCATTGATTTGCTCGAGCAGGTGCCAGTAACATTTACATTTGTCCTAGCCCTTAGATTTTAGCAGCCTCTCTTTACTCATTCTTCTCAGTAGTGCCACATTGGAGGCTCTTTCAGGGTAAGGGGAATGAGACCCATCGTTGTTACTGTATTTGGCATATCAAATATGCCACAGAGAGCTTGTCAGGCTCTGACATGCAGGCAGGATGCCCTGGGTACCTTGACAGGTTCTCTGAGAGGGAGAACTAGGCTATAAGAGGTCGTACGAATGCAGCTGCATGCTTCCGGGATCTCTGTTTTATATTTATGAATATAGTCTTTATTATGTATTAATAATCAATCAATTAATTAAAATAGTATTGACATTCTTGCTTTATACTCACAGTGCTGCTATACCATACCAGAATGTCAAGATCCTCTACTCTTATCCCAATGCTCATTTCCTATGTCCTTTATATCCTCAATTTACAGTTATATTAGCCATTTATTAGGGGTGATTCCAAGTAGGAATCACCTAATTTTCTAATTCTTTGTTTTACTCTTTATCCTTTGCGTATAAGTGAGATCATTCAGTCTTGGTCTTAATTGTTCTGACTCACTTCACTTAGCAAGATACCCTCCAATTCCATTCAAATTGCAGCTATCTGATAGATTTCATCTTTACTCATAACTGAGTAATATTTCAATGGGTGTATTGACCATAATTCCTTTATCCACTCATCTGTGATCAGGTGCTAAGATTGTTTCCAGATCTTGACCATTGTGAATAATGCCATAGGTGTGCATTTATCTTTGCGGACTGCCATTTTAGTGTTCTTGGAAATTACCAGGAGGGGGACTTGGGGTACTTTCTTTTTTATACCTTTTTCTCACTTTTATACAATGACTTGCATTTAACTTACATATGAAAAAACAAATCTACAAAACCTGTACAAAACTTATGCCTTTGAAATCGCAAGTTCTAGTCTATCTTGAATTTTACTCAAAATTCTGTGTCCATTGCTCCACATATATATGGGCCAGGACAGTATAGCGGGTAGAGTGCTTGCCTTGCACATGGTTGAAGCATACCAGTTATATATTAATAGTTGACAAACATAAATGATTGAGTTCATCACACAAATGATTCTACTTAAAAATACCAAGTTTTTTCTGCCTCTACGTACACACTGAGGCTACCACTGTCCCATTAGAATCTCAATCACAACCATTTACATTTAGTTTTTGAAGTCTTATCTCTATTGAACACAATCAAATTAATGTTAAAGAACTATTTAATATCTACCAATCCTTGACCTCCTCAGAGACTTTGGAGAACAAAATAATATCTCTCATCATTCACAACCTTTAATCTACCCTATTCTCAAAGTACAGGGCTTGTAGTCCCTGAACTGAATTTAATGAGCTATTTCAAAAAAGGAGAGGCAGATCTCAAAACTGTGCCCCACTGGCTACTACCTTCACTTTCCCACTTCAGGCCAGAGTGATAGTATATCAGTAGGACATTTGCCTTGCATGTGGCCAAACCGGGTTTGATCTCTGGCATCCCATTTGTACCCAGAGCACTGCCAGGAGTAATTCCTGAGTTCAGAGCCAGGAGTAATATCACCACGTGTGACCCCCCAAAAAAAAACTTCCCTACATACTAGATGTTCCTTCTCAAACCTTTCCATTCTTTTTTTCCCATTTACTTATTTTTTTAATTGAATCACAGTGATATGTAAATTTACAAAGTTGTTCATGATTGGATTTTAGTCATATAATGTTCCAACACTCATCCCTTTACCAGTGTACTTTTCCCACCACCAATGGTCCCAGTTTCTCTCCTACCCACTCCACCTCTGCCCCATCCCACCACCTGCCACTATGGCAGGCACTTTTCATATCTCTCTCTCTCTCTCTCTCTTCTCTCTCTTTTTGTCTCTCTCTCTCTTTCCTTTTGGGCCTTATGGTTTGCAATACAATAAGCAAAATGTTATCAGGTATATCCCTTTATCTGTGTCCTTCACCCCACACACACTCTTGTAGCAAGTTTCCAACCATTGAGCTGTCCTCCTCCCTGCTTACCCTCATCTTAGAACCTTGGATATTAGTCTCATAATACATATGTGTGTATATATATGTGTGTATATATATATCCCACAAATGAAATGACTGCAGTCATTCTATACCTGTCCCTTTCCTCCTGTCCATCTCTTTCACACAACATGATACTCTCATGCCAATCCATTAATAAGCAAATTTCATTACTTCATTCTTCCTAAGAGTGCATGGCATTTCCTTGTGTAGATGTATCATAGTTTCTTTATTCAGTCATCTGTTCTCACTCAGGCACTCAGTTTGTTTCAGATTCTGGCTATTGTGCAAAAGTGCTGCAAAAAACATTGAAGTGCAGGTTACATTTCCGCTGTATTTTTGGCCCCCAGGGTATATTCCCAGAAGTTGTATTGCTGAGTCAAATGTTCCCCACTATCCTTATTCCTTGTGTTTCTCCTAATCCTTCTTTCTGCTGTAAGATCACTGGGTGGTGTGGTTTTTTGCAAAGCTTTCTCATGGTCTCTCATCTCCTCTCCTCTTCTCCCACTATCCCTGTAGCCAGGCATGTCTACTTCAATAAGAAAACACGCAGCGCTTGAGTTTCTACAGACAGCACAGCTTTCCCCAGAGAGGATGGGAAAGCCTGTTCACCTGTAATCAAGAAAAAAACGCTCACGGAGCGGTAGGGTTTGGGTGGGAAGAAGGTGTGCTAGTGCTAGATCCTCATCCCTCTGTTCTTTTACCGTGAGGAAAGTTTCATGCAACCTTCATTCTCTTTCTGGTACAGCTGAAAACAGCTATCACTATTTGTAAAAGAAGGGATTAGACCTTGTTTTTTTGTTGTTATATAATGATCATTTATTATGATTAAAATACAAAATAATACAAAACAACAACACAACGAGTGACTGCCATCATCCCAGTGCAGGTTTGGATTCTAAAGCTGAAAACATTTAGCAAAGCCACTGACTAGCACATCTGTGAGGCGACCCAAGCCAGAACCCAGACCACAAAGTCAGGAACAGACCCAAAAGAGACCCAAGTCGACTGAAACCTAAATCGAAAGAGGCAGAAATCTCTTTTCTCTTAAATCGCCCTCCACCTCTCCTCTTCCCACCCCCCGCACTCCATGGCTGAACACCTCTGTAGTGACTACTGTTTTGCTAATTACAAGAGTACCTCAACTATCTCAGTTCACACACACACAAAACGCTTCTGTGAAGCTCCGCAAGAAAATGAGGAACCTCGGTTAGGCACCGACTCACAGAGCCCAGAGGCCTACCCGCTGGGCAGCGACAGCAGAGCAGTGCAGGCTTCAGTTTTTGGTAGAGGCTACCCACGCTCACTTCCGGTGATACACAACTCCAGGCCATATTCGGAGACAATGACAGCGCTTTCCCCACGAGTCCTCACTGCGAAGCGCCAAGGCAGGGTGGAACACTCTCTTCCGGTTGCCTAGGCTACAAGCCCAGGCCCCACCCACAGGGCCTGGAAACCTAGATCAGCCAGGGACCAGGCAGAAAATGGAAGAGAACCTGGAGGGATCCTCGGGACGTGAAGACAACCAGCATGACGAGAAACACAAAGAGGATGAGGAGGCGGCAGATGACCAAACTGAAGACACAGCAACTGACCAGTCTTCCCAGAGACAGTATAGCCAGACACAACACATCAAAGACGTTAGTCGTGATAGTCAGTCATCCCAGAAGACTGGTCAGAGAAACTCTGAGCAGATGAGCAGTGGGACATCTAGGCAAGTTGACGGTGTAGAACCTGGAGAGTTTAGCCACCAGATGTCTGCTCAGCTTGAGGAAAACCCTAGGCAGAGCAGATCATTGGAAACAGAGGAGAGGAGAGCTTCTAAACAGAGCGACTCTCCTTTGCCTTCCCAAATATCTTATGACATTAGTAAGCGAAGAAAAAGTATGGTTGACCAAAGGACTGCTGAGCAGATGAGAAGATTGTCGGGCCTCGTTCAACCAAAACCTCAACAAGAAATTGACTCTGGATTGTTTGACCAAATTGGCGGAGAAACACTAGCAAACACTCTAAGTAAAACATATGAACAAGAGACTGAAATAGCTGCTGACCAAGTTGATCATCCTGACTTCAGTGAACAGGACACTGAATCCATAATTCCAAAACGAGAAAACTACCCAGAAGAACTCGATTCTATATATAAAAGGCTCTATAGCTTACGAAACAAATCATTTGCCAGTCCTGGAGATGAAAAGGCGGAAGAAGATTCTATTTATACATCCTGCAAATTTGAGCCTAGTCAAATAAAAGAGAAAATTTCCCAGACTTCAGTTTCAGCTGAATCTGATACTGAAAGTCTACCCAACCTGCAATCATTCACATTATTTGATCCCCACAACACCAGTATTTTACAAGTTAAAGATGAATCCCTTAACGGAACACTCCCCTCCACCTCAAGCACGTTGGACTATATGAGAAGTAAAGAGAAACCTCAAAATGTAGGTCAGACGGGCATTTTGATATTCTCCTGGGAGGTGATGGTGGAGGAATGGAGGAGGAGGGGGAGGGTACATATTGGTTCATTGATAAGGAATAAACCCATGTATTACAATTATATATGCTCCATACATACTTCCCAATTATGGAAGACCAGAAGGATGAGGAAAAATATTTCTTGAGAAAAAAAAATTTAATGTATATCCTTCTTTACCATTCTAAAGTCATTTGAAAAGGATCTGTAAACCTTTCAGGAGACCTTGCTTTCAGTTTCTGATTCTACTGCTCTTTAGCACTTCCTTTTTCCCCACTCCAGCCTTCTGCAGAAGGAAAAGGATGTGGAGTACAGTGGAGAGCCCTGTGGATGAAACAGTATTTGAAGTAGATTGGAAATTCCTATACTACATCTTAAGACTAGAGGCGTAATGTTTTTTTACACCTGGAAGATTAGCAGTGTCTCTCACATAAAAGTTTTCTCATCGACTCCTAGTATTAATATCTCATTAACACTAGATCTGACTGTTAACAGCAACAATAACAACAAAACTTTCCTAGGATTTTTCATTTATTAAGAACTTTTGGGGGGAATAATTTCATTTCAGGATGAATACATAAACGATGAAATGAGTTTTTTTCGGCGGCGGTTCCCTTCTTTACTATATGAAGATCCTTATGAAGTTTCAGTACGCTATATGGAGAAACACAATATTCTGCGAATATTCCAGGTAAAGCTCTGCATCCCTTTATTTCTTACTTTTACAGAAGTTGTAACGTAGAAAAAAACTTTAATATGTCTCTGTCTCTCAAGAGATAATAAACTTGGTCTTTGCTATAATAGGGATATAATTTTATTGAGAAGTCAGTGTTTTAAGACATACAACCAAAAGTAGCAAATGAGAAACATCAGGTGAATGATATGAAACCCTTCAGAGTTTTGTTTTGGGTTTTTTTGTTGTTGTTGTTGGGGGCAGTGCTCAGCGATCATGCCTGGTGGGACTCAGTGGTCTCTATGCTATGTCTTACCTGCTGTGCTATTTCTTCAGCCTCCAAAACATTCAGAGTTTAAAGATCTAGTAGGTTGGCTAAAAGGGAAAAAAATCTATCCACAGTTAAAGTTTGAACCATACTATAAAGGGAGGACTACAGGCAATTAAAAGGGAAAGAAATGAGCAGGCAGGAATATACTTTTGAAAAATGATCATTTGTGTATCTAATAAACTATATTCTTTAGGGAATAAAAGGAATAGTTGAAGTTTATTTGTAATTCTTTAAATTATAAATTTGGGGAAAGGGGCTTTGGTCACATCAGCAGTACAGAGGACTTACTCATAGCTCTGTGTTCAGGAATCATTCCTGGTGGAGTTTCAGGGACCATATGGAATGCGGGGGATGGAATTCAGGTTACCATGTGCAAATGTACACTGTACTTCCTCTCCTGCCCTTTATAAACCTTATTAACCTCAATGTGGGGCTGAAATCTATTTACAAATATTCCATTGCTTGACAACTATAGAATGACAACACATTATCACTTTTTTAAAAATTTTGTTTGGGGCTGGAGTGATAGCACAGCGGGTAGGGCATTTGCCTTGCACATGGCCGACCCGGGTTCAATTCCCAGCATCCCATATGGTCCCCCAAGCACCGCCAGGAGTAATTCCTGAGTGCAAAGCCAGGAGTAACCCCTGTGCATCGCCAAGTGTGACCCAAAAAAGGAAAAAAATTTGTTTGGTGGGTTATTTTTGTGGAATTTTGATTGGCATGTTTTTATATTAATAATATTAAATATAATATATTATTATATAATAGCATGTTTATAAACTAATGGTGGCTATAAAGGTGTAAAACATAAATGATACCCTTCCAAAAAAATATGCAAATGTGAGGCATGTATATTGGTTCCAATGAGATAGCTCAGAGGGATAGAGCACATGCAGGAGACACAGGATTGATCCCGAGCACTGCATGATCTCTTGAGCACCACTGAGAGTAGCTCCCAAGCACTGCCACATACTAACCATCCTCCAAAACAGTTAGATTTAAAGGAATGAGTACAGGAGCTGGAGCAATAGCACAGCAGGTAGGGCGTTTGCCTTGCATACGGCCAACCCGGGTTCGATTCCCAGCATCCCATATGGTCCCCTAAGCACCACCAGGGGTGATTCCTGAGTGCAGAGCCAGGAGTAACTCCTGTGCATCGCCAGTTGTGACCCAAAAAGCAAAAAAAAAAAGGTTTAAAGGAATGAGTACACATTTTGCAATATTTTAATCCAAGATAAATCATTAATTTTACCACTGCTTGTCTTTATGATTTGGGTAAAATTGCTTAAGTTGTGATAATCTCACCCTGTTCTATGCCTTTTCTTCTTAGAATGTCCTATTGTAGAGTAGAAATAGTGATTAGAATTTTTTAACTTTAAGAGATGTTGATGTTGTTGACAAATTCAAATTATTCTAGAAATAATTTTCTCCATCTGTTAAGAAAAAAGAATACTTATGTGTACATCTCTGTTAAGTAAAAGTAGAAAATGTTCAATGGAAACATGCAAATGAAGAAACTTATTGGTGTGGGTGTATTAAACTAATATTTTATGCCTAAAATTTGTCCTTTTGTTTTTCCCTGCAAATGAGAATTCACTTACTTTATCATTTCTTGGGTCATGCAACAACAAAAAGCTGTAGAAGTGAATATTTGAAGTTTTACACATGCTTTCTCATTTATTAGAAACAATGAACATCATTTTGATCTTTTAGGATCAAATACTTCAGAAAGTGTTCTATGTAAAATTATATAGTGTTTTAATATTTTTATTTGGAAAATTACTATTCTTCATAGCAAATAGTTTATTAATCTATTAATTTGTGTAGCAAAATGAAATTTCTCAAAGCAAAAACTTCCTCCAAAACATTCTTTTTAGTCTTGGAAATTTTTTGAAGTTTGGAAATTTAAAAAAGTGTTGGCATTGATGTGGGGAAATGGGAGCCCTCAATCACTGCAGGTGGACATGTTGACTGGCATTGTTTTTCAAAATAATGCAAACACTTCTCAAAAACTAGGAATTGAGCTTCCATATGAGTCAGCGGTTCCACTTCTTGGTATCTAGCCCAACGGCCAAAAAACTCAAAAAAGATATTTGCACTCCTATATTCTTTTTAGCACTATTCACAATAGCCAAAACCTGGAAACAACCCACATGCCCAAGAACTGATGAACAAAGAAACTGCTATACATATACACAATGGAAGACTTTAAGGAAAGAGGGAATCTGGACGGTATCATACTGTGTGAAGTTAGTCAGGAGGACAGATACAAAATATCTCTCTCATAGGCAGGATATAAAGAAACACAGGGGGATAACAAATACCCAGAGACAACAGAAACTAAGACTGGTGTTGAGTAGAAAGCTTGGAAGGGGCAGGAGGGGGCAGGTAGTGGATCACTGGGACAATGGTATGGAGGGAAGCAGACACTATGGTGGAGGGTGTGGAGCTGGAATGTTTTATGTAAGAAATCTGCCAACAACAGTTTTGTCTGCCAAAACAAAACTAAAAAATATATATCCATTGCTATTTATTAACATAATTTTATTCCTCCAGATTTTACCTAATTTTACAACTGCTAAGAAAGCAATAGATCACTTTGCCGATTTAATTAATTTAATTTAATTAATTAAAATTTAATTTAATTTTAATTTTAATTAATTTAATTTAATTAATTAAAATGTTGTAGTACCTATTAGCTTGGTGCAAAATGGCATGTCAAATATACCTTGAGTCCGTAACTTGAAGCCCAAGTCGAGATATGATGCTTTGTGCTTTCTCTCAGCAGATCACGGAGAACTTAGTGTATGAAAAGCCAGAGGACCCCTTGAGTTTTATGCTGTCTCAGGTATGGAATCGGAGGAGATCATTGTTTTTATTCTGTTTGTTGGAAAACAAATGCACACACACAAAAAGTTCAACTCAGTGAATTACCATAAAGTGAACAAACCTGTAATTGTCATTCAAGTTAAAAAACAACACGCAGATGGAGATATAAGAGGAATGGGATGGGAGCACAGGTAAAGCGATAGTACAGCAGGTAGGGCATTTGCCTTGAACACAGCTGACCCAGATTGAATCCCTCCATATTGTCCTCTATGTCAGGAGCAAGCCCTGAGCACCCTCAGGCATGGGCCAGAAACAAAACAAAACAACTAAAGCTTTGCCAGTATGCTGGTAATTACTTCCTTGCCTTTTCCTTGCTATTATTGTTCCCTTCAAAAGAACTATTATTCAAGCCTGTGACTTTACTATACAATTCTATTGTTTCGAGGAGTTTCTTAATAGAGGTTTGGGGTTCTCAAAATATAATATCATATCACCTGCAAATGGTGAGAGCTTGATTTCTTCCTTTCCTATCTGGATGCCTTTAATGTCTTTTTCTTGCCTAATCACTATTGCAAGTCCTTCTGTACTATATTGAACAGAAGTGGTGAGAGTGGGCATCTTTGTCTTGTTCCTGATCTTAGAAGGAAGGTCCTTAGTTTTTCCCCATTGAGGATAATGCTTGCCATAGGCTTGTGGTAGATGACTTTGACTATATTGAGGAAGTTCCCTTCTATACCCATTTTGGTGAGAGTTTTCATCATAAACGGGTGCTGGATCTTGTCAAATGCTTTCTCTGCATCTATTGATATGATCATATGGTTTTTATCTTTTCTTTTGTTGATATGGTGGATTATGTTGATTGACTTCCGAATGTTGAACCATCCTTGCATCCCCGGGATGAATCCCACTTGGTCGTGGTGTATGATCTTTTTGATGAGTTGTTGGATTCTACTCGCTAATATTTTGTTGAGGGTCTTCACATCCATATTCATCGAGATATCGCTCTATAGTTTTCTTTTTTTGTGGTGTCTCTGTTTGCTTTTGGTATTAGGGTGATATGTGCCTCATAGAAACTGTTTGGGAGTGTTTCTGTTTCCTCGACTTCCTGGAAAAGATTGAAAAGAACTGGCAATAGTACCCAAAAGTCCATGGTTTTTCTATTCACAAATAATGAGGGAGAAGAAAGTGATATGAAAAAAGCAATCCTGTTCACAATCATGCCTCAGAATATCAAGTACCTCGGAATCAGCTTAATTAAGGAGGTGAAGGACCTGTGCAGAAAAAGTTACAAAACATTACTTCACTAAATAAAAGAGGACACGAGGAAATGGAAACACATCCCCTGCTCATGGATTGGGAGAATTAACATTGTCAAAATGGCAATACTCCTCAAAGCATTATACAGATTCAATGCGATCCCTATAAGGATACCCATGACATTCTTCAAGAAAGTGGACCAAACACTCCTGAAATTCATATGGAACAAACCCCCATGAATAGCTACAGCAATTTTGGGGAAAAGGAATGTGGGAGGCATCACCTTCCCCAACTCCAAACTCTAATACAAATCGGTAATAATTAAAACTGCATGGTACTGGAACAAAGGCAGAGCAGTAGACCAATGGAACATGGTAGAATATCCTTACACACACCCTGAAATAAATGATCATCAAATCTTTGATAAGGAAGCAAGAAATGTGAGAGGGAGCAAGGAAAGTCTCTTTAACAAATGGTACTGGCAACACTGGACAGCTACACGCAAAAAATGGGCTCAGACCTATACCTAACACTATGCACAAAAATCAGATCAAAATGCAGTGATGGGACGCATAGGAGATCTCGAGATGGGGGGGCATTACTGGCACCGCTCTCTGACCAGATGTGACCCCGAAGCATTACTGGCACACCCTCAGTCCAGATAAGATCCGGAGCTACCATGTGCAAAATGGACCCTCTGCTCCTAAGGAATATGATCTGAGAGGTGTTCTAACCCATTTTGGCACTCAGAGAAACTTCTTACAGAAATGCATCTAGACTGTGAACTGAGCTAAAATATCAGAAATCCAAAAGTGCGTGGCGGCAACAGTGACCACGCGAGCTCATAGAATCTTCATTCTCAGCAATGAAAAGAAATTACTAAATGATGCTTTTTCAGCAGGCCTGATTGTTGGGGGGAAATTCCAAACAATAATAGTGAGTTGTGTATTGAAATATTGAATGTATTCAAAGTATAGGGAGAATAAAGTGAAGATCATTAGCTACTTAGGTGGGGGCTGGGTGGGAGGGGGGTATATTAGGGTTCTTGGTGGTGGAACATGTGCACTGGTGAAGGGATGGGGGTTTAATCATTATATGACTGAGTCTTAAACGTGAAAGCTTTGTATTTTTTTCACGGTGATTCAATAAAGTAAAAACTAAAAAACAAACAAACAAACAAAAAATAAAGTGCTTATTTAAAGAATAAAAAAAAAATGTGACCCCGAGCGGCCACACACGAATGAGCTCCATTCCTGAACGCCCATGATCCTGGAGACCCACTAACTACTTTTGGCACCCAGCGGCTTCTTGCAGAAATTCCTCTAGAGTGTGAACCAAGCTACGGCCCCATACTGCCCCGGGAGGGGAAAGGTTTTTCTTTCTCTGCCTTTCCTTTCACCAGCAGCATGGCAACCACCATTTTATGAGGCCCGCTAAAGAGAGGTACGAGCTTGCAGTGATGTGACTTCTGGCAGAAATTTCTCTGGACTTAATTACTGAAATTACAGAAATCCAAAACTGCGTGGCCACAACAGCAGCTGCGCAACCTCATATGCTCTTCATTCTCAGCAATGGAAAACAAATTATCAAATGATGCTTTTTCAGCAGGTCTGATTGTTGGGGGAAAAATCCAAATAATAATAGTGAGGGCTGGAGTGATAGCACAGAGGGTTTGGCGTTTGCCTTGCATGCGGCCAACCCGGGTTCGATTCCCAGCATCCCATATGGTTCCCTGAGCACAGCCAGGAGTAATTCCTGAGTGCAAAGCCAGGAGTAACCCCTGTACATTGCCAGGTGTGACCCACAAAGCAAAAAAAAAGTGAGTTTTCTGTTGAAATATTGAATGTAATCAAAGTAAAGAGAAAGTAAAGTGAAAATCATCAGCCACACAGGTGGGGGGTTGGGGTGGGATGGGAGGTATACTGGAGTTTTTGGTGGTGGAACACGTGCACTGGTGAAGGGATGGGTGTTTAATCATTCTATGACTGAGACTTAAACCTGAAAGCTTTGTAACTTTTCACATGGTGATTCAATGAAGAAAGAAAAGAAAGGAAAAGAAAAGAAAAGAAAAGAAAGGAAAAAAAAAGAAAAGAAAAGAAAAGAAAAAAATGGATTAAAGACCTCAACATCAGATCAGAATCCATAAGGTACATTGAGAACAAGGTTGGCAAAACCCTCCACGACACTGAAGCTACAGGTATCTTCAAAGATGACTCGCCACTGACCAGGCAAGTGGAAACAGATAAACAAGTGGGGCTACCTTAAACTGAGAAGCTTCTGCACCTCAAAAGATACAGTGACCAGAACACAAAGACAGTTTACAGAATGGGAAAGGATATTCATCCAATACCCATCTGATTAGGGGTTGATATCAAGGATTTGCAAGGCACTTGTTGAACTCCACGAGAAGAAAACATCCAACCCCATCAGAAAATGGGGCAATGAAATGAAGAAAAACTTTCTCAAGGAAGAAATCCGAATAGATAAAAGACACAAGAAAAAATGTTTCTCATCACTAACCATCAGGGAGATGCAGATCAAAACAACAATGAGATACCATCTCACACCACAGCGACTGGCCCACATCCAAAAGAACAAGAGCGAGCAGTATTGGTGCGGATGTGTGGAGAAAGGGACTCTCTTTCACTGCTGGTGTGAATGCTGACTGGTTCAGCCCTTTGGGAAAACAGTATGAACGCTTCTCAAAAAATTAAAAACTGAGCTCCCATTTGACCCAGCAATACCACTTCTGGGAATATATCCCGGAGATGCAAAAAATATAGTAAAAGTGACATCTGCACCTATATGTTCATTGCAGCACTGTTCACAATAGCCAGAATCTGGAAAAAACCCGAGTGCCCAAGAACAGATGACTGGTTAAAGAAACTTTAGTACATCTATACTATGGAATATTATGCAGCTGTTAGAAAAGATGAAGTCATGAAATTTTCATATAGGTGAATCAATATGGAAAGTATCATGTTAAGTGAAATGAGTCAGAAAGAGAGGGACAGTTTATAGAAAGATTGCACTAATTTGTGGAATATAAAGTAACAATGGGAGATTAACACTGGGAGACTAACACCCAAAAATAGTAGAGATCAGTACCAGGAGCACCACAGCATGGAACCTGGCCTCACTTGCTGGGGGAAAAAGCAGCTTAGATAGAGGGACCACCAAGCAAAGGGTGCTAGGTGGGCCCACTAGGGATGGGAGATACGGGCTGAAAATAGACTATAGACTGAACATGATGGCCACTTAATACCTCTATTGCAAACCACAACACCCAAAAGGAGAGAGAGAGAGCAAAATGGAATGCCCTGTCACAGAGGCAGGGTGGGGCAGAGGGGACAGGTTGGGAGGGATGCTGGGACCATTGGTGGTGTAAAATGGGCACTGGTGGAGGGATGGGTACTCTATCATTGTATGACTGAAACAAAAGCATGAAAGCTTGTAAGTTTGTAACTTTATCTTATTCATTAGTGATTCACAATCATTAGTGATTCTCTAATAATTTTTTTAAAAAAAAGAACTATTATTCATACCTTTGTGACAATGGCTTTCTCCCTTTTCTTTATAACTTTACCACTTTCTGTGAACTGTGAAAAACTTTTTTTCTACATTTGTCAGCTTTTTTAACATTGCATAAGGGGGGATATAATAGGGAATCATTTGTATCTGAGTTTTTTGCTCAAATAATGTCCACGAAAGAGTCAGACTGTTGTTATGGCTACGATTCCTACAGTGTCATTACTGTATAAGAATCATTGCTTAAAATGCCACAGTTTGGCAGGCTACAAAATCAACACCCAAAAGTCCATGGCTTTCTAATATACAAATAATGAAAGAGAAGAAAGAGACATTAAAAAAAACAATCCCATTCACAATAGTACCTTAGAAAATCAAGTACTTTGGAATCAGCTTAACCAAAGAGGTGAAGGACCTACACAAGGAAAATTACAAAACACTACTTCAAGAAATAAAGGAGGACACTAGAAAATGCAGACACATCCCCTGCTCATGGATAGGGAGAATTAACATTATCAAAATGGCAATACTGCCCAAAGCACTATGCAAATTTAATGCAGTCCCTATCGGGATACCCATGACATTTTTCAAAGATATAGACAAGACACTCCTGAAATTCATATGGAACCATAAACCCCCACGTGTAGCTAAAGCAATTCTTGGGGAAAAAATGGTGGCGTCACCTTCCCCAATTTCAAACTCTACTACAAAGCAGTAGTAATTAAAACAGCATGGTATTGGGATAAAAACAGACCTGCAGACCAATGGAACAGAGTTGAATATCCTGTCATAGACCCCCAAATATATGGCCACTTAATCTTTGACAAAGGAGCAAGAAATAAAAAGTGGAACAAGGAAAGCCTCTTCAACAAGTGGTGCTGGGAAAACTGGATAGCTACCTGCAAAAAAAAAAAAATGAACTCTGGCCTCTGTCTGGCCAGGCACAAAAGTCAGATCAAAGTGGATTAAAGACCTCAATATCAGACATGAATCTATGTGGTTCATAGAAGAAAATGTAGGCAGAACTCTCCATGACATTGAAGCTAAAAGTATCTTTAAGGACGAAACAGCACTGACCATGCAAATGGAAGCAAACATAAACAAATATTTATGTTTGACTACATCAAACTAAGAAGCTTCTGCACTTCAAAAGAAACAGTGATCAAAATACAGAAAGATCCCACAGAATGGGAAAGAATATTTACCCAATACCCATCTGATAAGGAATTAATATCCAGGATATACAAGATATAGAACTGTATAAGAAAAAAACCTCCAACCCCATCAAAAAATGGGGAGAAGAAATGAACAGAAGTTTCCTCAAAAAAGAAATACAAATGACCAAAAAGCACATGAAAATTGGTCCACATCACTAGTCATCAGGGAGATGCAAATCAAAACAACAATGAGATATCAACTCACACCACAAAGACTTGCACACATTCAAAAGCAACCAATGCTGGCGTGGATGTGGGGAAAAAGGGACACTCCTTCATAGTTGGTGGGAATGTCTACTGGTCCAGCCTTTCTGGAAAACAATATGAACAGTCCTTCAAAAATTAGAAATTGAGCTTCCATATGACCCTGCAGTACCTATGTATTTATTGCAGCCTGTTCACAGTAGCCAAAATATGAAAACAACACACGTGCCCTAAAACAGATGACTGGTTAAAGAAAGTTTGGTACATCTACACAATGGAATACTATATAGCTGTTAGGAGAGATGAAGTCATGACATTTGCTTATAAATGGATAAATATGGAGAGTATCATGCTAAGTAAAATGAGTCTGAAAGAGAGGGACAGATATAGGAGGACTGCACTCATTTGTGGAGTGTAGGGTAGCATCACATGAGGCTGACACCCAAGGACAGTAGATACAAGGTCCAGGGGGATTGCCCGATAGCTGGAAGACTGCTTCATGAGCAGAGGGGAGAAGGCAGATGGAATAGAGAAGGGATCACTAAGAAAATGATGGCTGGAGGAACCAATTGGGATGGGAGATACATGCTGAAAGTAGATAATGGACCAAACATGATGATCTCTCAGTGTCTGTGTTGCAAGCTATAATGCCCAAAAGTAGAGAGAGAGTATGGGGAATATTGTCTGCCTTAGAGGCAGGAGCAGGGTGGAAAAGGGCGAGGTATACCCAGGATATTGGTGGTGGGGAATGTGCACTAGTGGAGGGATGGGTATTTGATCATTGTGAGATTGTAACCCAAACATAAAAGCTTGTAACTATCTCATGGTGATTCAATAAAATTTAAATTAAATAAGTAAATAAATAAATAAAATGCCACAGTTTACTCATTCAGTGATGGATGTGAACATTCAGATTCTTTCCATTTTGATAATATTATTTTAAAAATTCCCATGAATCTTCATGCACATATTTCTCGGTATACATGCTGATATTTCTCCTGAATACATATCCAGACGACTGAGTGCTGGATCATAAGAATATGCTGGCTTAGCACTGGTAGCTTCTTTCAAAGTTTTCCAAATTGATTATATAAATTTACACTCCAACCAGCACTGTGTATTAGATTTCCAGTTGTTTTACATCTTTACCACTTACTTTCGGCCCTAGAATTATTATTCTTTTTAATATTGCCATCTGGATGGGTAATAAATCATTGCCATTTATATCTGAATTTTCCTGATTCCAAGGCAGTTTTATATCTTTGCTTTTATTTATTGACTATTTGAAGATACTTTTCCCCCAATTGTAACATGTGTTTTTGATCATTCAAAACAATTTTCTATATGCTTAATGGGCTCTTGGTAATTATGTTTGCTGTATCTTTCTCTCTCTCTCTCTCTCTCTCTCTCTCTCTCTCTCTCGCTCTGCCTTCTTATTCTTTTTTTAATTTATTTTTATTTTATTTTATTTATTTTTATTGAGTTACCATGTGGAAAGTTACAAAGTTCTCTGTCTTATGTCTCAGTTATACAATATTCAAACACCCATCCCTTCACCAGTACCCATATTCCACCACCAAAAACCCCAGTATACCTCCCGCCCCCCACCCCCAAATGTGTAACTGATGAATTTCACTTCATTTTCTCTTTACCTTGATTACATTCCATATTTCAACACGAAACTCACTATTGTTGTTGGAGTTTCCCCCCCAAGAAAGACAGTCCTACTACCAAGGAAGCATTTGATAATTAGTTTTCCATTGCTTAGAATGAAGAGATATGTAGTCCCACTGCTCCAAGTAAATAACTTTTTTTTCCTTTTCCTTTTTTCTTTCTTCTCATCCCCCTTCCCGCGCCTCATAATATGGTGGACGCCACACCGCGTTTCTCCCCGAAAAGAGGAATATTTCCTCTTCTCAGCCGGCGTGGGGCTATGGCTTAGTTCACAATCTAGAGAAATGGCTGCTACTTTGATTACTTTCAATATTTCAACAAAAAACTCACTATTATTGTTTGGAGTTTCCCCCCAAAGTCAGACCTGCTAAAGAGGAACCTTTTCACATTGCTGGCAATTAAGAGATGCTAAGGATTTGGATTTCTCTATAAAGTCCAGGGAAAATTCTGCCAGAAATTGCATTGCCCAGCTCAAAGTCCCAGGGCATTGCTGTAAGAAGCCTCTCTGGATGCCAAAATGGATTAAGAGACCTCTGGAATCAAAGTCTTTAGGAGCAGAGGGTCCGTTTCGCGCTCAGCAGTTCCGGATTTATCTGGGCCGAGGGTGTGCCGGTAACGCCCACTTCCCATGATTGCCTATGAGCCACAAACTGCAAAAACCATATACCTCTGGGTTAGGAGTCTTAGAAGGTGGCTCTTGCCACGTGGATATTGCTGCCGCTGCCATTTTCCATGCAGAAAAAACAGGGTAGAGAGGAAAAATCCATCCCCGGGCAGCGCGGAGTTGTAGCCCAGCTCACAGTCCCAATGCATTTCTGTAAGAAGCCGCTCTGGGTGCCAAAATGGGTTAGGAGATCTCTGGAATCAAAGTCTTTAGGAGCAGAGGGTCCGTTTCACGCTCAGCAACTCCAGATTTCCCTGCCTTCTTATTCTTTATCTTAAATGTATTCTTAATGAATATAAGTTATTTTTTGTTTGTTTGCTTTGGGGTCACACCTGGAAATGCTCAGAATAAGTCCTGGCTCTGCACTAAGGAATTACTACTGGCAGTGCTTAATGGACCATGTGAGATGCCAGGAATTGAATCCAGATTGTCTGTGTACAAGGAAAGCACCCTCCCTGCTGTACAATCTCTACAACCTGAATATAAGTTCTTAATTTTGAAATTTGGCAGAATCTCCTGCTCCCACCCCAGGCTGTCTTCACCGGGGCTCCCTCGGAGAGGGGTGGGTTGAGTCTCTCTCCTGCCCCTAGCAGAGCCAACGCAGCCGTAAACCTCCAGAACCCAGCCGCAGCCATGCTCAAGGCCACTCTACACAGGCTCAGATGAGCCTCACCCATGAAGGATCCGGCAGAGGAACTCAGGTATGCAGGACCTGTAACTGAGAACTCAAGCCTGCTCGGACCAGGACTGGCCCACCTCAACCCAGATCCCCAGTTTTCCAGTAGCTTGTCAGTCACACCCACAAACTGCCCCTGGTGCCATGTAATCTCATCAACAGCCAAGATCCAGAGACTATAAAACAAAGCTCCTGGAAAAGAGCAATACAGAATCTTGCACGGCAGAGCCTGACAAGCTACCCATGGCATATTCAATATGCCAAAAACAGTAACAATTGGGGCTGAGGCAGTAAATTCTGAAATTTGAAGTTATTTTTATTTATGTACTGTTGGTATCTTATTTTTGAAGCCTCCCCGTAGTCCAAGTACCTGAGCATAGTGCCCTACATTATTTAGTTTATATATGGGGTTTTGTCATTTTTTAATTTTATTTTATTTTTATCTTTTACATTTTATTTTATTTTTATCTTTTACATTTATATTCATTCAATCTAGAACTGACTTTGTATAGAGTATGAGGTAGTGTCACACTTTACTTTCTTCCAAGTAGTTTAGTTGATCAAATACCTTTTCTTAAAATGACCATTCCTTCCACTGCTCTTTATTTTATTTTTGTAGTATATCAAGTAACAAGTCTCACAATGGAGACGTTACTGTTGCCCGCTTGAGCAAGTCGATGAGCAACGGGATGACAGTGGTAGTGACAGTGACAGTATATCAGGTAGGACGTTTGGCTTGCACGTGGCCGACCCGGGTTCGATTCTTCCATCGCTCTCATGGAGCTCGGCAAGCTACCGAGACTATCCCGCCTGCACCGCAGAGCCTGGCAAACTACCTGTGGCATATTCGATATGCTAAAAACAGTAACTAGTCTCAAAGACGTACTGGTGCCCACTCGAGCAAGTTGATGAGCAATGAGACGACAGTGACAGTGACAGTATATTTATCTACTCTTGCTCAAACTGTGCAAACTTTCCTAAGTATTTTGCTTTCTAATAAGTCTTAAATATTTAACAAAGGATATTCTTACCTCTCATTCTTCTTTTAAAATGTCTTGGAGTTTTTCCCCTCTGAAGAAGCTTGTGTTCCGTCTTGAACATATTTTACTCTTCTTCTCCTCTCATACATCTCTAAGTAAATTTCTCTCAATAGAACCATTTTTTGATTCACTAAAGAAATTGTCTTGGATGCTCTTGGGACTATGAATTTCCTTATTCATATTTGAAACTATTTGTCAAGTTTGACAAAAGCACACATGGTGCTATTTTTACTGGGATTGGATTGGATTGATTTTTTAGACGTGGGGAAAAGTGACAGCTTGAAACAATGAGTATTTTCGATCCTTAACCTATTTATTGATTTGCTTTGGGGTCATACCTAGTGGTACTCACGGGCTCTTTACAGCTCAATTTTTGAAGACTTCCCCTCCAAGCGGTGCTCAGCCATGTGGTGTCAGAAATTGAACATGGGCCTCTTATACACAAAGCAAGCACTCTAACTCATTGACTCTCTCCAACCCCTACATTTACTTTTGGTCTTTTATTTTTCTCAGAATAGTATTTCCCAATACTATTACTGTCTGCATAAAGGTTTTCACATAGGCTTTTAATAGGCTTATTCATAGAGATTTTGTAATTTGGGTATTATATAGAGAAACTTAAAATTTCAAACTTTTAAAATATACAATCCTATTACTTGCAAATGGTGATTATTTTAGTTTTGTTTTAACCTTTCCAATTGTTACCCTTTTTGCCCATTTTTTTGCATGTGTTACAGATCTTCCCTTTATCCCTTCAAATCTACCTCTCTCTCTTTCCTACCCTCAGAGAAGCTAATCTGTATGGACACATCAACAGGTTCTCATTTCTTCTGACTTCCAGCTGGGTTCATACAAGGGGAAACTCCAGAGGAAGATTGGAAAGAGGTTAAGGTCAGGTTTATTTCCCTGGCCTCTTTCCTTATGATCTGTCCATCTTGAATTGTCTGAAGGTCACTGTTCCTTTCAAGGTATCTTTCTTTATGTGACTCATTGCTTCTGAATTTCAGTAACGTTCTCTCTTTTTGACCTTCAGACCTGAGGTTAGCTAAACTTCTACTAACTTTGGATTATCTCCTATGAGTCCCTTGTGTTTGATTTTGTTTAAGTAGCCCCTTCATTAATAAACTAAATTGGACTCTATTTTTTAATGTGGCAATCTGTTCTATGATGAATCCCTAGCTGATACACTATTCTTGTTAGGAATCTGCAATAGAATCAATGTTAAGTGGAATTAGTTATCGTGGTATACCTTGCTTACTTAAAAAACAATTTTTAATATTTAATTGCTAAGCATGATATTTATTGTGTTTTAGCAATACTACTGATTGTGGGCTAGAGTATCTTGCAAGATCTTATTCCTAAAATCTCACTCGCATTTTATTCCATGTTGTTTATTTATTTATTTGAGACTCAGCGCCAGGATGTCTCCATTTGGGGTGCCCCAGCGGGGGGCGTATGAGAGCACTCCCCACCCCAAGGGACCCAGCCCCAGCAGCCAAGCTCCACTCTCCAACCATCGCCACACCACTTTTTACACGCTCTGCCGAGCCTCATGCATGAGTGAACATATTCCTGAACCTGTCCGCTGGAAACATCATAAGACACTCCCTACCCATTTTTCATAAAATCATAAAGGGAAATACATATACATATATATATATACATATATATGCCTCTCAGAGAGCCCGGCAAGCTACCGAGAGTATTTGGCCCACACGGCAGAGCCTGACAAGCTCCCTGTGGTGATTTCAATATGCCCAAAACAGTAACAATAGCAGGTCTCATTCCCTTGACTCTGAAAGAGCCTCCAATCATTGGGAAAGACAAGTAAGGAGAGGCTACTAAATCTCAGGGCTGGGATGAATGGAAATGTTACTGGTGCCCGCTCAAGTAAATAGATGAACAATGGGATGACAGTGATACAGTGATTGATCATATTTAAGAATTAGCCTCCTAGTTAATTTTCTTAGAGTTTCATCATGAATAATTAAATTTTTCAAATTATTTTCTCTATCTAGTAAAGCAGTTGTATGGTTTTTCTGGTTTTGTGGTGAAATATATTTATTGCAATTTTTAAAACTTTTAAAGCCCACATACATAAAATTACCATCATCATCATCATCATCATCATCATCATCCCATTGATCGTCTCAGTAACGTCTCCATTCGCCCTAGCCCTGAGATTTTAGAAGCCTCTCTCCACTCGTCCTTCCCAATGATGCCGCATTGGAGACTCTTTCAGGGTCAAGGGAATGAGACCCAGCATTGTTACTGGTTTTGGCATATGAATACGCCATGGGGAATTTGTGAGGCTCTCCCATGTGGGTAGGAAACTCTCGATAGCTTGCCAGGCTCTCCCAGAGGGATAACTAGGCTATAAGAGCTCCCGGAGCTTGGTTTTATAGTCTCTGGATGTTTGCCAATGGTGGGATTACACGGCACTGGGGGGCAGTCCCTGGATGTGACCGCCTAGCTACTGGAAAATGGGAAATCTGGGTGGAAGAGACTCAGTCCCGATCCAAGCAGGCTTAGAGGTCTCAGCCCCGGGTCCCACACACCTGGGTTCCTCTGCCAGTACCTTCATGCGTGAGCTCGTTCAAATGTGTGGAGAGGGGCCTTGAGCATGGCTGTGGCTATGGTTCCAGAGGTTTTCAGCCTCGGGATCTCTGCTCAGGGCGGAGAGGGAAGTTGGAGCCCATCCCCTGCAAGGGGCCCTAGGGAAGACAGCCAGGCACGGGGGCCAGAGACTCTCATAAAATTATACAAGTCAAAACTATATAATATTAATTTATAGGCTGGAGAGATAGTTCAATCCTTGCACCAAGCTGAGTGGGTTTGATTCCTTAATACCACATATCCAGGAGTGATATCTCCAGCACCACCAGGAGTGACCCCTGACAGCTACAAACGCTTAAAAAAAGTCATTAATTCATTTGTTTATGAATTCACACCAGTGGCTTCAAGATATAGAACATTCACAGCTCCTCAGAATCTCATATCATGCTTGTTTCTTTGTCTTAGTAATCATTATCCTGACTCTAGAATTGCTAGCTACTTTTAGGTATTATGTAAGTAGAATCAGATAATATGTACAATTTAGAGGGTGGATTCCTTTAAATATTTATTCAAATTGTGCATATTATTCTTCATTTTCTTTTCTGTTTTCCTTATTCTAAATTAGACATTTACTGTTAGAATTCATTATGAGTAGTGCTATTTATATACAGTGAGCATTTATATAGTCTTGCTTGCTTTCCTATTGTGTTTATTCATAGAAATGAAATAATTTAATCATAAGATACTACCATAAATTCAGCTTTAAAGATGACTGAAACGCTTTTTAAATTAGTAAGACAGTTTACACTACTAATTAAAGCAACACTGGTTTCATTTTCTTCAAATTCCCATGCTTGGCACTTTAGACCTCTAGGAATTGAGCTTAAAGTTTTTATCAAACCTGAAAACTATTTCTTTATTTATATTTTTCTGCCCTATTTTCCTCTTCTCACAACTCCATTACACATTTATTGGGTCACTTGACACTGCTTCACAACTCACTTGATACTCTGTTTATTTTTTTAAAATTCTTTTTCCTCTTTGTGAATTGGATAACCTCTAATTACTATATCTTCAGGTGTAGTAATCTTTTTCTGCAGTGAATAAAGTACCATTAATTATAAAGCACAATTATATTTTTCATCACACATGTAATTTTTAATTATAAAAGTTTAATCCCTAGGTTAAAAGTTTTATCTGTGTTTTTTCCTAGTTTATATGTCTAATTAGTTTTTGAACATTAGAATAGAATGATAACAATTGCTTTAATTCTCCCCTTTCTTGGAAGAAATAAAGCTCTCACTATTCACAGATGATGCTATACTTAGAGAACCCTGAAACCTCTACCAAGAAACTTTTAGAAACAATAGACTTGTATAGTAAAGTTGCAGGCTATAAAATCAATACCCAACAGTCCATGGCTTTCCTATATGCAAATAAGGAGAGAGAAGAAAGCGACATGATCAAAGCAATCCCGTTCACAATTGTGCCTCAAAAAATCAAGTACCTCGGAATCAGCTTAACTAAGCAGGTAAAGGACTTGTATAATGAAAACTACAAAACGCTACTTCAGGAAATAAAAGAGGACACGAGGAAATGGAAAGACATCCCCTGCTCATGGATTGGAAGAATTAATATTGTCAAAATGGCAATACTCCCCAAAGCATTGTACAAATTCAATGCGATCCCTATAGGGATAACCTTGGCATTCTTCAAAGAAATGGAGCAAGCGCTCCTGAAATTCATATGGAACAATAAGCCCCCACGAATAGCTAAAGCAATTGTTGGAAACAAGAAAACGGGAGGAATCAACCTCCCCAACTTCCAACTCTACTACAAAGCAGTAGTAATTAAAACAGCATGGTACTGGAACAAAGGCAGAGCTGCAGACTAATGGAACAGGGTTGAACACTCTGACACACACCCCCAAATAAATGATCATCTAATCTTTGATAAGGGAGCAAGAAATGTGAAGTGGTGCAAGGAAAGCATGTTTAACAAACTGTGCTGGCAAAACTGGACAGCTACATGCAAAAAAATGAGCTTAGACCTCCACCTATCACCATGTACAAAAGTCAGACCAAAATGGATTAAAGACCTCAACATCAGACCAGAATCCCTAAGGTACATTGAAGACAAGGTTGGCAAAACCCTCCACGACATTGAAGCCAACGGGTATCTTCAAAGCTGACACGCCACTGGCCAAGCAAGTGAAAACAGAGATAAATAAATGGGACTATCTCATACTAAGAAGCTTCCGTACCTCAAAAGAAACAGTGACCAAAATACAAAGACAGTCTACAAAATGGGAAAGATATTTACGCAGTACCCATCTGATAAGGATATACAATGCACTTGTTGAACTCCACAAGAAGAAAACTGCCAACCTGATCAAAAAATGGGGTGATGAAATGAACAGAAACTTTCCCAAAGAAGAAATCCGAATGGTTCAGAGGCACATGAGAAAATGTTCAACATCACTAATCATCAGGGAGATGCAGATCAAAACAACAATGAGGTACCATCTCACACCACAGAGACTGGCCCACATCCAAAATAACAAAAGCAATTGGTGTTGGCATGGATGTGGGCAGAAAGGGACTCTCTTACACTGCTGGTGGGAATGCCGACTGGTTCAGCCCTTTTGGAAAACAATATGGACGATTCTCAAAAAATTAGAAATTGAGCTTCCATTTGACCTAGCAATACCACTCCTGGGAATATATCCCGGAGAGGCAAAAAGATATAGTAGAAATGACATCTGCATTTTTATGTTCATTGCAGCACTGTTTGCAATAGCCACAATCTGGAAAAACTAGAGTGCCCAAGAACAGATGACTGGTTAAAGAAACTCTGGTACATCTACATAATGGCATACTCTGTAGTCAGAAAAGATGAAGTCATGAAATTTGCGTATAAGTGGATCAACATGGAGAGTGTCATGTTGAGTGAAATGAGTCAGATAGAAAGAGACAGACATAGAAAGGTTGCACTCATATGTGGAATATAAAGTAGCAGAGAGGTACAAGCTTGCAATGATGCAATTTTTGGCAGATATTTCTCTGGACTTCGTTACTAAAATACAGAAATCCAAAACCGTGCTGGTGCTAGTGTGGCCGCTTGACCTCATATCTCTTCATTCTCAGCAATGGAAAACAAATTATCAAATGCTTCCTTTTCAGCAGGTACAACTTTAGGGGGGAGAAACTCCAAATAATAATAGTGAGGTTTTTTTGTTGAAATATTGAATGTGATCAAAGTAAAGTGAAAGTAAAGTGAAATTTATCAGTTGTACAGGCGGGGTGGGGGGCTAGGAGGTAGGGGGAGGTATACTGTGATTCTTGGTGGTGGAATATGTGCACTGGTGAAGGGATGGGTGTTCGAGCATTGTATAACTGGGACATAAACCTGAAAGCTTTGTAACTTTCCACATGATGATTCAATAAAAGAATAAATTAAAAATAATAATAATTAAATAAATAAATAATAATAATTCTCCCCTTTCTTTATAGACCTGGTAATTTGGGGATATTCTTGAAATATAGCATTATATTAGTTTTATATGAATATCTGGTAATTTTTTATCTTTCTAAGATAGTATATTCATATCCCATAATAAATTAAACTATAAATCAGTAACAGAAAAAAATACAATAAAATTTTAAGTTTTATTTTATAAACTTTATTTTAGCAAAGTTCATAGAAAAAATATAAAATTTAATTGTTTATATATTTTTAAAGAACATTCTCAAATCAGTAATTAAGTTAAGTCCTCAAGAACCAGGAATGGAAAAGCATGTTAAGTGTGAGTTGAGTAGAAAATGAAATAGATTATCTTGTGGAAATCAACAAACAAAAACAATAAATAAAATGAATAAAAGTTAAAGATGTTAGGAGGCCAGAGATGTTACTTATTAGAAAAGCACGTGACTGGCATGTGAGACCTTGGGTATAAGAGGGGGGAGAAATTAAGTTTTTTGAAAGGTTAAGGGGTGGTGTGATAGCACAGTGGGTAGGGCATTTTCCTTGCACACGACTGACCCGGGTTCGATTCCCCCATCCCTCTCAGAGTGCCCAGCAAGCTACTGAGAGTATCCCACTAACACGGCAGAGCCTGGCAAGCTACCCGTGGTGTATTGGATATGCCAAAAACAGTAACAACAAGTCTCACAGTCGAGATGTTACTGGTTCCCGCTTGAGCAAATCAATGAACAATGGGACGACGGTGCTTTTTTTAAAATAAAATTAATAAACTTCTAATAAGTCTAAAAGTGAAAAAGATGTACTAGAGAGATGATGTAGCAGGTAGGGTGGTTGCCTACCTGCTATGTAGCTGACATGCATTCAATCCCTGGTGCCTCATGTGGTTCCCCAGATCTTGGAGGAATAATCCCTAAATGAAGAAAGAGGAGAGAACCCTGAGCACCATTGCGTGTGACCCCAAAATCAAAAATAAATAAATGGGACAAAGAAAAATGAGACAACTTAGCATAACCAGGAAATGGAATAGAAAATATCTCTACAGAACCCCCAAATATTGTAAGGGGCATATGAGCTACCATGTATATAAATTTAAAAAATTTAATATAAAGAGCCTTTATTAAAAACTACAAACTGTCAAAACTCGGGGCCAGAGAGATAGTACTTCAGGCGTTTCATACAGCCAATCTACGTTTGATCCCCGGCATCCCATATGGTCCCCCAAACACCAGCCAGGAGTAATTCCTGAGTACAAAGCAAACTCCTAAGCATTGCTGGATGTGGCCCCAAAACAAAACAAACAAAAACAACCAAAAGGACTATCAAAACTTAGCAAAAATAAAATAAAATGAAAAGTTCTAAAATTTTTTAGGAGGGACATAAGGTCTATTTTTTAAAAAAATAAAATAGGGGCTGGGAGATGAATCAAAGAAGTGGGTGCTTTGCCTGTGTGAGGTAATATTTTAATTTTTTAAAATTTTTTTATTGAATAACTGTGAGATAGATCCTTACGAAGCTTCTCATGATTGGATTTCAGTCATACAGTATTCCAACACCATCCCTCAACCAGTGTACATGTCCCAGCACCAGTGTCCCCAGATTCTCTCCCATCACCCACCCCCCAACCTCTATGGCGGTGCTTTCTCTCTCTCTCTCTCTCTCTCTCTCTCTCTCTCTCTCTCTCTCTCTCTCTCTCTCTCTCTCTCTCTCTCTCTCTCTCTCTCTCTCCTCTCTTTTTACTCTACCCCCCACCTTTTGGGCACTGTGGTTTGTAATATAAAATCAACATTTTTAAATAAAAATAAACCATTATACATAAAATTCTTAACTCTCTGAACTTAACAGAATGTAAGAATGTAAATAACAATAGTCAATACACTTGAAAATAGAGATCCCATTATTCTCCTCCTCTTTCACATTTTATAATTTTTTCCAGAAACTACCTATTTATGAGCTTTCCCTTTTCACAATATTCCCTAAAGTATTTCTTGGCGGACAATTTCTTTAGTGGTAATTTTTTATTTAACAGTTCTTTGCCTTAGAATGAGCTTTGTTACTCCATTGAATGAATCTGAGTGGTTATATAGCTGGGTAGAGTATTCTTAGTTGGAATTCTTCCCCTCTTGCCCCAAATTTAATTAAAGCACCATGAGTTACAAAGCTTTTCATAGTTGGTTTTTTGGCAATGTTTCATCACCAATTTTGCCACCAGTGTGAACTTCCCTCCACCACCATTCCAGGTTCTCTCTCTACCCCACCCCTCAGCCTCAGCCCCATCCTGCCATCTTGACAGGCACCTTTTAAATTTGGTTATTATAGTTTGGTAGATGATTTCAGTGTTGTTGACATTGTGGTTTGGATATTTAACTATCATTCTTTACCACCACCATGTACCTGAATTCCCTCGAACCCCTCCCTTGGGTGCTTCTTCCCCCCCACCCCCCGGGTGCTTCTTACCTCTCTCTTTTCCCCTTTGCCTTCATTCTACTTCTTTCCTTCTCCTCCCTATACTTTGAGGCCAAGGATGATCAAGACTTTAAACCATTGTATTTCCTCATTCAGTTATTCTAACTACCACTTCTAAGTAATATCATCCTGTGTTAAAGTCTTTTCCATTAAGTATTTTGTACACCTCATGTTACACCCTTTGGTCCTGTATATTTCTGAGGTGAAATCTGCTGATGTACTTACAGGAGCTTCCTTATTTGTAACATTTTTTTAAATTTTAGGGTTCTCTCTCATATTTTAGCCTATGCCTGATTATTTTTATGTGTACATATGTCATTAGTTTTGTCTTTGTAAATGCTAGATTTTTTTTTGTATTCTTGTAAATATTTTTACTTTATTCTGAAACTGACTATAAAATAAAGCTCCCGGAAGAGAGTGATGCAGTATTTGGCCAACAACATGCCAGTCATCCCAAAGCTTGCATTCGGTAACTGGGAGCACCTGTAAGGGCGATTAGAGGCCGCCCCCAAAGCCTCCGTCCCTCTCGGAGAGCCTGGCAAGCTACGGAGGATATCCCGCCCACACAGCAGAGCCTGGCAAGCTACCCGTGGCATATTCAATATGCCAAAAACAGTAACAATAATGGGTGGACCTCATTCCCCTGACCCTGAAAGAGCCCCCAGTATGGCAGTGTTGGGAAGGACAAGTAAGGAGAAGCTGATAAAAGCACGTGACAGGGACGAATGGAGACGCTACTGGCTCCCACTCGAGCAAATAGATGATCAACGGGATGGCAGGTAATACAAGTGATATTTTGAAACTATTTATTTGAAAATAGTTGGGTCTTTTAAAGTATGGCTTTAAATCTTTATAAGGCGGAGCAGATCAGTATTAAGTATAGTGCTAATTATTCACCACTACTGAATAAGACTCCTTTGAATACTCCACCCCAAAACACCCACAAGTTTTTCTCAGTTTGACAGGAGGTGATGGCATCATTTTAGCTTAGTTCTTCTGTAACCTCAGGCAATTTCCTCACTTACATGCTCTGAGTAATCCACAGGAGGATCTTGAAGGAGAGATTTTTCAGATTTCCAGAGTTCTTCCTTTCCAGTCTTCTCTATAGTGCTCTCTTCTGTGAATGTTAGTTGGCCTTACTCCCCCAGGTTCTCATTTCCTCAACTCAGAGCACTGCATCATTCTCTCTAGGTTCCCCCACATTGAGGTCAGGATATTTTCTGGAAACCTTAAGCTGGGGCAATCATGAGACTCATTTATCTTTCTTGTCTCTGAAAACAGTCCTTTGTTGCATAATATTCACTGAGATCGTTTCCACTTTTTACTCAAAATATTATATTATATTAGAATATTATAGTTTTTCTCAGTTAAAATACTTAGGTAATTTTTAGTATGCTTTACCTTTTTTTTTAACTTTTTATTAAATCACCATGTGGAAAGTTACAAAGTTCTCAGGTTTATATGTCAGTTATACAATATTCAAACACCCATCCCTTCACCAGTGCCCATATTCCACCACCAGAAACCCCAGTATACCCCCCGCCCCCACCCCCACCCCCTACTGTATAACTAATGAATTTCACTTCATTTTTTCTTTACCTTGATTACATTCCATAATTCAACACAAAACTCACTATAGTTGTTGCAGTTTCCAACCAAGAGAGACAGACCTACTACATTTGATAATTAGTTTTTCATTGCTGGAAATGAAGAGATATGTAGCCCCACTGCTACAAGTACATAACTCTCTCTCTCTCTTTTTTTTTTCCTTTTTCCTTTTCCCTTTTTTTTTTCTTTTTCCCCCTCATCCCCCTTCCCGCGCCTCATAGTATGGTGTACGCCACGCCGCGTCGGCCAGCGTGGGGCTTTTGCTTAGTTCACAGTCCAGAGAGGTGGCTGCTACATTAAAAACCTTCAAAAATTCAAAAAAAAACTTACTGTTATTATTTGGAGTTTCCCCCCCCAGGTCAGACCTGTTCAAAAGGAACGGTTTCACATTGCTGACAATTATAAACCGTCCGCGCGGTTTTGGATTTCTGTATAAGGTCCAGGGAAAATTCTGCCAGAAATTACATAGCCCAGCTCACAGTCCCAGTGCATTGCTGTAAGAAGTCTATGAATTCAAAGTCTTTAGGCGCAGAGGGTTCGATTCGCGCTCAGTGGCTCCGGATTTATCTGGGCCGAGGGCGTACCGGTTACGCCCCCTTCCCATGAGTTCCTGGGAGCCCCAAAAGTAAAAACCGAATACCTCTGGGTTTGGAGTCACAGAAGATGGCGCCTGCCACATGGGTGCCGCCAGCCCACTGCTTTCCGTGCAGGAAGACAGGGTGGGGAGGAAAAAAAATCCACCCCCGGCAGCACAGAGTTGTAGCCCAGTTCGCAGTCCCAGTGCATTGCTATCGGATGCTGCGCTGGATGCCCGAATGTGTTACATCTCTGGAATCAAAGTCTTTAGGCGCAGAGGGTCCCTTAGTATGCTTTAAAACATCAAAGATACAGGTGTTTGAATCGTTATAATTATTGTATATATTTTGTGATAATTAGCATTGGTTATTAGACTATTATATCAGAATACAATTTCACATCCTCTGCCAAATTTCTAATATTTCCCCATCACAATCTATTGGAACCCTGACCTCCAAGAGCCCTCTCTCCCACACCCCTTTGCTAACCTCAGCTCTGAATTTCAAATCTAGAAGTTTGTTTTTGTTTGGCACTATATGTTACCTTGCTTTGTTTCTTTATAACCCGTATATGAGTGAGACTCTGGATTTTTTTAATCTCTCTGACTTATTTTGCTTTAAAATAAGTCTACCCACCCATATAGTAGCAAAAGACAAGGTGAGTACTTATGCTACTAATAATACTTGTGGTACTATTCATATTGCATCTTGAATAGTATGAACAGTACCACATTATTCATGACATATATTGAATAGTACCACATCTTACATTGCATCACAGTTTGAATAGTACCAATACTATTCATACCACATCTTCTTTATACATTCATCTGTTTGGGGTTACTTGGGTTGTTTCTAGATCTTGGCTATTAGAAATATGGCCGGGATGTGTATATATCTTTGGGAATGAAATTTTTTGTTCTTCAGCTATATGCCTATGAATCTTACTGCTGAACTATATGGGACATCTTTCTTAAATATTATGAGCAATCTCCACATTATTTTCCATAGAGGATTTACATTTCCTCTAGTAGTATACAAGATTTCCTTTGTCTTTACATTCCCACCAATACTCATGTAGTTTTTGATACAATTAATCCTCACATATGTGATATGATCTCATTGTCTTTAATTTGTATTTCCCAAATAATAATAAAGCTTTTCTCATGTTTCTATTAGATATCAGTGTACTATCTTTCTGTACAATCCTGTTCAGTTCTTCTCTCTACTTTAAAAAAAATTGTTTTCTTGTTAAATTATACAGTGTGCAAATATCTCCTCCCATTCAATATATGTCTTTTTACTCTAACAATACACCTACTGTGCAGAAACATTTTAATTTATGAATCCAATTTGTCTGTTTTTCTTTTATCTCCCTTTCACTGGAATTCAATTACCATAAATATCACTAAAGTCAATATCACAGAGTATTTTACCTATGCTTTTTTCCATGTATTTTATGGTTTTATGTCTAACAACAAAGCCTTTAAAATATTTTGAATCAACTTGTATTCACGGAGTCAAGTACTAATGTAGTTTCATTTTATACCTATGGCTGTTCAGTTTTTCTATCACAATTTATTAAAGAGACTACCGTTATTCTATTTACTTAATTACGTCAAATATAAATTGACTAAGTGCTCTAAATAAAATCTTTTCATATTTAATAATGATAAAAAATATATGCAAAGAAAAACTTCTAAAACTTAAAGACATAGTATGGTTAAAAGTAGTAAGGATGGTGGGGCTGGAGTGATAGCACAGCTGGTAGGGCATTTGCCTTGCTCGCGGGCGACCCGGGTTCAAATGCCAGCATCCCATATGGTCCCCTGAGCACCGCCAGGGGTGATTCCTGAGTGCATGAGCCAAGAGTGACCCCTGTGCATTGCTGGGTGTGACCCAAAAAGCAAAAAATAAAAAGTAGTAAGGATGGGAATATATCATCATCATCATCATCATCATCATCATCATCATCATCCTGTTGATCGTCGATTTTCTCGAGTGGTCTCAGTACCATCTCCATTCATCCTAACCCTGAGATTTTAGAAGCCTCTCGTTACTTGTCCTTCCCAACGGTGCCGCATTGGAGGGTCTTTTAGGGTCAGGGGAATAAGACCCATCATTGTTACTGGTTTTGACATATGAATACGCCACAGGGAGCTTGCCAGGCTCTCCTATGTGAGCAGGAAACTCTCATTAGCTTGCCAGGTTCTCCAAGAGAGAGAACTAGGATATAAGATGTCTTCTGGGAGCTTGGTTTTATAGTCTCTGGATGTTGGCCATTGATGGCTTTACATGGCGCCAGGGGCAGTTTCTGGGTGTGACCATCTAGCTATTGGAAAATGGGGTATCTGGGCAGAAGAGGCCCAGTCCTGCTCCGAGCAGGTTTGGATATCTCAGCCCTGGGTCCAGGAATATATATATACATATATATATATGTGTGTGTGTGTATACATATATACCATTTAAACATTCACTAAACTAAATCTAGATAGCTATAGCAATAGTAATATAAATGTCTTAATCATTTCATTTTTAAATATCTTTACTGTTTTCCAACTATTTATTGAATTAGTTTGAACTTAAACATATTTTTCAATTATTGGCAAGCTCCTTTAATGCTTTGGTAGCATGTTAAATTTTTTTCAACATGATTTTGGACTTGTCTATCTCTTATGATTCTGCCAATTTATACTAGGTATATAGTTTAGACCATGTTGTTAGTCTCAGGGATGTTGATTTGCATATGCGTCTTTTTATTTTTCTGGAAAATTGGACATTTTATCATCAAAAGATATAACATGATTGTTAACTACTCTGTTTACTAGGTTATATTAGTTATACCTACTCTGTTTATATTAGTTAATGTTTATACTATTTGTTTAGTCAATATACTGTTTATTCCATAATGTGTTGATTTCTTTCAAATTAATATGTTTGGTTTTGAATTTTGATTTGTGGGTCACACCCAGCAGATTGGAGTTGTTCCCACTAGTGCTCCAGAGGATTTTGTAGTGTCAGGGATCAAACCCAGGGGCTCCTACATGCCAAGCATGCTTTCTGGCCTGCTGAACTATCTTCCTAACCCCGTGACTTTTGCTATTAAGTAGTTTCAGGTTTATATAAAAATTTATTAGAAAGCACAATGAAAGGCTGGAATGATAGTACAGCTGATAGGGTGTTTGCCTTGCACATAGTCTACCTAGGTTCGATCCCCAGCATTTACATGGTCCCCCAAGCACTGCCAGGAGTAATTTCTGAGTGAAGAGGCAGGAGTAACCCCTGAGCATTGTCAGGTGTGACCCAAAACGGGAAAAAAAAGTAAAATGAATTTCAATATATCCCCTTCCTTACCCCCAATTACCATTGCTGGTTTCCTCTACTATTAACATCTTGCATTAGTGTGATGTATTTCTTACAATTGAACCAATATTTATACATTGCTATTAACTAATATCTATGGTCTATATTAGGAGTATAGTTTGTACAGTCTATTGGTTTTAACAAATATATATGATGTTCACCTATAATTACAGTATTATATGAAATAATTATTGCCCTAAGATCTTCATGTTTTTAATAATTCCTCTGGAGATGACAGCACGTAGCTTGACTTATCAAAGTATAAATTATTTGTACCAGGTCAGTATAAGACATTACTTATATAATCTAAATTTCTGCATATTTTAACGCTACAAGATATAGTAATTCCAAGTAAGCCAAAGTCACAACTGGAAAAATTTTTTTTTTCTTTTTCTCCAGATACAGCAAATGATGCAAAACAGAAGCACTTCTCAAACAGCCAAATAATGAATCTCTCCTCAACCTTATTTACCATCATACCACCAATGCCACCGATGTCTATTTGCCACCCTGAAAAAAAAAGTTTCTGAATGGTCATTGGTAGTCTAAATTTGTTCTTAATTTTAAAGAAAAAATCCACAGAGTACTTTTGTAAAACTTGCACAATAGTTACAGATATCTCTAGCTAATCATGTTATACTTATTCATTGATATTTCACTACTCATTTCTCCAAAGCACTAAACAAGTTCACAATAGCACGTTCAAAGAGATCTCCAAAAGAATAGTAACAATTTATACATAATTCTCATAAGCATATGATTAGATTATGTTTCCCAGTGCTCTATAAATTTTTATTAGAAAACGTAGCAAATCATGTTTTATCTCTTAATGTTTTAGTGTAATATCTTTTTACTGTTTTTTAATTTTTCTAGCTATTTTTTGCTTTTTCCTTCATTACTCCTTATGTTCTGCCATTGTTGGATGTGATTTAATCCATTCTATGGATAGATATCTACTGATTTTTAATCTATTACAAAAACTTAAATATGTACACAGCTTTGAGAAAGGCAGAATGTCACTTCCTCATTACCTTTATTCTCATATGGGTATTTACAGTATCTGGAATGTATATCCAGTAGAACTGGTATTTTTAAGCAAAAAGGCTTAATGTGCTACGTGGAATGAGAATGTTTGCCCAGAAATCATAGCTAAAATTATCACATGACACTATTTTTGTGAGATATAAATTCTACTTAATTTGTATTTGAACATTAAAACAGACTTGATATTTTGCATTGTTTAACTAGTGGTGTGGTATCATTCTGTAGCTGCTTTATAATGATCTAAGCCTCTATTTTAACAAATGCACATTATCCTATTTTTTATACTTGGATTTCATTTAACATAATTGTATCCAAAAGCTCCTATTTATAACATGAAAGCTTATTTTTCTTCTACTTCTTTTTACTTGTCCACAATACTTGGCAACAGTCTCAGATTTAATGAATGTTTTGTACTCAGATAAGCAGCCAGACTATTTATTGTTGGCTGGCAAAACCAGGTGAAAGCTACAAAACTTTCAGTGAGCTATGGGAAAAGTTGTGTAATATGACTAAGGTTATAATTAATCGGTTGTTTGATCAAAATAAACCAAAGATAAAGAGCTAACAACATTATTAGTGATCCAAAACTTGAATGTGGCCAGAGAGATTCTATAGGGTTAAGGTGACTGATTGCACACAGCCGATAATGTTGGAATCCCACCCACTGCCCCCACAACTGCAAATGTTTTTCAGGGAATGCCAGGAGTTACCCCTGAGCACAGAGCCAGAATTTAGCACTGAATACTGCCACATGTGGAATGCCACACACACACCCCAAAAGGAACTTAGATGTTAACAGTAACTTATGAAATTAAGTATTGTGTTTTGCTCACTCATGTTCAGCCCTAATCCAGACTGCTCTAATATGTTTCTTAAAAACAGGACACCTCAAACCGAATCACACTAGAGACTTCAGCCTTTTTCACTCATGTCCTGTGATACTTTTCACAGCGGTCATTTTTACCTATCCCAGAGAGCTTATGATCATGTCTGAACATGTTTGACTGAAGAAAGATGAAGTTTTATTGTCAGTGTCTTAATCTCACTTATAAAAGGGCTTGTCTAGGGTCAAAGAGATCTTACAGTGGATAGGGCACTTGCTCTGTTGCAGTACTGAATTCAATCCCTGGCACCAGATGATCTCCCCAAGCTCCCCCAAAAGTGATCCATGAACAGAGAGTATGGAGTAAACCCTGAGCACCGCTGGTGTGACCCAAATATCAAAAATATTAATTTATCTATCTAGGGCTGAAGAGATAGTATAGGGGTTAAGGTGCTTGCCTTGCATGTTAATGACCCTGGTTTGATGCCCAGCACTGTTCATGGTCCACCACCATCATCCCTTCTGCCCCAGCACCACCAGGACTAATCCCTGAACACTGCCAGATATGGCCAAAACACAAAAGAAAATAAGTTAAACTAAAGTGTACAGGGTGAAGAGATAGTACAGGTAAGACATTTGCCTTGCATGCAGTTGTAGCTGCAACGAAGATTTAAATTCCAGTACCTCACTTGGTCCTCAGGGAACTTCCAGGAGTGACACTGACCAGACTCTAGGAGTATCTGTTGAGCACAGGTCCAAGCATGTTCTCCCCCAAAATAATTTTATTTCAGAGAAAACAGAACTTAAAAGACATTCTCATTGTGGTAACATGGATAGAATTGAGTGAAGTCAGAAAAAAGGGGATAGACACAGAATTATCTCTTTCATATGTGGGACCTAAAGACATACAGTAAGGAAGAAACAAAACCGAAGGTAGCAAAACTGGAAAACCGGTCCACAGAAATTAACTTTAGTGAATGGGGGACAATTTGGGACCTTGGTGGAGGGAAGGGGTACCCTGGTGGTAGGTGTGCTGCTGAAACAATGTATGCAAAAAACTCATATTAACAGTAAGGAATCAATTCTATAGATTTGAGTTGTGACCATTTCAGGAGCTATTAAATGAGAATAACATTTAAAAGCACTTAGAGCAGTGCCTGACGTGGTTAAAGTTTTCTATTTTAGCAATGGCATTATCAACTGTACAGATGTTAAAATTCACCTGAGCAATCCTGAGAAGCTCCCTGTATACCCTGGCCATCCTTACCTCCTCACAATAAAAGGTGAAAGTAGACAGATTTCCTGAACGTACTCCCACTTTCATTAAAAGAAAACTGGTATCATTTGTCATTAGGGAGATATAAATGAAACCAACAGTGAAATATAGTCAGTCCTGAAGTTAGTCTTTCATTCAACTCATTTATTATAACATTGATAAGGAAAACACAATCCAGGTCTGTATCAAACAAGGACCTGCTCTTGTTATACATCACTTTGCTTAAACTAACAAAGTTTTCAAGAATCTTGTAGATCATGTGAAGTGAACTTATTGAATGATCTCACACCCTATAGAGTGGTTATAATAAAAAGATTGACAATAATTAAAGTATAGATAAGGTTGTGGAAAAATTAGTACACTTGTTCACTGCAAGTAGGAATGTAAAGTAATGCAACCACTTCGGAAAACAGTTTGCCAGTACTTCAAAACATTAAATATTTTGTTATTATATAGCCTATCAGGCCCATACTCAGGTAAATACACAGGATAATTGAAAATATATAGCCAGGGGCCAGAGTGATAGCACAGCGGGTAGGGCGTTTGCCTTGTATGTGGCAACCCAGGTTTGATCCCTGGCATCCCACATGGTCCCCCAAGCACTGCAAAAAGTAATTCCTGAGTGCAGAGTCAGGAGTGACCCCTGTGCATCGCCAGGTGTGACCCAAAAGGCTATATATATATATATATATATATATATATATATATATATAACATAATATATATAAGCTTGCAAATACACATGAATTTTCATATAACTGTTTATAATAACTGCAAAGTGGAAACTATAAGTAATAAATGGATTTTTAAAATCAACAGATGAATCAATAAATAAAACATAGTATATGAATACAATGTTGTATTTTCAGTCTTGAAAAAGAATAATATCTTGTTTCATACTACACAATGTATGAATCCTAAAGACAATATGCTAAACAAAATAATCCATTCACTGAAAGAAAAATATTGGGTGATGCTATTTATGTAAGATACCTAAAATTGTAGATTAATAGAGGCACATAGTAAAATGTTAGTTATCAGGTGCTGGAGGGCAGGGGGAAATAGGAAGTTAGAGAGTTTAAGTTTTGCATGATGGAAATTTATGGAGATCAGCAATATGAATATACTTAATACTACTAAAATAAATTAGATGATATGTGTTATTAAGGATTCTGTACCCAAATCCACCATTGGTTAGTGGGGAAAAGGTTTCCCACACCTGGCGCCTATCGATTTGATCCTAGAAGTGGTCCTTGGAACAGAGGATTTGGACAAGAAGTTCACAGAGATTTTGATGACCGCAGAAGACCGTGGGAGAGGCAGAGGGATAGGGATGACAGAGATTTTGATTTCTGCAGAGAAATCAATGGAAACCGCCTTGGACGCGATAGAATTCCAAACGCTTGGGCGCCCCCTCCTCATGCTCGGGTGTTTGAGTTTTTCGAAGGGACCACTTCCCAGCGCAAAGGTGATAATGTGCCTCAGGTCAACGGGGAGAATCCTGAGAGACACGCTGCGCCCCCGCCTCTACCTGTGCAGAGTGATCCTGAACTGTATGAGAAAATGGCACCGGCGACTGACATTAACAAGGAGAAGAGTGACACAGTTGCTGATAGAGTGACCCAGTGGTAGAAAGCACAGAAACTGAGGGGACATAATCATCGCTCAGTAGGTAAAAGATACCTTTTGTAAAGTTGTCATCTCTCTGTAATAGGTTAATGGCCGACCGGACCATAGTCGTTCACTTGTGTCTGCCAGAATTAAGTTAATCTCATGTTCATGTCCACCTTTCTCTTAAAATAATTGTACAACTGACTTGTATAGATACTGTTCTTAATATGAACATGGTAGGTAAACATTCTTTTTTTTAATTTTTCTGATAAAATATAAGTGTTGCCCCCAGATTCTTTTAACTTCGAGGAAATGAATAACAGCTTGTCGGAGACTTCCTATGGAAGAAAGAATTTTTTTAGCTACTACCATTAGGTTGGATATGGTAATAGAGATATTTCGAAATAGCGGGAGGTGATCTGTCTATCCATATCTTTAGGCTGCTGCAGAATTTTAAGGTAATAGACAAAGCTGTGATATTTTACTCAAAGACTGGCTCTGGCTATTGGAGGAGCACAATACAGAGATTTCCAAAAGTGATTTTGTAAAATCTACACTATGGTCTCTGTTTCTCCAAAGTAAGTGTTTGTGATTTGTTCCTCATGCTGCAGTGAGTATATGAGAAAAAAAAGAAAACAACAACATAAATATTAAAGTCCGTTTCAATGTTGGGTGAATTTTGTTTTTAGATGCCAATAAAAACTTACTTGTTTGAAAAAAAAAAAGAAAGAAAGAAAAGGTTTCCCACACCAACACAAAATCCTTAGACACAAAATGGACTCTCTTCAATTCAGTTCTGATACAACCTACTGGACATTAACTCAGATCCACAGATTAAAGGCTCAGCCATGTGGAATGGTATCTCCTCTCCAATGACAGCAGACACAAGTCTAGATTATTTATTGACTAGCTATTGACTGGAGGTTTCCACAACACTGCTTTCCACACTGATTAATTTAGAAACGTTTACTCACTAGATTTCCAGTTTGTTGTAAGGTGATATAAATTGCTTACACCAGATGAAAGAGATGCACAAGGCAAAGAAAGGGGAAGAGAAAGCCCTGGTAATAGTTCTGTAAGCATGTCTGACCCAAGGCCTCAGGTAAAGCTGTTGTTTCCTTCAAGACTTTTACTTTTTTTTTCACTTTTAAGGTACACTCGATTACATTTTTAGGGTACACTTCGACAATTGAAGACCTCCGGAACCCAGCCATAGCCATGCCCAAAGCCACTCTCCACAGGTTCGAAGGAGCCTCACCCATGAAGGAACCAGTAGAGGAACCCAGGTGTGCAGATCTCCATGGCTGCTCGGATCGGGACTGGGCCTCTTCTGCCTAGATCCCCCATTTTCCAGTAGCTAGGCAGTCACACCCAGAAACTGCCCCCAGCACCGTGTAATCCCATCAACAGCCAACATCCAGAGACTATAAAACAAAGCTTCTGGAAGTGTACAGCCATGATGCAGCCACGCTACATCTGATAGCTTTGTTCTCCCTCTTGGAGAACCTGACAAGCTACCGAGAGTCTATTGCCCACTCGGGAGAGCCTGGCAAGCTCCCTGTGGCATATTCATATCCCAAATACAGTAATAGATATACACATACTTCTCAGGGATCCCGGCAAACTACTGAGGTATCCCGCCCGCATGGCAGAGTCTGGCAAGCTACCCGTGGCGTATTCGATATGCCAAAAACAGTAACAATCAGTATCATTCTCCTGACCTTGAAAGAGTCTCCAGTCGTTGGGAAAGACGAGTCAGGAGAGGCTGCGAAAATCTCAGGGCTGAGTGTAATAGAGACGTTACTGGTGCTCGCTCAAGTAAATCAATGAACAACAGGATGACAGTGACAGTGACAGGGTACACTCGATGGTGCTCAGGGCTTTACTCCTTGCTCAGGTATCAAACCCTAGTCAAGTACATGCAAGGCAAGCGCCCTAGCTTCTGATCCCCTGAGCCTCCTCCAGTGCACACAATCCTCCTAATTTGGTTCTGTTTGTACTCCAGTAGTCATCAATCGATACTGTCTAGACTCTTGTCTCTTTTCCCTGTACACCACAGATGAGTGAAATCATCTGGTGCTTGCCCTCCTCCCTTTGGCTTATTTTGCTCAGCATAATACCTTCCAATTGCATCCAAGCTGCAGAAAAAAGCATGATTTCCTCTTTTATTGTGGCTCCACTGTGTATGCACCACACTTCTTGTTAATTCATCTGTCTTTGAGCATTTGGGTTGTTTTGATATCCTGGCTATTGTACTAATACTGAAGTGAGCATAGGTGTGCACATGTCTTTTCTCTTTTGTGTTTTTGTATGACGAGGGTAGATGCCAACAAGTAGAGTTACTTACTCATATGAGGGCTTTATTCTTAATTTATTCTTCTAACTTTTTCCACAAGGACTTAACTAAACAAATTCTCCCCAGAAATGAATAAGAATTCTATTTTTATCACATCTCCACCAACACTGGTTGTTTCCAGTATTTTTATATAAGCCGTTCTCACTGGTGTGAGATGATACCTTGCTGTTATTTTAATTTGCAGGAAATCTGAATTTTCAACCTGAGGGATTTAGTTAGCTATACACCACAACAACTTCTTATGATAGGATAAAATATAGTCACTGAAGTTATGTTGTAAATAATCACAGGAGAAATGATTGTTCCATGTTTTGAAATGAAAATAGCTGTTTTCAAAAATTGTAAATTGTAAGCATTATCCAAATTATATAGCAGAATTGTAAAGGAAATGTCTTAAGGGTAGGGATATTAGAACACAATAGTAACTCAGTGAATCCCTGAAGAGGTTATACTATACCAAAATGTTTATTGTGCTTTTCACTCTCAAAAAAAAAAGCGTAGTGAATTTTACTACCAACAATGAACATACATTTCTTTTTTAAATCAGAATAAAAGAAAGTAAATGTAATTTTGGTCAAAACATCAAGAATTTAAAACACCTTGTGTAATAGGCACTTCAGACATGCACTTTTTATTGCTGTTATTTTTATTTTTGGATCATACCCTGCAGTGCTTAGCTGGCTCTGCACTCAAGGATCATCTATGGAGGGGCTCAAGTGCCAGGGCTTGAACTCTGGCCCCTTCTCTTTAAGCATTATTTAAAGTAATGACATTTTTTAAAGGATTAACTACGTAGAATTCACCCTAAACCTCCCAAAACTGAAATCTACTTATCCACTCAAAACTGTTATAGTTGGAAGAGGCAGCAAGGGCAGAGAAAGAAAGACAACAAATAAAAAGGATAAAATAGTGATATTAATCTGTCACTGTCACTGTCATCCCATTGCTCACTCCTACTTGTTGCTCGGGACCAGTAGAGTGCTGGGGATTGATCCATTGTAAACCACGGCAAGTGCTTTAATCCCTTTGTTACCTCTTATGCCCAACTTTTAGACTTCAAAACAATTGTATATAAACCAACAGAGGACAAATTGAGGGCAAATTGAGGGCACCCAGTTGACCATTTTTTCTGTATCATCTTGTTAACAAAAGGAAAAACCATTGTATGCCTGCTAATTTTTAAAAATGTAATGGTTACCTTTGCAAGTATGATCCTTGTAGACAGTTTTCCAGATTCTTGCTTTCAGTTGGTGCCAGCAGTGGGATTATATGGTTGAAATCTTTGAAAGTGTGACTATAAAAATGGGAAGGATAAAAGTCTTTTAATAACGTATGACATGTCTTACCATGAAAGAGAAAATATATTTTAAATTGATCTGGAGTCTCTGGAGCAGTGTTGCGGTCCTCAGTAGGCCCAGGGCCCCTCAGTGATTCTCAGGCGGCCAAGGGACCCAAAGATGCTACTCTCAGCCTTGCAGAGCCAGGGATTGGACTGGATTCTGCCAAATGCAAGTCATATAACTTAAGCCCTATCCTGTCTTTCCTGCCCAATGAAGGGAAATAGCCCCTTTTTTTAAGGTATTTGATAGGTAAAACAGTCTGGTAATGATTTATTATCACAGTAAAGGTCACTAGAATATCTCGCCCGTCCAGCAGAGCTGGCAAGCTATCCGTGGCATATTTGATATGCCAAAAACAGTAACAGCAAGTCTCACAATGGAGACGTTACTGGTGCCTGCTCGAGCAAATCAATGAGTGATATTAATAATGTCATTAATTTTAAAAAAGAAAATAAAATATGTTGTAAAAGAAAATGAAACAGAGTGAGTGGGTAACTTGATCAGATTTTTTTAAAAAGTTTTTCAGAGCTGTACCTGCCTGATTAGAAACCACTTAGAGAATTGAATTCCCATTAATGGGAATAACAAATTCAAAAGCCCCATGAAGGCATAGAACAGACATAAAGTGAAATGAAGTTACAGAACACATGGAGTTTTTTAGAAACCACAGTTTGGATCTTAAGTTGAATGTAAATGGGAGCCACTGAACTAAAAGAGAGGAATAATAAATTTAGATTTATATTCTTAAAGTTATCAGAGCTTTTCTTTTTTTTTTTTTTTCTTTTTTTTTTTTGCTTTTTGGGTCACACCCAGCGATGCTCAGGGGTTACTCCTGGCTTTGCACTCAGGAATTACTCCTGGCGGTGCTTGGGGGACCATATGGGATGCCGGGGATCGAACCCGGGTTGGCCGCGTGCAAGGCAAACGCCCTACCCGCTGTGCTATCGCTCCGGCCCCATCAGAGCTTTTCTGATTTCGAGAGTAGATCTAAGTTATGTTGCATAATCTCCTATCCAGCTCCATAATCAGATAAACAAAAACTTTTATAAATAAAAAGTATAAGGCACTCTGGTGGTATGTGTAGTGTTGGAAAAATGTATACATGAAAGTATCACAGTGATATTGTGAACCACAGTCCCTCAATAAAAATAAGGGGATCAAAAGTGCATTTACTCAACAAATATCAACTTGAGAAAGGTCTAACATAAAATTCAAAATCTGGAGGTCAAGTACAGAAAAAAAGATTCCAGGTGAAACACAGCTGTATTTGTAAGGGGGTAAAGGCCTGGAATCTGGACAAATTTGTTTTCTCTTTTTGAACATCTGACTAGGAAGTGGGGAGAGTGAATGAAAGATGAGAGAGAGGCTGTTACCTGTGAGACAGGAGGTTGCTGGTTCTTACGGGAGTGCCATTTCAGAGTTAGATCCAGAACGGCGAGTTGGATCCAAGACCTGGGTTCTTCACCGCAGCGTGGAAAAAACTGCAGTGAGACTGAGAAAGATCTGCCAGGAAAACAGGAGGAGCACAAGGAGAATGTGATAGCATGGAATCTAGAAGGGGGAAGTAGCACAAGAATCACAGGGTTATCCCCTGTAAATTGGAGACAAAGAAATATACATCGTTGGGTGGGAGCAATAGTCTAGCTTGTTTTATTTGGCTTGGACCAAATAAAAGTTCTTATAATTTGAATCAAATCAATGGAGCAAAAGGAATGGAGGTGAAATCCATTTGGGTTGAAGATTTATAGTGTCCAGTAGATTTTTTTTTAAATATTCAAAGTATACACAATTTCAGATACTGATGTCAGAAATACTGTTTTTCCTTAGGGCATGTTAGACCCACTCTGCAACAATATTTCTGCAACAGCACAAGTTTTATAGACTTGCCCTTTAATGTTGAACTTTAGGAATATTATGGAGTCTTTTCTTCACTGGGTACAAGACTAGTTGATGATTACCTCATTAGAATATGGTTGACCTATATAAAAGTCCCATGTGATCATCGTAAATACTATTGAAATAGACCTAAGTCCTTTCAATTATAAACAAGTCTTCTTATTTCTTAGGATTAAATTTTCTTTAAGAAATTGTCTTTCATTCATATGCAATATATAAAGAAGAATAGGCAATAGGAACAGTACGCAGGAGAACTGGTCCTTAGTAGAAGAAGCTTGCCACTGTAGGGGAGGAGTCATAGGGCAGGGGAGAGACTCATCTGACAACAGAGGGAAGTGGTCACTCTGGGTGAGGACTGAGTGCTGAAAGAAGGGCATGGGGTGAACCTGAAAATGAGGATTATTGGAATCTGGAAGGAGGGAGGTGTGATCTGTGTGGTGTTGGAATTTTGTACACAGGAAGCCAGTATTAACAATGTTGTAAATTAAATATTTTTAAAAATTTAAATAAAAGCAAAATATTGAATTTTTCAAATCACTAAAATGATAAAAAGTAAAAGAAATCATCTTTTATGGTCATAATATAAAATATGAACTTAGTCAAACATCACAGGAGACAAAAGGAATATCAGAGCATCTGCTAACATTGAACAAAAATGTCCCTAAGAGAAAACACTCATGAGCAGGGAACATGTCTCCGTGGAGAGCATATAATCCACATGTGTGAGTGGTAGAGCACATAATTCAAATGTGCTCTACCACCCAGCAATACTGAGGTGAGGAGATGTCTTAAAGAGAGAACACCCATTATAACCCAAAAAGCCTGCATTCATATATTTTAGAAAAATTTATGAGAGAGTCTAAACAGCCTGGAGGAAAAGCAATGTTCAGAAGCCCTGGAGAATGTACAGCCCTGAGCACATCAGGCACAGAGCTGGCAGGATTGGCTCAATTGTTTTTAAGAAGGAAGCTGAGCTCTGATTAGTGACCTGCACCAAGCCATGAGGAGTCCAGGTGCTCCGGTATTCTTAATTATGAGCCAATTTGGCAGATGATGTCTTCCCACACGTTCCAGAAATAATCATATTCAACCCTCTATTCAACTCATTAATCAGTAGAAAAAAATCAGATTAGTAATTTAAATGATAATGCCATTTTCTAAGTTCTGTTGATTGCGTAACTACAAAAAGCAGGGTATCCAAGGAGCTAAGAAGGACAGGGTATGAGAACAGAGTCTTTACCTAACTCATTCTGTAATCATAGGCAAGTTAAAGTTCAACATCCATCCCTACCCCACTGTAAAATGGGGGAGTGTTAGTAACAGACTGCACAGAACTATTGTGAAGAGTAAATTTGATGGTGCCTGAAATCAAGTACTGAAAATATAGTAGGTAAACATGGCTTGAGAAATTTCTTTCTGAAACTTGTGATTTGATTCAAAGATGCTTAGGAACTCAGATTCCTTATTCAGAGAAATCTTAGATTGGAGGTGGGGGATGGGTGTCACTTCCCCACACAGCACTCCCCTAACTCGCCTCCCCCCCACACACACACAGTGAATTTGAAGAGAAGGGTCTGTTCAAGATATACAGTGTTCATGAAGAGAAACAATGTGATGGTTCTTCTTCCCAAAGACCAACAAGAGATGTCCTATGGGATGGGAAATTTGGTCGAAAGTGGGTGGACACAAGTGGGGCATGGGAGGAAGGGCAATCATAATAGAGAAGGGACCACTATGACAATGATAGGTGAAAATAGTCACTCTGGACAAGAACTGAGTGCTGAAAGGAGGTAAGGAGATATACATGATAACTTTTCAGTACCTATATTGCACACTATAATGTCCAAAAGGAAAGAGAGAAAGAGAGAGAGAAAAAGGGGGAGGGAGAGAAGGAGGGAGAGGGAAAGAGAAAAGAAGAGAGAGCAAAAGAGAGATTAAAAAAATAAATGTGCCTGCCATAGAGGCAGGGTGGGGCAGAGGATCACGGCAGGATGGAAACTGGGAACATGGGTAGAGTGAAAATTACGGCTGGTGAAGGGGCAGGTGTTATATGTACAATATGAATATTGTATGACTGAAACCTAATCACCAACAACTTTGTAACTGTGTACCTCATGGTGTATCTCAATTATAATAATAATAATAATAATGTGGGTGGGCAGTAGCAACACTGGTAAGGCAGGGAGGTGGTACATACACCCACAGACTTGGAAACTTGCTTCCCTGGAAGAACCATAGAGAAGAGAAAGCGCCAAGAGTGATGGTTATAGAGGCCAAGCAGAGGAGATAAGCACCACCCCCTTCAGTATCAGGTTCCTGAGAGAATTCCCAGGTGGGTTCAGCTTGAGAAAAAAGGTCCTGGAGGACAGGGGAGATGGGAAGTCACAAAATGTGCTGCAAGCCAGTGAAAAGAACTGAACAACCCTTGGGATTTAGGGTCCCAGGCTGAAAACTCATCAGCTGGCCCAGTGCACCACCCACTATGTACTCCGAAGCTGCTGAATGAGACGGTGGGTCGGTGAGAGCGAGGATGGGCAGTAGCTCTGCCAGGCCCGTGAGATGACATGGCTTCACTTATAAGCACTGTAAACATTGGAAGGGGGGAGAATAGAGGGGCAAGAAGACTCCCGCAGCCTCCAAGACCTCTGCCCTCTCAGGTCTAAGCTGCGGCGATAGCCAGAAAATATCTCTCTGACTGAACTGGAAGCTGTGTTCATGAGAATCCAACCCAAGTTCAGATGTGCTTAAAGAAGTCCCCTGGCCAACTCAACACCTTTATTGCAAACCACAACACCTAATCAGAGAGAGAGAACAAAAGGGAATACCCTGCCATAGTGGCAGTGTGGGATGGGGGGTGATGGGACTGGGGAGGGTGGGAGGGATACTGGGTTTACTGGTGGTGGAGAATGGGCACTGGTGAAGGGAGGGGTTCTCAAACTTTGTATGGGGGAAACATGAGCACAAAAATGTATAAATCTGTAACTGTACCCCCACAGTGATTCACTAATAAAAAAATAAAATAAAAAATTTAAAAAAATTTTAAATCAGCACATGCTAGTGAAAATGAAACCTTAAAAATGACAGTAAATGCATTTGATAAAGAATGTTTCTATATGGAATATAAAAGTATTAAAACACAGGAATGCATATTTACTAATAAAAAAAAAAGAAGTCCCCTGGCCAGAGGGAAAGAAGAAATTTGCAGAAGCCAAAAAAAGCAGCTCTTGAGCCAATAAACCAAGCGCACCTGCACATTAAAGACCTGAAATTTATCATCTAGTCAAGGGCAAAAATTAGTCTTTCTTTTCTAAGCTAATCTCTTGTTTCTTTTTAATGGGTTTTGTGTTTGCATAATACATTTTGAGAATATTTGTATTTTCTCGTTATGCCATCCTAGCAATGGACTGGAGCAATAGCGCAGTGGGTAGGGCGTTTGCTTTGCATGCAGCCGACCCGGGTTCGATTCCTCCACCCCTCTCGGAGAGCCCAGCAAGCTACCGAGAGTATCCCATGGCGTATTCGATACATCAAAAACAGTAACAAGAAGTCTCACAATGGAGACGTTACTGGTTCCCGCTCAAGCAAATCGATGAACAGTGGGACGACAGTGCTACAGTGTACAGTGCCATCCTAGCAATAGAGCATGAAATGCCTAGGAGGGGGGCCAGAGTGATAAGACAGCAGGGAGGATATTTGCCTTGTACATGGCCAACCTGGGTTCAATTCCCGGCATCCCATATGGTCCCCCGAGCAAAGCCAGAAGTGATTCCTGAGTGCAGAGCCAGGAGTAATCCCTGAGCATTGCTGGGTGTGACCTAAAAAAGCCCAAATAAATAACTTTAAAAAAAAAAAAAGAAATGCCTAAGATATGAGTGGAAACGTTCTTATATGCTTTTGTGCTACTCAAAGATTTGTAAAAGAATACATTTTAGGGGCCGGAGCGATAGCACAACGGGTAGGGCGTTTGCCTTGCACGCGGCCGACCCGGGTTCGATCCCCGGCATCCCATATGGTCCCCCAAGCACTGCCAGGAGTAATTCCTGAGTGCAAAGCCAGGAGTTACCCCTGAGCATCGCTGGGTGTGACCCAAAAAGCAAAAAAATAAAAAAATAAAAAAGAATACATTTTAAGTACTCCCCTTTGTATACTTTTAGAATTGTGACATAGATCCTCTGTAAGTACTTGAACTATAAAAGAAGTCATTCATATTGCACCATCCAGCTATAACCCTGTTAATATTTACTTTACATTCTTCCTGTTTAATTCATAAATACACATATTCTATTTAAAAATTTTAATTATCAATGATACAAACTGTTTTGTGACCTGCTTTATTCACTTTTCTTCAACCCTGAGAAGAATGCCAGGTACTTTATAAAATATCAATAAATGAGCCAGAGGCATGCTTAAGTGGTCAAGCACTTACCTTCATGTGCAAGGCCAGGGGATGATCACTAACAGCCCTGAGTAGCTCTGGGAGCCCCCAAACACCACCAGGAGAGACCCTACCATGAAATATGTCAATAAGTGTTTGTTAATAAATAAGTGTTTGTTAATAAAATATGTTACATGATGGGCTGGAGCTACAGCACAGTGGGTAGGGCATTTTGCCTTGCACGTGGCCGACCCAGTTTGATTCCTCCATCCCTCTCGGAGAGCCCGGCAAGCTACCAAAAGTATCCCACCCGCAGAGCAGAGTCTGGCAAGCTTCCCATGGTGTATTTGATATGCCCAAAACAGTAACAAGTCTCACTATGGAGACGTTACTGGTGACCGCTCGAGCAAATCGATAAGCAATGGGATGACAGTGATACAGTGATGTTACATGATATTAGATATTCCTTTGTGGTATCATTTTTCATGATGGCAAAAATTCTATTATGTAAATGACCATGATATGTAGAATCAGGCTCTTGGAGACTTGATGAAGAACAAGGTGTGTAAGGCACAGAGATACCCCATGAAGTACCCTGTCAGTGGGGAACACGCATTGAAGCTGGCAGCTCCAGCCTGCTTCTCAGCGGTCCCCTTCCAAGACTGTCTCAGCTACAGAAAGTTGCCTTCCAGTGTGATGCATACTGGAGGGGCAGATGAGAGGAGGGGAGAGTGCAGAGCAACTAGCACGAACTGTTTTCCCCAGAGCTAATAGCCCTAACCCAGAGCTTCCTTCCAGGTGGTGTCCCACCAAAGTGGCGCTTGACTTTTCTCTCTACTTACCCTGTTCTGCTCTCTCTCTCTCCCCCACCCTGACAGGTGCACATCTCAAGGACCCTAAAATGCACACCAAACCCTGTCTCAGAGTTGGCTTCCTAAGGAGCCCACTGCTACAGTAATGGTCTTAAGCCAGGAGGAACTCAGTCTACTATTAAAACAATCAGCAAATTCTAACGTCACTGCCCTAACCTATTCCCAGCACCAGTAAACTACCATGTTATGCTAAGCAGTAGCACTAAGAGAAATGTTGATGTTTTGCACGGTATAGACTGGCTCCAGAGGAGGAGAGGAAAGGGAATAAAGAAAGGGAAAGAATGGAACATTAACAGATCATGGAATCCTCTGAGCAAATCTGAATGTCTCCCAACCGATTTGCTCCCTTTATGGGCAAGATCTCCTGCCTGTAGTCTCTGGACCACCTCTGTGTGAAATTTGCTTAGGTGATCATTATCCCTATAAAAGTAGCATATGCAAGTTATAGAAACAGAAGCTAGACATAACCCTAGTAGGTAAACATGTACCAGCATGGCTATGAGCAGCCAATATGACACCCAAAAGGAGAAATAAGCATCAAATCCCACTAAATTTTAAACAATCAACAACAATAAAATAACGTGTGTTGGAGGCAAACCCAGACCTCCCAGGATCCAGAGCAGATGTGAGTTAAGCTCCGTGGCGGTGCTCCCAATGGTTGGAGTCCGAGAGTCTGAAGCAACAGGAGCATCCTGGCTGAGAGCTTCCTCCTCCTCCTCCTGGCCTCAGGGAGGCCGGCTCTGGCAGCAACTGGCTCGGCCCCTGAGACAGGTCTCCTCCCAGTCTCAGACCCGTCCCCCTGTCCCAGAGGCTGGAAGAATTGCTGCAGGGTAGAGAAGTACTCCAGCCAGAACTGTTTGCAGAGGGCTGGCACTGCACGAGCCGGAGAAGGTGCTGTGAGTAGAGGGGCTCTGTGTCTCTGCAGGTTGGTTAGCTACAGACTCAAGGGCTGGGTCACTTTCCTGGGAGGGGAGCTCAGGGTCTCACAGGGCAAGAAATTAATTTCCTACTAATAGGCTATAATTTCTTCAATTTTAGGTTAATGTTACTTTTTTGTTCCCTTTAAACTGTATAAATTATGTTCTCAAATGACTTTCTTTAGTGTGTGTGTGCGTGTGTGTACATGTGTGTGTGCTCGCGTATGAGCGCGTGGTGTGGGTTTTGTGTATGTTAAATGTGAGGAATAAAACCCAGGGCAGTTTTATGATTGAATGTTAAGCTTTAAGGTTTCTCACACCCTGAAACCTTAAAGGTCTTCTGCATAATTAAAGTTGTGCAACCCATCCTGATTTTTATTTCAAATAATCTCATAGAAAAACCCTCCAAATTCCAAGAAAACCTTTTATTTGAGAAAATATCTCTATCTCCTAGTTAAATCTCAGACACACATCTTGTATAGTCTCTAGTTTCCTTGTGTAGCCAGAAAAGCAAAAGAAATTTAAGGAAATAGGTTGTGCTTTTCTTAACCTGTCTCTTAGCCCAACAGAGAGGAAATTTTCTGATCTTGTCAGAAATTCTTTGGTCCTGACAATTCCGAATGGAAATTCCTAATTTAGAGCCAATTTACTCATATCTTCTCTACAAACATTTCTGTTATGAAATATGTCCACGGAAATTAGTCAACTAATTAACTTTATCTAAATAAAAATTTTACTGAACTATGTAATATAACATTATGTAGATAAATTTAGTTTATTGACTAACTTCACCAATGAGTTTTGTTTTTTGTTTTTTTTTTTTTTTTTGCTTTTTGGGTCACACCCAGCGATGCTCAGGGGTTACTCCTGGCTTTGCACTCAGGAATTACTCCTGGCAGTGCTTGGGGGACCATATGGGATGCCGGGGATCGAACCCGGGTCGGCCGCACACAAGGCAAACGCCCTACCTGCTGTGCTATCGCTCCGGCCCCCACCAATGAGTTATTTTTACTCTTCATCAGTGAGTTGATCCACTAGGACCACAAATTACAAATGTATATTTTTATTCTAACATTTGTATGCAAAACATAAATTAAGCTTCAAGTAGTTTTAGTGTTATTTTTCATTCATGTTTATAAGCCTCAACTCCCACTTAAAAATGGTTTTAGGGGTTGGAGCAATAGCACAGCGGGTAGGGTGTTTGCCTTGCACTCTGCCGACCTGGGTTCGACTCCCAGCATCCCATATGGTCTCCAGAGCACTGCCAGGGGTAACTCCTGAGTGCAGAGCCAGGAGTAACCCCTGTGCATCGCTTTTGTGCAAGCAAAAAAAAAAAAAGGCTTTAATGATTTTTTAAGGCATCCTGCATTTCAAAATTAATCCTAATATCTTTTTGAAATTTATTTATTTATTTATTTATTTCTCTTTTTTTATAATGTAGGAGTACCGCTATTTGTTCAGCCATTGATTAGGCTGACTGAATTGGGCATGAACTCCACATCACTTTTTTTTTCCTTTTTAATTGAATCACCATGAGATAGAGTTACAAAACTTCCATGTTTGAGATTCAGCCATATAATGATGGAATACCCATTCCTCCACCAGTGCACATTTTCCACCACCAATGTCTCCAGTATCCCTCACTCTTTACATCACAGTCCTCACCCTGCCTCTATGGCAGACAATTTCCCCAATACTCTCTCTCTAATGTTGGGCATTATGTTTTGCTCGAATTTTCCCACCACCATTCAAGCCTACTTGCCAGGGACAGATACTAGATAATTTATTTTTTATTGTTCATTTTGAATATCACGAGAGCCTGTGCAGCCGCAATTGTAAATATAAATTTCTAGATTGTAAATGGTTGGGTTCCAGAGACATCTCTGTATAACACTAATCCATTTTGGGATTCAATTGGGAGTCTCTGGGCCAGGGCTGTTGGTGGCTAAGATGGCGCCCGGAGGCAAGTTGTAGAAGTGACAGCCAGTCTGCTGGGCGGGCAGGGACCCAGGGAGGGACAGCTCAGGTCCTCTGCCACTATGTGACCTCGAGATTTAGTCCTGAATACCAGGGCCTTGCTTGTGAAGTTCTTGGTCACCGGGATTCCATCTGGAGTAGGCAGGGAGACTGCACCTGCTCCATCTGGAGTGCCCCGGTGAACCTAGTGTCTTTTTAAAATAAAGTCAATATTTATTATCATTCATGTTTGAATGAAGTTGCTAACACATAAAGAACTTATGGTATACACTATGACGATGGTGGGAAGGGATGGCTCTGGATGGGAGATGTGTGCTGAAAGTGGGTAAGGAACCAAACATGATGGCCTCTGAGTATCTGTATTGCAAACCATAATGTCTAAAAGTAGATAGAAAGAGATGAAGAAGAAAAGTGCCTGCCATAGAGGCAGGTTGGGGGTAGGGGGTGGGGGGAGGGATAGTGGGGATATTTGTGGTGGGAAATGTACACAGGTGGAGGAATGGGTGTTGGAACACTGTATGACCAAAACCTAATTATGAAACCTTCATAACTGTGTACTTCACAGAGACTCAGTTTTAAAAAAAAAGAGAGAGAGGCAGAATTTATGGTACAGAGATTAAGGTATGTGGCTGACCCCAGTTTAATCCAGGGCACTGCATATGGTTCCCTGAATGATTCCCTGAGCACAGAGTCAGGAATAAACCCAAAGCTAGATGTGGCCTGAAACCCCATCCAAAAATAGCCTAGATTATATGGAATTTATATGTACACACATATTTTAGCTAAATATATCATTTGAGTTTTATAATGGTAATATAATTTTCAAATCATCTTAATAAATTTTTTTTGTTAATCCTTCTCAGTGAAAAGGAAAAATGTTATTTTTCTTTCTACTATAATAAGTTCAAAAATCAACTTGCAGAGCTAGAAAGATAGTTTTAAAGACTGGAGTGAATACTTAGAAGGCACAACGTCCTATGCTTGATTCTCAGCATCACTTGGCCTCAAAAGCACCACTGACTGTTGCTCTGATTGCCCCAAGCACTGCCAGGTAGACCCCAGAACAAAACAAAAAATAAAATAAAAACAACTTGACTGTATTTTTTAACTACCTGGAAGAATCATATTTTTTTAATTCTTTTATTGAATCACCATGTGGAAAGTTACAAAGCTTTCAGGTTTAAATCTCAGTTATACAATGCTCAAACACCCATCCCTTCACCAGTGCACATATTCCACCACCAAGAATCACGGTATACCTCCCCCCTCCCCAAGAATCATAAATTTTTAAATACAATGTCTTGGGGCTGGAGAATAGTACCACTGTTAAGACCCTGCCTTGCACAAAATTGACCCAAGTTCAATCCCTAGCATGCCATATGGTCCCCAGAGCCTCACAAGAAGTAACCCCTGAGCTCCAGGTTAAGAAAAAACCTTGGGCACAGCCAGGTGTGGTATAAAAAGAAAACAACAATAACAAATAAATAAACACACAGAGACCTTAGAAACCTGTTGGTCAAGCAAAATAATAATAATATAAACAAAAGAATAAAGAAAGAAATTTCTCTTTCTTTATACCTCCTCTCACTTTCCTAGAGCGCATACTGAAAGCCTGGAACATACCCGACACCAATGCTGGGATCTAGGCCTCACAGCCAGGCAGGCTTCCCACACTCCCAATGGCCCACTGCTCCCTCACGGAAAGAAACCTAGGGATGAGAGGGTACCCTGGTCTCACCGCTCCCAGTGGTTCTCCAGAGCACTTCTGCTCTGGGGCTGGGCATCCCTCAGGTGTTGCTCAGGACTGAGGTCCTCACTTCAATGCACAGATCTGGGCCAGTGCTTCATCTCTGTGCTTGACTTAGTTGGTGAACGACTCAGAATGATAGCTAAAAATTCTTTCTGTTAGGATGAAAGTTTTCTGTACAATAGGGCCAGGGAGATAGCAGAAGCACATGCTTTACATGTGGGAGCCCTGGGTTGGCCTCTCCATCCCCCCACCCCAATAGCACCATTGGAAGTATCTCCAAGTATGGCAAAAAAAAATGATAAAACTAATGGATTCTGTGAGCTACAGAGGTCAAGACTATAGGAACAAGCCCCTCTTTTTATAATTATTTTTTTAACTTAGGCATTGTGATTTAGAAAGATATTCATAGCTGTGTTTCAGGTATACAAGTTTTCCAACACCTATCGCATGACCAGTGTCAACTTCCCTCCACCAAGACCCCCATTTACCCTCCCACTCTCCAGCTTGTCTCCTTGACAGGCACTTTTTTTTAGTTCAGTTATTTAGTTTGGTTCTCTGCTTTCAGTTTTGCTGTTTTTATGGTTCAGATCACTATATCACTGAATCACTGTCATCCCGTTGCTCATCGATTTGCTCGAGCAGGCACCAATAACATCTCCATTGTTAGACTTGTTGTTACTGTTTTTTGGCATATAGAATACGCCATGGGTAGCTTGCCAGGCCCTGCCATGTGGGCAGGATTCTCTCAGTAGCTTGCTGGGCTCTCCGAGAGGGATAGAGGAATAGAACCCAGATCGGCCGCGTGCAAGGCAAACGCCCTACCCACTGTGCTATTGCTCCAGTCCAGTAAATTACAGCTCTTAACCATCAATGTGTCTGTGGCCTCTGCCCCTGCCCCCATCCCTGTTGCCTCCCTTCTTATCTTATCCCTTTCCCCCCTTCAGTTTCTTTCCTTCTCTACCCTCAGTTCCATCAGCCAAGCTCTGGAGTAATCTAACTTTCTCCCTTTGATCCCTTGTCCTGTTATTCTACATACCAAAAAAAAGTGAGTTTATTAAGATTCATCTCTCTCCTTCCTTCATTCAACATGATATTTTCCAGTTCATTTTTATCTTTCCTAGAGATTCAACCTACCCTAAATTTAAGCAAGCCAGCAACTGTCACAGTCTAAATTCTCCACAGCCATCTTTATTGTCACCTCAAAGTCCCCCACACTGTCTGGTGTAGCACTGAGTGTCGAGATCAGAGTTAAGTTAAATACATGCTGTGTTTCTTATCTCTCCCTCTCCTGGTTCTCCTCTCTCTCTCTCTCTTACTCACTCTCACTCTCTCTCTCACGCTCTCTCTCTCTCTTTTGTTAATTCAAATTTCTCTGTGATGAGCTGGAGTTTCAGGTGTGGTTGGTGCCGTTTTGGTTGCCACAAACGTGGGCATGGAAAATAAGGTAATGAAGTGGAGAAAATGATCTCATGTGTGGAGGGTGGGTCGCCCTTCCTTTTCTTCTTCTTTGAAAATTGGTTTGTTTAGTGAACCATTACTTTTAGGTCTATTCACTGTGTCTGAAAACATCAGCACTGTGAATGGGAATAATTTTGATAAGCAAACACACTGAATAAAGACACACACAAAACTCTGATCTCTAAAAAAATAAATCTGTACTTCTCAAAGCAAAAGAACTCTCAGGATGTTGAGCAATGTGAGTCTGTGAGTAAATCATCACAGAGCCTGGGCACCAGGCGGCCCTCCCACAAGTCAGGTCTCTCAGGGGTCATGTCTTGAAGCTCTTTGAAGTGGGCTGAACACTTTCCATCAGGGGCAACATTGCTTCTGAAGTGAACCGAAGCTACTCTGCTTTCTGTTCATACCAATCTCAGATTCAGGGGTGGGAGTGTGGAGGGGAGTTCTCAGCTGTGGAGTGGGGGTGCCCACCTGTGTTCAGGACTTCTGCCTTTGTGTTCAGAGAGGGAGGGAGGGAAGGATCCCCAGCATCCCATGTGATCCCCAAGCACTTCCAGGAGTAATCCTGAGTGCAGAGCCAGGAGTAGCCCCTGAGCATTGCTGGGTGTGACCCAAGAAGGAAAAAATAATTTTTTTTAAACACAAACATTTGTTTCTTCAGTGCAATTGTCAAATTGTGTTTTTATTATACAGTAATCTAGTCCTTTATGGGCTCAGAATAAATTATTAAGTTAACTTTGGCAAAGGAAAAAGGTAATAAAATAGAAAGAAATGAAAAGTAAATACAAAGTTATCGGTGGCAGAGATTATGAGTAGAAAGAAAGCCCCCCAAAAAGATGCTATTTGGGAACTTCACCAAGTATTGATATTCTTAATTTTAATAATCAGGTCAAGAATGTTGGCTTATATTCATACTACATATGAGATTCCAGTATGTAGAAGTGGTAGCATACATCCAAGATTTAAGAAAAACCTATGAGAGGTAAATATTTTAAATGACATATTTTGATTATTAATTTTTCTTTTTTAATTCTTTATTTTATAAAGTAGTTTACAAAATTGATTACATTTAATAATCTAACACCAGTCCCACCACCATTACACCTTCCCACCACCATATTTCTGGTGTTTCCATTCTGAACCACAATTCCTGCCCCAAAGCATAACCAAAATAATATAATATTTCCCTCTAAGGTTGGTTGCCTCCTACTTTGAAACCCATCAAATGTGGTGCGGTACTCTTAGAGTAGGGGTAGGGTGTGTCCTGTGAAGTGTCATTTGGTCCAGGAAAAGGTTGACTCATGGGTGAGACTATACCCTGAGCGTGTAAGAGCGGCTGTGGTGGTGCTGGAGATTTTTGGCTGCCAGGGCTGGACCCCTTGATGTGGGGAAGGGTCTCACCTACGCCCCTCTAGGGCACCCCGAGGGTGCCTGGTGGTGGGTCCTGCGGCATGGTTATGGCGAGCAGCATGTTATGCTCCCTTCTAGGAGAAAACCACATGCGATCTGGGTGGTGGCCTATGATGAGATTATCTGGAGCCAGCCCGGGTGGCTTTTGGGCATGCTGCTGAGTTGCTGGAGACAGGGGGATACTCGCAGAGGATTATCAATTTTTCTTGAAAGTGGGAAGTAACTGAAAATATTTCATTTTAACATCAAAAATATCCTGTCTCAGTAGGTGTACAGATACTATACAGAATTTGTATTCTGTTGTTTTATTTAAGAAGACAGCTTTAGAATGTCTTAGAAAGTTCACTTTGGAGGCACCTTATGGGATAGAAGCAGAAACCACTGAATTCATCTGAGCCTGGCGGTGAGAATTAGAAAGAGTTTACCCTTTCATGGTCTCAGACTATAAAAAAAAATCATTGGTTGGGGCAGGTGGGGGGAGCAGACAGATATTACAGGGGTTAAGGAATTTGCCTTGCACATGGTCACTCAGTACCACATATGGTACCCCAAATACTTCCAGGAGTAATCCTTAAGCACAGAGACAGAAGGAAGTCCTGAGGACCACCAGATTGGCTCAAACCTTCCAATAGATAAGTTTTGCTTTAATAAAAAATTAAAATATATATGAATGGAGGGGAGTGATTATTCACTTATTCACAAAAATATAACCAATAGGAGAGAGAGAAAGAGAGAGAGAGATGCAGAGATACAGAGAGAATTGGCTCATAAGGTCATGAATGCTGGCAAGTCTGAAATCCATAGATAGAGTGGGGAGCAGCCTGAAAATGAAGGGGAGAAATTGATGCTGTCATCTGAATATGAAATTTGCCTTCTGAAGATCCTGACAGGATTTCTGTATTGCAGTCTTGAGGGACAATTACTTTGTCCTCATAAAAACTTCATCTGTTCTTTGGGTCTCTGGGTCTTCAAATTGACTGAATGAGACCCATCCACATTATCTGCTTTATTCAAAGCCTACTGAGTGAACTCTAATCATATCTAAGAACTCAACACCATAACAACTTCTAGACTAGTATTTGACCAAACAACTGGACATCATCTCGCCAAGATAATTCCTGATACTAATCCTCACATTCATAAAAATACTTTCAGGCAAGTGAAGTGAAAACTCAAGAACTTATTGTTGGTACTTGGTACCACGTGGTATTACTACTGCCAGGCCACAGTTCATGTTCTGTATGTAGAGAAGAACTCAACTATCCCCTGCCTTTGTTCTGTCTTCATTCAAGAATGCCATGCTTTTTTTTAAAAATTTTAAATAGCCATTGGTGCGAGACTTGTCAATGTGCGTGTGTGTTTAAACCCAACTCAGTTCATTAGTCTTCTTTCATACACAGGCATTTAAAACCCTGCAAAAGAAACCCCTCTACAGTTAGGTATTATCTCCTAGGCACTGTACCACCTTAGTTCTAGAAAGACAAAACAGCCCTAGTACTTCTAGTTTTGTAGACTCAAGCAATAAAAGGCACTAATCCCTCTGCAGGTTGATACCAGGGCAAGAAAGTCTAGAGGGACAGGGCAGGAAAGAGTCCTCTTGAACTCATTGCTGTTTCAGGGAGAAAGCTGGCCCAGTACAGAGGAGAACCGAGAACCTATCTGCCTCAGCTGACTGTCAGGAAGGAGCAGAGGCCCCAGAGCTGACAGAGCCAGAAGGATGAGGCCCTGTGTGGGGGTTAACTGGGCAGAAACGTTGATGGAATGCATTGCCAGCCTCTCCCACAAAGACGTGCAGCTTGGTACCTGCCTCTGACCACACCCGAAACACAACTTGGAGACTTTCTCTTCCCTCTCCCAAAGATCCGACTTCCCCTGCCAGTTCTCCAAGGAAAACTTTTAAAAACACAGATGAACCCAGCATCTCACCCTTCTAGAAGAGCAGCTCCTGAACAGGGAGAAGAGGAATAGTAGAGGGGGCTGCTACACCTGCACCTAGGAACCCTTGGCCATGGGACGAGTCACAGTAAAGCTTCCGTCTTAGGGCTGAAAGGTGGCAGGGATCCAGAGGACAGTGGATATACAAAACAGGCCTACTTGGATACTCTCATTAAATTAAACAAGGCTTGTTAGATTTTTTCCACTTTATAGGAAATGTAATTCTAATTGTTCATTTCTATTTCTTTCTGTAGAGGGGAGTCACAAACTCTGTTTCATGCTAGTGCTCATGTTCACAATTTTAAGAATGTAAATATCAATAATTGGATGGTAGCTGGAATGTGATAACATAATTTTGAAGGAGTGTGAAATTGTACCTCTAAAATAGTGTCTCTCAGTTGGGAACCATGTGACACCCCCACCCCGCCAGTAGGCTTCCAGTACATTCCAAGGACCAATAGGTGAAACCATGCCAAGTGGACAGCACAAGACTAGGGGTCCTCAAGAAGGGAAAAGGGAACAGTGAGAAAGAAGTTGAGAAACACTTCTCTAAAACATGCACAGGGGGCTAGAGCTATAGCACAGCGGGTAGGGCATTTGCCTTGCACGCAGCCAACCCGGTTCGATTCCCAGCATCCCATATGGTACCCTGAGCACCACCAGGGGTAATTACTGAGTACAGATCGAGGAGTAACACCTGTGCATCGCCAGGTGTGACCCCCAAATAAATAAATGAATAAATAAAAAATATGCACAGTCTTGTAATCAACGATTCCTCAATTTTTTAATGCTGAAAAATAAGAAATAAAACCTTCACTCTAGATTCTCAGAGTCATTGGTCCTTAGGGTAAGGCCCTAACCCAGGCCTGCCTCTCCTGAATATATTTTCCTAGTCACTCTTCATAATTTAATTGCTAGCCAGCTCAGTTCTTAACAACCACTTCTATTTCTCTCATCTTAGTGATCACAACAACCCTATCAGGCAGGTTGTGTTTTATCTATTTCACAATGAGGAAGAAAACACTGAACAGCTGGTCCAAGGCCCTACCCTAAGGATCCAGAAAGTCAGACTTGGCATTTGGATACCCCTTCCAGTGTGCTCACCATCAGACTACAGTCTCTGGGCTGTCCTGAGAACTGCAAAAGGAAGTGGAGAGTTGGCCCCGAACCCCCAATATCCCTGACCTATGTAGCTTTTAGAGCCCATGTTTTAGGTCTTCTAAACATTAAGCTAATCTAAGTACAAATGACCAAGATGAGGCTAGAAAATGTGGACTCCACTCTCTCATTTCCCTTGCTGCTCCCAAGAACTCCAGTCCCCACCAGTGGGAGAGGTTGTCGGCTCCTTGTGAGGCATCCCACGGCTGGATACACTTTCTAGAGAATGTGTGGGTGCTCATAGGGTTAGGGGAAACGTGCCAATATCACTGTGGTAATAAGGGGCTGATGAAACAAAAAGAAAAGAAAAACAGAGAAGTGAGGTAAGAGAGGCCTAATAAATGTGAATTTTGCAAAGGCAGGAATAGCTGATGTCTGCTGTCCATTCCAGAGGCCCACAGGGAGCTGTGTCAGGTATTCTTTTTTCTACTTAAAGAACTGGCAATCTGGCAGGACTTTATCAACTGTAGCATGATAAGAAATGATCTGAAGCCTGGCAGACCGGGGTTTGAATCTCAGCTCTTGGCAATTTTTAGTAGCATGGCCTAGGGTTGTTCCCTGCTGAAAAGGGTGCCTAATGATGCCACTTGAACTTAGCCTTTCCCTTGCCTCTCTGTAGGTGTGTTATGGGAACTTCCACCTTAGTCTATTTATTTGTGTATCTACTTCAGTTGGTAACCCAACAGGTCAGAACTATGCATGCAAGGGCTATGCGGACCACAATGAACTTTACAATGTGACTCACCCAGACACCTGAGTAAGGCTCCCCTTGGGGGAGTTTGTACATTACCTCCTTTCCGGCTGGAAAGCTTCCCTCAAGTATAGTGTGCAACAATCACTGGAAATTGATGATATTTCACATGAATGAGTCTCCCAAGCAGAAAGGAATGAATGGCATCTCTAAGAATAAACTACAGATAGGATCTTGCCACATCACCTTGTTTATTCTGTTCATGCAGCAAATACTGATGGTATATCCACCGCTTCCAAAAATCCTCCTAACTATTCACTTTTTTTTTCTTTTTGGGTCACACCCAGCAATGCTCAGGGGTTACTCCTGGCTCTGCACTTAGGAATTACTCCTGGTGGTGCTCAGCAGACCATATGGGATTCTGGGAATCGAACCCGGGTCAGCAGCATGCAAGGCAAACGCCTTAGCCGCTGTGCTATCGCTCCAGGCCCTATTCGCTTCTTAAATGTACTAACTTCTTAAATGTACACAGTCTTCCAGATGAAACAGTAAAGGAAAATACTTAGCCATGTTAAAGATTGCTTGGAACATTGCTAATACATTAGAGCGTACAATGAAGTTAAAGCATAGTGAAGTCTGAGGCAAAGAGGTTTTCTTCCCCTTAAGTGCCCCCATGCAAATCAGCACCTGAACCAAACCTGGCTGAGTTTGCTGTCTCAAAGGCACTGTACACTAGACCTCTGCTCCTTCATTTTTAATTTCTCTTTACCTCTCCCTGTAATTTGGCCTGTCCTACCTTCCTCCCCTACCATCCTCCTCTTATTTACTTATAAACCATCTAAATTCATAAGACTGCATCTTCGAGATGCAAGACAGAGAGCCTCACTAGGCATATTATTAAAATTTGGGAACATACTCAGCTCCCTGCCTAGAACCTACAATCCTAGAAGGTAACAACCTTCCCTGGATAACTTGGATCTTCTCAGGATGCAAGTCATATACTTTAATACATGTTGATTTAGAGCACAAATGCATATGAGAAATAGCGCAGAGGGGACGGCACTTGCCTTTCACAGAGCCAACGTAGGTTCAATCTCTGGAACCTCAAATGGTCTCCAGGCACCATCAGGAGTGATGTGAGTGTAGAGCCAAGAATAGGCCCTGAGCACCACCAGGTGTCCCCCGCAACCCCCCCACGCCCCTCCCCCCAAAAAAAGCATACAAAATGATTAATTAATGGTCTTTCTCAAGATATCTGAATTCAGATTGATTCACACAAACACTCAGTCTCATGCGCCGTAGAGAAAGCCCTCAGGAAGGGAGCCGCTCACTCTGGGCAGCAGAGTGAGCTGAAGGGCCCCACAGACCCATGTTTCCAACCCTGTTCCTGGTTGTTGTGTGGTTGTGTCACTCCAGGAAGTAAGTTGACCAGTTTAAGCTTGAGTTTTCCCATCTGCTAAATGGAGCCTCCTCACCTTTACTCTTTTCTACCCAATTGGCTTATAGAATTCTTTTTGTGTGTGTGTGTGTGTGTGTGTGTGTGTGTGTGTGTGTGGCTGAGAGGCTTTTAACTATTTTAACTATTGTCTAACTTCTAAATGGAAGCCAACTGTCAGCTCTGCCCATAGTGTTTCCCTTTATGTTTCCCTTGCCATGACCACAAGTCACCTTGCCCTGCCCACTGATCACCACCTCTCATGAGCCTGCTTGACCCACAGGGCCTCAGCTCATCATCCATCAGTATGCTAATCTGTACTTCATGTACTTGAGCAACTCTTGAAAGTTACTAATCAGACTCTTGCAGGCATTAGTTTCTTTTGCTTCCTTATAAAATTACAGTGATCAACCTTAGTAATCAAATTTTCTCCACTGCTTAGTAGTTGAAAACACTTGTTTTGGATGCTTTCTCATATAAGAAAGCAGTACATGACAGCATGTTAGTCACAGGAGACAGCTTGGAGCAGAACACACCGCCTGCTCCTGTCAAGTAGCAATGTTCTCAATTGTGTCTTCAGCTTATCGGACACTCTGAAGATGGCTAAAGACGATGCCGCTGTCCATTGCTTCCAGGGCCTGCTGATATTTGGAAATGTGATCGTTGGTGTGAGTAATGAGTTGTCTTCTTTTTCTGTGGTTGGGGGGAGTGAGGAGGAGTTGAAGTGGGGTTGCTCACCAGCTGTGCTTGGACTTACTCCTGGCTCTGTGCTCAGGGGTCACTCCCGACAGAGCTTGAAGGAAAATAAGTGCTGCTCAGGATGACACCTGGATCGACTGCATTTCTATACAGAAAACCCAAAGTACCTTACCTGCTGCACTATACTATCCCTCTAGTACAATGAACACTTTTCTTTTTTCTTTTTTTTCTATCATAATCAAACCTGGGGCAGTCACACGCAGGCCTGCACCCCACCCACATCACTCCACTCAAGCCCTCAGGAGTATTTTCCAAGAAATTCTATTCTTCCTGTAATCATAATTTTAAATCATTTGAAAGTGAGTATTTAAAGAAAAACTACTACATCTCATTTTTTCAAATGTGTTAGAAAAGTATATTAGTTGGAATTTTATTTCTAATAATATATTGTGATGAAATACATCAAAAGATCATAACTTAAATAGGTATTTTCTCTCCAGCATTAAAGATCATGTATGTAAAGGTGATTTTCTTTTGTGTGTGTGCTTTTTGGGTCACACCCGGTGATGCTCAGGGGTTATTCCTGGCTCTGCACTCAGGAATTACTCCTGACGGTGCTCAGAGGACCATATGGGATGCTGGGAATCGAACCCAGACTGGCCACGTGAAAATGCCCTACCTGCTGTGCTATGGCTCCAGTCCTGTAAAGGTGATTTTCAAGCATCGTCAGTGTTTAAACTCCTACCACACACACACACACAATGTTTTCTTATTTTTTCCCCAGGGTTTGATTTCCCTGGGGCTCTGCTGCTCCTACTGTTGGGAACAGATGTGAGCCTTGTTCTTAGCCTACAGAGACCAGCATGTGAGTGGACCCAAGGAGAAGAGAGGGTGTGAAGGAGTCATTCTGCTTGTTTCATTCTGGACAAGCCACTGCCTGTCAGGGCCCTGGTTCCTCATGTGTAAAATGCATATGGGAAAGAGAACCCTCAACTTTCCTGCCACTCTAACACCCCCTGACTCTTGAGTATGGATAAATACAACCAGGATTAGCTGAAAGGTTACAGTCCAGAAATATGGTCATTGGGGTGGTGGAAGGTGAGGGTGATCAGCCCACAAGAAGCTGTTGCATGAGTGTTCATACCAAAGGACCTAGAAAGGATCTAGGTCCTAAAATTGTCTGGGTCCTTTCCTAAATGGCACAAGACAAAGTGATCTGAGGAAGAAAGCACTTAACTGGCCTGTGGGATGGACAGAGCTGTCTATGTTCAGACAATGAGGAGTTTGAGTCATTTGTCCAGAGCCCAAACCAGGGACAACTTGCTCTCTTCACCACCCCACATCTCCCCCCAGCCTTTCCCCCTTCTGCTCTCCTGACCTGACAGAGCTTCTTCTACTCCCAGATGTGCGGTATTGCCCTCACCGCTGAGTGCATCTTCTTTGTATCGGACCAGCACAGCCTCTACCCGCTCCTGGAAGCCACTGACAATGATGACATCTATGGGGCAGCCTGGATAGGCATGTTTGTGGGCATCTGCCTCTTCTGCCTAGCAGTGCTGGGAATCGTCGGCATCATGAGGTCCAGCAGGAAAATTCTTCTAGCGGTGAGCCCTTAGCACGCGCTACACTTATCTCCCGGTCAATTCTGTTAGATTGTGTCTCCTTCCACCAGCTCAAGGCTCTGACAGAGTGGTAGGTGTGAGCAGAGTGAGGTAAGAAGCAGAAGGAGGAAAGAAGAGCAAGTCTCTCCCCACAGTGAAGGTTATCCCCCTGGAGGGCAGGGATGCTCTCCACAATTGATAGTACAGAAGATTTCTGGACAAAGAACCCAAAGAAGAGACAGCTGGGGATGATTATGATTTACTGTCCAAATCTGGGCTTGCTGCTGTGTCTGAATGCACCCAACAAGTCCAACCCAGAGTTACGCAAGACAAAGGAAAGACCAAGGGAGGACTAGATCATTGACAACTCATTTAAAACATTATTTGAATATTAACCAAGCATTGACATAGTAGGAAACGACATATTGAGTTGAATTTTCAAGGAAGAGCATGAGTGCAGTCAGACATTTTTGAGCTCGTGGCTGATGAGTTTATGGCAGCTTGCACCTCCTATGTATTATTGCGTCTCTCTGCTTTTCTGGGATGTAGAAAACATTTTTTAAAAAACAAGGCTGGAGCGATAGCACAGCAGGTGGGGCATTTGCCTTGCACACAGCCAACCTGGGTTCGAATTCCAGCATCCCATATGGTCCCCTGGACACCACCAGGAGTGATTCCTGAGTGCAAAGCCAGGAGTAACCCCGGTGCATCACCAGGTGTGACCCAAAAAGAAAAAAAAAACATAAAGACAAGACCACTGGGAAGTCCAGCTGCAACTTCTACCTGTCTGTGGAAGTTCTAGGTCTGAGGTGCAGATGCAGACAGCAAGGTAGAGATGGCAAGGCGGTGACTTTGCAGCGGGCAGCAACGTGCAGCCATCAGAGCTAAGAACACCCGCCGTGCCCCAGCTCAGGACATCAGTCTCTCACAGGGAGCTGGAATCCCACCCTCCTTCCCCACCCCTGCCCAAATGCCACAGGACGTGAGTTCCACCTTTCTAGAACAAGTCCAGCCACTCAGGGTGCTTGTAGGTTTACCTGTCAGCTGAGTTAACACTGGCCCCATCCCCGTCCCCACGGAATGCAGCACATTGACATTTTCTGCCTTCTTTGAGTCACTTACAGGGCAAAGTACCCGTCTTGGGAGGGTGGGGAAAGGAATGAAAGGGGAAGGGAACAGAGGAGCTGCTCCCTAGAGACAAAATTCACCATGTCTCAGTCTTGCTCTGAGCTGCGCAAACACGTGTGTGTGTGTGTGTGCGTGTGTGTGCGTGTGTGTGTGTGTGTGTGTGTGTGTGTGTATACCTGTGTCACAGCCAAGTGAATTCCACTGAAAGCAATCTTCATCATTCTCTGCAAAAAAGAGCACATGCTCTCCAAGGGCCTAAACAGACACGCCCAAGCCCTCCTTTTCAGAGTGCCTCTGATGAGCGTCTCTCTGTCCCTCTGTTCTGCCTCTTCTCTGCCGGTCTTTCTCTCTTTACTTACAGATCCTAGCTAGCCCTGGGCCCACTCCCCTCCAGACGCCCAGCAGTGCGGGTCTGATCATTCTGTGCTCAGTCAGACTGCCTGTACTGGGGGCTGAGGTGGAGGTGGAGAGGGGGTGGGCAGCAGTCTCAGGGCTGCGTGTAATGTCACAGATGAAACATACAAGGGGCATACTTCGCCCCTTCCAATCAATCTCCAGCCCCGAACGGGATTCTCTGAAGTGGAGCGGCAAAACAAGCTTCTGCAGAGAGCACAGCAGCAGTGAGTACAGAGATGCTTTAGGAGACAGCTGAAGGCCCCCACCCCAGCCCACCGTGGCTAGCTGTCCAGTCCTAGCCTTTGTTCTGGCAGCAGAGGAACGGTGCTGCTCTTTCAGAAAGCCTCCCCTGCCAGGGCGGTAGCTTCCCTGAGCCCCCCAACACGGAACACAGATCCCCATCTCCACAAGGCCAAGGGCCCAAGGCTGAGAAAAGCAGACAGAACTCCCAGGGTCCACACGCAGACCCCACGGCTGCCTGTTGTTCAAACAGTTTGAGGCCATAAATGGGGGTAGTGTGGTGAAGGGGTGGCACCCCCACACACATACACATACACACATACACATACACACATATACACACACATATACACACACATACACACACACACATACACACACAGAAAAACAGTGAAAGATGCATAGTTACAGGCTTGGGTCCACCCTCATAGACTGGACACTTGGTTTGGATAACATTTATTAAACATGATCTTGTTCATTTTTTTCCTGACCTCTGCAATGCTACATTTTTTTGTGAAGCATAAGGAAAATTTCTCCAAAGAGAGGGTATATTTATGAGGATCTACATACTTTCTAACATACCAAGTCTCTTGACGAGCATTCAGACACATTCATGTTTTTGTATTGATTTTTCCCATTTAAAACAGAAATTCCAAATACTGGGCTGAAAAATCTGTTTTCAGAGGTTGCTTATTCTCTGGAGGAAAGGAGAAACTAGAGCTGATTAGCCCCTTGTACCAAGCCTTGTCCAAGCAGCTGATACCTGAGGGCTTGTTGAATTTGCATAATGATGGGATGATTGTACTTAGATGAATGTGCTTTTTAAAATGTAATAATTAATGGTTATTTCTTGTAGGGTTTTTTTTACATGTCTAAAGTGGCATTTACTACTAATAACAAATCTAGAATGCAGGTTTCTTATTCACTCTAAAACCTTTGCTGTCATATTTCGTTACTTCAGAAGCACCTTATATTTCTCTTCTTTTCCTGCTTCAGTTAAAGAAAAATTGTGAAAATTGTTGTATCTCACCATGGGAACATTAAATTCTTGTCTGAGGGTTTACTAAGCTCTTGTTGCAAGTTAAGTCTTCTGTGTGAATGTTTTTGTTAGTTGAGATTGTTATATTCCCATCCAATCTGGTGATCCCCTACCTAGATGTTACTATACTTGTAGAATTTGGAGATGTCTCTTCAGAAAATCCAGAATATTTAACTGGGCAGTCTGGCAGCTGTTGGCTGTGAGCATGACTTCTGGGGCTTTGGGGGGGGGGGGGTGCGGGAACTTGCTCTGTGCCCCTCCCAAACTCACCCCGGAGGTCTCAGCTAAAACTGACTATTCAGGTATGGAGAAATTTTTGCGGCTAGTTGAGCTTTTTCAATATTTATTTCTGAGTCTCTGGAACAGGCCAGTAGATTAGCTTCCATGGCAGTGGCCAGTGGGGTGTGGGGGTGGCTCTCTTCTGGTTGTATCTTAGAAGATCTCTTACCTTTCTCCTGTTTTTTTTTTTACACCAGTACTTTATTCTGATGTTTATCGTATATGGCTTCGAAGTGGCATCTTGTATCACAGCAGCAACACAGCGAGACTTTGTGAGTATAAACTCAAAGAGCACAGTACACTGTGGGGACAGTCACCTCATCCTCATGACATCATGCTTTCAGGTAGCCTTTACTCTACACCAGGTTCTCTAAAATGCACATGAAGCACCTCAGGAGAGGTTTACTTACCTTTCCCAATACCTCTATGAAAATGTCCTCATCATATTGCTGTTTTGTAGGTGATAAAAGGAAACTTAAAAAAAAAAAAAAGCAAAGTTGCTTGTCCATAGTTACACAGCTTGGTAAGAGTAAAGAGGAGAATTCTGGGGGCCCAAGAAATATTACAGCAGGCCTTGCATAAAGCTGACCTGTGTTCATTCCCCCAAACTCCGTAGGTCCCTTGACCCTGCCAGGAGTGATCCCTGAGCACAGAGCCAGGAGTAAATCCTAAGTACAGCCAGGTATGTCCCCAAACCAACCAAATAAAAGAGCAGAATTCTGAATCCAGGCTGTGTTATTTCCAAGCTTGGGTCTCACTAGGACTCCTTTCAATTGGCCCCCTTCCTGTCCCTCTTATGATGGTTTGGGGTCACACATACACACTTGGCTGTGAGGCTCAGGTTGTGAGGTTATGGTGCTCATTGGAGATTGCACACCAGGCTTTGGTGCCCTGCACTTGGACATGGTGTTCATGATGAAGGTGAAGGGTTCACATTCTTTTTTATCGAAGTGCTCTTGGGGAGCAGGGCTATATCCTTTGGTTATGGTACTTACACACCCCTGATTGTAGTGTGGCCAGAGATTGTTTGTGGTACCTGGGATCACAAGGAGCAGAGCTGCTTGGACTTTACTCAGAGCACACAGCAGAAGGGTCAAACTCACACCTGATGCTCGAAAGGCCAATGAGCCTTCTGCCAACCCCTCACTGGAATTTCTTTTAAATTAAAGCTTTCTTGGGGCTGGAGCAATAAAACAATGGGTAGGGTGTTTGCCTTGCACACGGCTGACCCGGGCTCGATTCCCAACATCCCATATGGTCCTCTGAGCACAGCCAGGGGTGATTTCTGAGTGCAGAGCCAGGAGTAACCCCTGTGCATTGCCAGATGTGACCCAAAAAGCAATTAATTACTTAATTAATTAATTAATTAAAGGTCTTAGGGCTTGAGGCAGGGGCCTTTCCTTGCATGTGGCTGACCTAGGTTTGAACCCCCATATCAACCTGCCAGGAATGGTTCCAGAGTGTAGAGCACAACAGTAAGCCCTGAGCACCACTGGGTGTGGCCTAAAAGCAAAAAAAAAAAAATAAAATAAATCAAGGTCTTGAGTCAGAGAAATAGTATAGGAGGTAAGGCACTTGCCTTGAAGGCAACTACTTTGATGGATTCTGGTTGAATCCCCTGGCACCACATCTAATCCTTTGAGCACCAGCAGAAATCAGGAATCATTCCTAAGCACAGAGCAGGAAACAGCCTCTGAGCACTGCTGGGTGTAGCCCACTTTTGGCCAACTGCAAATTTCTAATGAGGGTCTTCTCCATCTACAGAGTCTTCAACAACATAGAGCACTACCACTCATCCCTTTATTGGAGCCTCTGAGCAAGTACATTTGTACTCCAGGAGACAATGACACTCAGTGCTCCCAACAGACCAAGAAAATCACTTTGCCTCCTTAGGGATTTGTGTGTTAACGCTCCATCTTTTTTTTTTTTTTTGAGACAGGGGTGGGGGTGTGGGGCCAAGAGGGTGGGAACACTGAGTAATGATCAGGGCTCTGCACTCAGGAACCACTCCTGGTGATGAGCAAGGGACTATACGAGATGCCGGGGATTGAACCTGGGTTGGCCACATGCAAGGCAAACCCTCTACTCACTGTACTATCTCTCCAACCCCATTAACTCTCCATCTTGTGTTGCCTCTTCCTACCATAGTTCACACCCAACCTCTTCCTGAAGCAGATGCTAGAGAGGTACCAAAATAACACTCCCCCAAACAACGATGACCAATGGAAAAACAACGGTGTCACCAAAACCTGGGACAGGCTTATGCTCCAGGTAATGCCTGCAATCTTGTGTGCCATTTTGAATATAAAGCAGTGTATTTGTGATTAGAAGGGCTATATGTCTGATGGGAAGAGAAGTCAACCTCCAGAGGGGTTTTCTTTAAAAAGAGACTTGACATAAGCATATTCATCTGATCCTCTCATTTATGGGAGGGGGGGAAAATGGTGTACTCATTATCAGTGAAATCCCTAGATCTCTGTTTTATTTTGAGACATGACGTTGATCTCTGTTAAAGTTGTAATGGCATTATAAAAAAAATTATATTGGAGTCTTAAAACTCAGGCATCACTTACATTAAATGAAAAACACTGGGCTAAGTAGATAGGACAGGCAGTAAAGGCCCTAGTTTTATCCCTGTCACTGCAGGTCCCCAGCATGCCCGAGTGAATCCTGGAGACTCCTAAACACTGCTGGTGTGACACAGGTAATTCCTGGCACCAAAGGCATGAGCAGCACCACATCTTAGCATTGAACTGCCAGTACGGGAGGAAGGGAGGGAGGAGGGAGGGAGGGAGGGAGGGGGAGGGAGGGCATTCAAGTGACAATATCCATTTATTTTGCTTTTGCCTATTTAGTACCTTTTCATATTTACTATGAGAACCATGGGCTGCCTTGATGTGATCAACCAGTGTTTTTCTAACTAGCATTTAGGCACATCAGTGGGCTAGACTATAAGAGGTCGTGTGGTTGCAAAGCAGCCATGCACTTCCGGGAGCTTTGTTTTATATAGTCTCTGGATCTTGGCCATTGATGGGATTACATCACACCCAGAAACTGCCCTCGAAGCTATGTAATCAGTCTATATTAACCACAGATAATGATCCTCTCTGTGATTATTTATCAATCATGCTCCTTTCTGAAAAAAATTGACCTGCTTCTTTGAGGATTTCTTACTCATGCTCTTCCTCTTCACTCGTTATGTCTTCCCCTAAGAACTTCAACATCCACATGAGAGTCTCTGCCAGTAGCTTACTTTCACCTGCTTAACCTACTTCATTTCCAAGATCTTGTCCTCTTCACCTCAGCCCTTCACTTCTATAGTCATAGTCCACATATCATCAATAACTATACCCACTAAGAGATTTTGACTTGACAGAAAGAGAGAGACAGACATAGAAAGATTGCACTCATCTGTGGTATATAGAATAACAGAGTGGGAGACTAACACCCAAGAATTGTAGAAATAAGTACCAGGAGGTTGACTCCATGGTTTGGAGGCTGGCCTCACATTCTGGGGAAAGGGCAACTCAGAGAAGGGATCACCAACTATAATGTAGTCGAAGGCCATATGGGGGAAGGGAGTTGCGGGCTGAATGAGGGCTAGAGACTGAGCACAGTGGCCACTCAACACCTTTATTGCAAACCACAACAGCTAATTAGAGAGAGAGAACAGAAGGGAATGCCCTGCCACAGTGGCAAGGTGGGGTGGGGAGAGATGGGTTTGGGGAGGGTGGGAGGGATGATGGTTTTACTGGTGGTGGAGAATGGGCACTGGTGAAGGGATGGGTTCTCGAACCTTGTATGAGGGAAACATGAGCACAAAATTGTATAAATCTGTAACTGTACCTTCACAGTGATTCACTAATTAAAAATTTAAAAAAAATATAAAAAAAGAGATTTTGACTTGAAGCATCCTATTCTCTCACTTCATCTTCAATAATTTCCTTCAATGACTATAATGAGCCCTTTCCAATAGTTTATATCACATTATAACCTCAAAACCACTTGGCAACATTTCACTTTCTATTTGCTCTTCGTATGTTGTCTCTTCCCTCCTTGCCTCACTAGGATCTCATAATCCTGCTTAGAGTCATTCCTGCATATGCTTACTTTACTTCCCGCCTCTGTTCCTTTCTTCCCTAATCAACACCAATGACTATAATTGAATACAATCCCCTGCCACTTCTCACCTGCACCACAAAAGCAAAACACTGCTGGAAACATTCACACAAGCACAATAACGACAAAGTTCAAATTTGACACTGGATATTTCCTAGTATGTTCTTCTAGAAAACTTATGGTCCTTAATTTTGCAAGTATTTTGCTCCTCATATGCCTACAACATTTGGCCTCATCCTCAGTCGCAGCTAATGACCTGATCTCATATTTTTTAAGAGTACAAGAACCATCTCATTTTTCACTATCAAATCTTCTCATCTACCATGATTAAATCATGGTGATTTGCCTTCTCCTTTATTATAACTAAATGTCCATTGTCCCTACTCCTCTGCTTCTGTTCTGCATTCTCTTTTCTTGGCTCCAAAAAACTTCCTCTGTTCTGATCTGCTTACCGTGTTTTCTCTCATATCAACTTACATGAACATTTTAAATTGTCCACCCTTTCAAAAGCTTTTTGGTGCTCAACACTCACCCACTTTTTCTATTATACTACTATTCTTTTATACTATTACTATTTACTCCTATTACTATTGCTAATACTTTACTTACTATTGTTATTCTACTAATCTCTTGTATACTGAGTAAACATATTAAACTGTCTAGTCTTTCAAAAGCTATCTGATGCTCAACATCTACCCGCTATACTATATTCCTACTGTTTCTTTTTATTATTCAGAAAAATCCGCAGAGAGATTCCTTCCCTGACTGTCTAAGTTTCACATCTTTGCTCAGCTTTCTTCCAACTACAATTGACTTCTCACTCCACCCCACCATTAGAATGACCATTAGCTCAATGACCAATTGCCTCCATTCAACAAATTCAATAGTTACATTCTGTCCTTATCTTACTTGCCATTTCATCAGCGTTTGTCACACTGGCCACTTATTCTTTCTTTGTTGAATTTTCACTCTCTCCCAGCTCCAATGTTGGAGTGATACAGAGACACACAGCTCAAGTATGGATGCTTAACTCTTCTCTGTCAGTTATCATATTCAATCTTATGGTGTCAAATACCACATACATGCTTCTGGTAAAATTTTAATTTCTATTTCTAATTCTGATCTTTTCCTTAGCTTCTTATAATTTCCCTTTAGGTCTTAAGTATGCATATTAGACATAATTCTATTTAATAATGTACATTCGATCAAATTCAAGGGTGTTTCCTCTTTCCCTTTTTGCTTGATGGTGATTTAATTTCCAGGGAGCTTGCATGTTAGCATAGAGAAATTGTGTTTCTTCTCATAACCTTCTTTCTATACTTCTTCTACCAACACTTGCTCAAGCATAGTCTTTAGTTTATCTACTACTGATGTCTCTAATCTATCATGTTGTCAGGAAATCAAGTTGACTTTCTTTTCATCTTCTTCCATTCATCTACTCTATCCTGATGGCTCTATCTGGAAATATCTTGCTGCATTCTCTGTGCTAGACTGGCAAAACCAAGCTGGGTTCTAGACAGTTTGCACAACTATGCTCTCTTACAGAGCCTGCTGTTGATATACTCAGAGAGAGACTCCCAGAAGGCTAGTGAACTTCCAAAGAAGCTCTTTGACAATTGAGAGACTGTTACTCTCTGTATCTGGGCATTAAACTACCTTTAATCTTTATTCTTTACCCCAGAATATGACATTCTAGAACAGAAATGGCACAAAGCCCTCTATCAGTGAAATTCTACCAATTCTACCTTTAGCCATGTCTTATCTGAGTCTCCTCCTCCTTTTAGTTACACAGATTCTTCTTGCCTTCAGGGGAGAAACAATCTTCGTGTCATATCACATTTCTACCTTTTGTTTTTATGGGTCTAGTACAAGTCAAAGTTGTTCAATTGCATGTTAGAGTCCATTTGTTGGTTTTGAACTCAGTTTAGTAGGTCACAAAATATTTTTATGTTTAAGAATTTTTAGGGGTTGCAAGCCCCTATAATGATGTTAGGAGACATTATGGTCAAACCTAGTGGTGCTTGGGGGTGCATGGAACTCAGGGTCTTATATATATATACTAGGATGTGCTGCACCATTCAAACCATGTCCTTCCCTTTTCAGCATTTTTAAATAAAAAATAGTGATGGAGCATTAGTACAGTAGGTAGGGCATTTGCCTTGCACACAGCCAACCCGAGTTTAATCCTCAACACCGCATATGGTCCCAGGAGCACCACCAGGAGTGATTCCTGAATGCAGAGTCAGGAGCAACCCCTGAGCATCTCCAGGTGTGATCCCCCAAAAAAAGAGTAATAGTTAATGTTTATGTATGTCCCACAGCATAAACTAAGTTTTATGAGAGTTTTGTTCCAGTTTTTATGCAGTTACAGGATGATATACAAATGGATTAATTTTTTTTTCAACAGAAACCACTTATTAAGTTGTGTCCTTTCATACTTCTAGGCTAAGGGGTTAGAGTATATACTTAGCTTTTAGATTTCCCCCCAGATTACTTTTTCTAGTGAGATTTTCTTCTCTTTTCAAGAGTCTCTTTTAGAAACCATGTCAAAATTGTATCTTTTCTTACTAGATTGTTTCATTCCTCCTCTCTCTGGGGAAATTCATTTTAATGGGGAAGGTACTGAAGACAAATGAATTGCCTAAAAAGTAAAATTTTGTCAGGGAAAATACTTTTGCCGAATTGAGTGTTTCACTTAAAATACTGTTCAAGTAGATGTTTTATTGAGCTTGAGACTCTCTGAATGTTTCCTTTTTTGTTGAGACTTTGTGTGAGATAGTGGCATCTATTGGCACATTGTTATATTGCAGTCCAGTTCTCACATTACATACACACAGCCATGTCAGTGAGATGAAGGGATGCAGGCCCACCAGGTCCTGCTACACCTCAGTTCTTTATTTTTTTATTTGGAAAAATAATTCAAGGGAAAGACATTGTAGATTATAGCAGAGATTCAGTAAAGACAATACACACCCAAGGTGTGGATGCAGGCTCTCTCAAGGAAGAGAATTGCACTGGATTTCAGAGGAGAGGGAGGTTTTTCTAAGGAGAAGAAAGGTTAGGAGTTGGGCATAAAGATTTGGGCATGAAAATCATAATGCCCAAAAGTAGAGAGAGAGTATGGCGAATATTGTCTGCTATGGAGGCAGGGGGAGGGCAGGAAAGGGAGGGTATACCGGGTTATTGATGGTGGGAAATGTGCACTGATGTTGGGATAGGTGTTTGATCATTGTATGATTGTAACCCAAACATGAAAGCTTGTAACTGGGGCTGGAGCGATAGTACAGCGGGTAGGGCATTTGCCTTGCATGCAGCCGACCCGGGTTCGATTCTCAGCATCCCATATGGCCCCCTGAGCACCACCAGGAATAATTCCTGAGTGCAGAACCAGGAGTAACCCCTGAGCATCACTGAATGTGACCCAAAAAGCAAAAAAAAAATTTTTTTAAAGAAAGCTTGTAGCTATCTCACAGTGATTTAATAAAATTTTTTAAAAAAATTTTAAAAGATTTGGGTATGAGCAGCATTACTGGGGTGGTGACAGAGTTGAACATGTACATAAAGACTACATGCTTACTCACATATTTCAGGTATGATTAGCATTTAATTATGTAACCAGTGGGGGAAAGGGAGCAATGTAAGTAATTATGTGTTTGGGGCTTAGCGAGGATTAAAGTGAAATAAGGTGAGGGGTCTGTTTGCTGAGCCTGCTGTACATTAGCTGAAACTGGTTTTCCAAAGTTGTCTCTCAGGAAGTTGGTAACCACAAACTATCCGGGTTAGAAGGGTTTGTTTGTCTCCAGGCCTCTGTGCTCAGGGATCACTCCTGGAGGGACTCGAGAGAGCATCTGGGGTGTTGGAGGTCAAACCCAAGTCAGCTGCATGCAAGGCAAGAGCCCTAACCACTCTACTATCCTTCTAGCCCCACAGTTTTAAGGACCTTTTGTCTCAAGATTCCTCTTTTCTTGGTTAGGCACAAGAGATAGTCTAATTTACCTTTCATAGAAATTTCCCCATACTGTCTCCTTTTCTCCTTCTTCTCCACAGAACCCATCTAACTATCTAACTGTAACATATGTGTACATAACTTGTCTTTGTTAACAAAACAGTTAATAAGATTTTTTTCTATTTTAACAGTTTTTCCTAGCTTTATTGAAATACAATTGTGTACTTTTTTGTTTTTGTTTTGTTTTTTACTTTTTGGGTCACACCTGGCATTGCACAGGGGTTACTCCTGGCTCATGCACTCAGGAATTACTCCTGGCGATGCTCAGGGGACCATATGGGATGCTGAGAATCAAACCCGGGTTGGCCACATGCAAGGCAAATGCCCTACTCACTGTGCTATCACTCCAGCCCCCCAGTTGCATAATTTTGAAAGTATTAACACTTCCATCTTGTCACTTAATGTCATCTCATCTTGTAATTGGAACATTTAGTATCTTACTTTCAACAATTATCCTGTAAAGAATACAGATAGCTAACTATGAACACTGTGAAGCATAGATCCCCAGAACATAATCATTTTAAACCTGGAACTTTGTACTCTTTGACCAACATCTGCCTCCTGCATAAGCAGGAGAAAAATGTGAGTGATTTTATTCAAAAGATAAAGTAATTTATCCCAAATCATACATCAGTGGCAAAGCCAGGATTTAAATGGACTTCTGAGTTCAGGTCAAGTCTTATTTTCTGTGTGAGCAAAAATAGAGGTCTTCATAAAACAGTGTCAATGCTCACACACTGGAAAAATCTACTTACCATTCTGAAGGAAGTCTGGTTCAAACTTAATGACTTTTCCCTAAAATTTTAGCTCAGGTCAAAATGCATGCTGATTCTTTTCTTGTTTATATGGTTTCACATTTCAGAGGCAAAGTAGAATATGCTTTTAAAGTAGTTGATTTATCTTTAGGTTTGTTGGAAAGTTGAAAGATCCCAAAGTTCATATTCCTCCCCTCAAAATACATTAGCAGAATTCATAAATAGGAAGAAAAGTGATGCAATCTGTTTTTAGCCTCTATCCTCAATTTTATCCAGGGGCTAAGGATACTAGCTTATGTGATCATTGGTTTTCCTTTCCTATGTGAAGATTTAATGGTGTTCACTAGACCTGGACCACTTTTTTCATTCAGTTTTCTCATGTTGTAAGTGTAATATATAATTCACGAAATCACACGAATCACAAAGTCCCGTTAATCATTGATTTCTCGAGCGGGCTCAGTAACTTCTCCATTCATCCTTTCCCTGAGATCTTAGAAGTCTCTCTCGACTCGGCCCTCCCAATGATGTCCCGCTGGAGGCTCTTTCAGGGTCAGGGGAATGGGATCCAGCTTGTTACTGGATTTAGCATATGAATACACCATGGGAAGTTTGCAAGGCTGTCCCATGTGGGCAGGGAACTCTCAGAAGCTTGCTAGTTTCTCCCAATGGGAGAAGTAGTCTACAAAATGTCATGCGGCAGCTTTGTGGCCGCATGCTTCTGGGAGCTTGCTTTTAAGTTTCTCTGGATGTTGGCTGTTGATGGGATTACACACACCTGGGTTCCTCTGCCTGTACCTTCATGCATAAGGCCTATCCGATCGTGTAGAGAGGGGCCTCAAGCATGGCTGTAGCTAGGTATATAATTTCTCTAAAAAATGTGGGGTTTTTTTAAGATAGAAACTTAAACCTTGATATGTCATCACTAAAATTTTTTAATTTTCTAATTCTCAAATTTCTCATGAAAATAATTATACTTCCTTAACATTGCTATATTGATATTAGAATTATTAGAAATTAAAGTTTATTTAGGGTTAGGTATTGTATACTAAGTATACTAATGTAATTCTTACACTACATGAGGTGGGTAATATATTTATCCCAACTGTACAATCAAGAAAAAATTAAATTTTGAGAATTTAATTTGTCAAAGTTTACAAAGTCATTAGTGATTAGTAAAATAATAAACATAAAAAAATGGTTGGCAAATTCTAAAAAGTAAGTTAGCAATACCTTTAGCTTTCCTTTGAGAATTTTTAGTAAATGTATCATAAGATACTCCTCCATATTGCTTTTGTCCAAAAACTCTTTGTGACTACATCAATGTGCCTAGCAAAAACCATGAAGAGAATTTCATACCTTTCATCCGCTGACAGGACAATTGCTGTGGTGTCAACGGACCTTCAGACTGGCAGAAATACACATCTGCCTTCCGGAAGGAGAATATTGATGCCGACTATCCCTGGCCTCGTCAGTGCTGTGTTATGAGCAAACTTAAGGAACCTCTTAACCTGGATGCATGCAAACTAGGAGTGCCTGGGTATTATCACAGCCAGGTGAGTCCTTGCTCCTCTCAACACCTGCCAAAACTCTTCTGCTCTTCATGGGTAAATACTGTTAACTGTTAGTAATAACCTCTCAGTAAGGAATTGTGCATCCTCTCCCCTAAATTTTAGGAAATATTAACTCTTTCCTTATTAGTAAATGTAATGTGATCCAGACCTAATCTGAAAGATTTTACATTAAAAAATGAGCTTAGTAATAGCAAAAATCAGCTTTTTAAAAATTGTATCTATCCGTACAATGCATAGAATTTGCATTTCAAAAATAATTTATATTAAACCAAAATTTGCTTTGTAAGTTTTTGTAAAATATAACATGAAATCAATGATTTACCAAAATAATGTTTGCCAGTTCCAAAGTAATGGCAATTCTGAGGGTATATTTGTACCTATATATATGTGTGTGTGTGTGTATGTGTGTACATATAATGTATGTACATGTGTATATACATTATATGTATACATACATAAATTCCTAGCTCATTGGCCCCAGGAGTGCTTTGTGCAAATACCGGTAACTACACTTCAAGAATACTATGACTGAATGAAGGAAGATCATTCAATGATCTTTTAAGCACTCTTACAATGACTTAAGGGGGGTAAAGCATAATGTAGAGGCACTAAATGCAAAATAGTTTTTTAAAAACCCTCAGGCTCCAGGAGGGCAAGGCTCAGTCCTGGGCCAAGCACCAAACATCAGTGGGATCTTACACATTTTTTGAAATGTGCCCCAATTTCCACTACCAAATCATTCTAAGGAATGATGATCCCAGGGAATGATGGAGCAAAAGGTTTTCTCTGATTTTCAAGAAAGACTGTTGCAGGTAAAGGCATATAGATAACATTTTGTCATCGGTAACGCAAACCATGATGACTAAAATGAGAGAAAGAGAAAGCTAGAGAGAGAAGAGAAGTGCCTGCCATAGAGGCAAACAGGGGTAGGGGGTGGCTAGAATGGGTGGGTGGGCAACTGGGAACACTGGTGCTGGGAAATTACACTGGTGGAGGGATGGGTGTTGGAACATTATATGACTGAAACGCAATCATGAACAATTTTTTGTACTACTCTATCTCACAGTGACTCAATAATTTTTTTTCTTTTTCTTTTTGGGTCACACCCAACGATGCACAGGGGTTACTCCTGGCTCTGCACTCAGGAATCACCCCTGGCGGTGTTCAGGGGACCATATGGGATGCTGGCAATCGAACCTGGGTCGGCCACGTGCAAGGCAAATGCCCTACCCGATGTGCCATCACTCCAGCCCCGTGACCCAATAAATTTTAAAAAAAAAAGAAGAAGAAAGAAAGGGTTTGTTGAGATGATATTCGCACAGGGATCTGAATTAAGTGAGGAAATAATTCCACTCAAAGAAGATGGAGAAAGAGTGAATTGCCTATGCAAAGATCCCAACGTGGGAGTAGCAGTAAAGAGATCAGCATGACAAGGGTCAAAATAAGTGAAGGAAGAGGAATAGACCTAGATATTTTCAGACTTAACAGTTAAAACATTTATAGGGTGCTATGTTCTTTAGGAAAAGCAATTTAGGGACAGAGAGGTCATTCAGTGGGTAAGGCACTTGCCTTGCACATGCCAACTCTGGTTGAACACCCAGCACCACGTATGGTCCCCTGAGCCCTGCCAGGAGTGATCCCTGAGCACAGAACCAGGAACAAGCCCTGAGCAGCACTGGGGGTGGCCCAAAAACAAAAACAAATTAATAAAAAGGAAAATTAACTTCAAATATGTATGTGCTTTCCCACAACTCACACATTCACACTCTCACTGGCATGTTCTCTCCACTCCCACACACTTTTCCTTTGTCACATATTTCTACCTAAATCTTCCTCTCACAGACATACCTTATCTTCGGGGCTCTGTCTCCCACAATGTAGGGTTTCTGGTTCTTAGAATATCACCCCATCCACACAGGTGTTGGAGAAATGGGAGCATGCCCACAGTTCACTGCAGTCCGGACCCTCCCCACCCTTCCCTTAATAATATTAGCAGCACCTTAGTTAGACTGAGTGACAGACACTAATAAATGGGATAGAAAACAGCCAGATTTCTTTTTTAAATTTTTTTATTTTATAAAGTAGTTCACAATATTTGATTGCATTTAATATTCAAACATCAATCCCACCACCATTACACCTTCCCACCATCATATTTCGGATGTTTCTATCCTAAGCCCCAAAGCAGAACCAAACTAATATATTTTGTGTTGTTTGTTATGAAAAACCACTGAAAATGCTACAAAAAGGTATCCTGAGAGGAAAGAGTGTGAAGATTGTTGTATTTCATCCAGGGGCCATTAAGACCTTCTTCTATAAAAGATCACTAACATGTTGTTAAAGGTTGAGTCTTGTGTGATTTTATATAAATATCTGCTAAAAAAAAATATTTCCCTCTAAGACTGGTTGCCTCCTACTTTGAACACCATCAAATGTGGTGCAGTACTCTTGAAGTTTAGATAGGGTGTATCCAATGGAATACTATGTAGCCGTCAGAAAACATGAAGTCATGAAATTTCCATATAAATGGATCAACATGGAAAGTATCATGTTGAGTGAAATGAGTCAGAAAGAAAGAGACAGACATAGAAAGATTGCACTCATATGTGGAATATAATGTAACTGAGAAGTACAAGTTGGCAATGATGCAACTTCTGGCAGATATCTCTCTGGACTTAGTTACTAAAATACAGAAACCCAAAACCGAGAGGCCGCTAAGTGTGGTCACTCGACCTCATACTTCTTCATCCTAGCAATGGAAAACAAATTATCTAATGCTTCCTTTTCAGCAGGTCTGACTTTAGGGGACAGACTCTCCAAACAATAATAGTGAGTTTTATTGAAATATTAAATGCAATCAAAGTGAAAGTAAAGTGAAATTTATTAGTTACACAGGCGGGGGGGGGGCATTACACAGGTGATGTTCCCTTCTGGGAGAGAAGGACATGCGATCTAACAGCCAGAATTCTTTCCCTCAACAAAGCAATGTAAATATCTCACTGTCCCCAGCTTGTGAGTTTGCCAAACAGGCCTTGGGGTGTTATTGATACACATAATGATCTGTGTTCTCACCCTCTCCCTTTCTGGTCCCTTTGCTTTATGGAATCACCACCTCCTCCAGGGCTGCTATGAACTGATCTCTGGCCCGCTGAACCGACAGGCCTGGGGAGTTGCCTGGTTTGGATTTGCCATCCTCTGCTGGACTGTGAGTAATTCAGAGTATTTTTATCTATGAGAGAATGAGGAGGAGGCAAGACCTTCAAGTGGGAGCACACCACACTAGCCAGGAAGCAAAACCTCAGTCCTGGGGCCTCTCTGGCAGCTGGTGGGCCCAGAACAAGAACAGGGACAGGGAAGTAGCGCCATTGCCTACAGGTGCTGGTGTTAACTTCCCAGTCAGGGAGAGAGATCAGGTCTGGATCTCCAGATCTTTCTCCAGCTCCATCTCAGGAGCTGGATGCCCCTGACAACTTCTCCAGGTCTTCTGATCTCATTCAATCATGGTAATTCGAGATCAAAGACAAAAACTTTTGAAGACTCTCTAGATGGCATCTTCCAAGGAATTGCCTCCACCTGTCTCACCTTCCACCCTGTCGCCCACTTCGATTCATGTACATGTTTCAAGAGAGTTTCAAGCCTTGGAGGCTTGGCTGCTCACTAAAACCTCTGAAAGGAGCTTGGGGGGCTTGGATCCCGACCTCAGAGAGTCTAACTCAGTTCCAGTTGCACCAGGGACAGAATCCAACTTCCTCATCACTACCAATGTGCCTGATTTGCCATCAGAATATAAAACCATTGCTTTGGGAAAAAAATCCCATAGTATTGATTTCAGAACCCTTTATACTATCTAAAATTACTAAAGATGTTACAAAGTGTTTTGCTATGAATTTTAGCTATTGATATTTACCCTTTGGGAGATTAACACAAAAAAATATTAATACTGATTAACTCACTTAAAATAATAAGTCAATAACATGTTAATGTTAAACTTTTCATGGAAAAATAACTATTTTTCAAACGAAAATGTAGTGAGAAAAGTGGAAATGTTTTACATTTCACATATCTCTTTAATTGTCTGGCTTAATAGAAGACAACTGGACCCTCACATGTGCTGCTTCATAAAATTAGTTATGTTCCTTAGGCTGCAGGATTTGACAAAACTCCATCTTAACAGAAATATGTACCTGTAGAAATTTAAAATTTTAGTAGCCTTATCTAAATATATTTTTGAATATCTTTCCTAGATACTACACAAAACTGGTCAAGTAGCAAGTACTGTACTTAGGTGTTAGGTAGAAGATGAAATATGAAACTCTGTCCACATACTCTTCAGACTATAATATTGAGTACATAATACATAACACTGGGTTATCTTATACATTGCATAAATCTTCTACTGGTGGACGAGTCTATAACATTATGCAGTAATTATGTGGAAAACATCAGTTCACTGATATACTGATCTTCAATTTTGACTGACTTCTTTGTGCAATACAAAAGAAAATGTGTTCATTGATATTGCCATGTTGAAGAGACCTTAAACATCAGGATACTTTTAAGCTCGTAGTGACAAATACATGTTTTTTGATATTTACTTCAAAGACAAATTTATCGCTGGCAATAAATATTGTCAGTTGTTTGCTTGGAAGTGACAGGCTGTGAATTTTTTAGAAAATGTCTGCCAAACACCCAACTCTGAACACCATGGCTCATGTGTTAGTCTTTTATTTTGAAGCAAAAATAGTGTTTATGAAAATAACGGGTAGTTCAGTTCACAACTCAATCACAAATGTTTTTCCGTAAGTCATAGCACAGTGGGTAGGGCACTTGCCTTGCACGCAGCCAATCTGGGTTTGATTCCTCCATCCCTCTCGGAGGGCCTGGCCAGCTATAGAGAGTATCCCAGCCACATGGCAGAGCCTGGCAAGCTACCCATGACGTAATCGATATGCCTAAAACAGTAACAACAAGTCTCACAATGGAGATGTTACTGGTGCCTGCTCAAGCAAATCGATGAACAATGGGATGACAGTGCTACAGTGCAGTGCTACATACATATTTTACATATTTCCATATATCACAAATCTACTTATACATACTTCCTTTGTATCATACAGAATATTTAAAAAGATAGATAAAAGGGCCAGAATAGGGGACAGAATCCAACTCCCCCATCACTACCAATGTACACTACCAATGTACAATAGGTAGGGCAACTGCCTTGCACCTTGCTGACCTGGGTTCAATCTCCAGCACCCCATATGGTCCCCTGAGCATCGCTAGGAGTGATCCCTGAGTGTATAGCCAGGAGTAAGTTCCGAGTACAGCCAGGTGTTCCTCCCCCCAGGCCCCAAAAAGTAATTTTATTAAACATTTTATTAAATGTTCAAAGATGAACATTTAATAAAATCAGGAATTCCCAATATTTCATCAAAGACAATCTCAAGTCAAACGGGTTGGGTTTGGTTTTATCAGGTGAATATCCTCGATGAATACAGGGATTTTCATGCTTTTCTCTGATTCTTGCTCAGATTGCAACAGATTTATCTTCCGCTGCTTTTGTGCCATCAACCCAAAGATGGAAACAGTGAAAAAGGCAAATAAAGTCTATAAAGTCTATCTTTGTTCAAACAGTCTTGAGTCAAGGTCATACCACCCCAAAAGAAGCCTGGCTTTAAGAAAACTGGGTTACAGTCAGGCTACACTCAGCCAACCTGGCTTTTATAGCTCGTACTGCATATGGTACCCCAAGCCCTGCCAGGAGTAATCTCTGGCCTGGTGTGGCCTCCGCCCCAAAAGTATATGTTAATAAAAATAGAAAGATTGGATTGGGGTGAGAAACTGAGTGAAGCAAAGTGACCTTCTTCAACAGACCCGTATGACCCTCTTCACATTCTCAGGAACTCTCGTTACATCCTGCATCCCTCTGCCAGAGTCACTCCTCTGTAATGTGTTTGTCTCAGGGGAGGGGGGAGTCTGAAACCAACGCCACTTATACCCCCAGTGTATAGCAGAGCACAGAGTTAAATGCATAGTAACTTGCCGGATGAATGAAAAGGGGTAATAGTGAAGGTCCTGTCTAGACCATGTTAACAGCAATCATGCTTCAAGCTTTTTGAGTATCTTAGAATTCCAGGACCATCTGAAACACAAGCATCAAATGGACTCTTAAAATTCTATAAAGGTAAGGGGAATGTAGTGAAGGTCTGCTATGGACAAGAGGTCATATGTCCCACACAATAGTAACCAGGTAGGTGGCCAGTCCTCCATCTTACAAAAAATAAAGCAAGTCAAGAGAGGTCTTAAGCACTGTGCTTTGGAGAACACTAAGGCATGTCCCACTCACAGAGGGGTTTCCCATGTTGATTACTCAAACTCAGTGCCAAACATCTGTGCCTGAATCCCAAGTTCACCACCTACTAGTCTGATGACTAATCTCCTCTGTGCCTCAATTTCTGTATTGGTTCTTAGAAGCATTAAAATGAGGTACATATGTAGCAGTGAGAGCAGTGCCATATGCAGAGTAAATTATCAATTACTATTATTATTTAATTATTATGATGCCTTTCAACTTTATAACTCTTTGGTCAAAGATGTTATTATCATTATTTTACAGGTATGGGGGCATGTGGCTATATTGGCACAGATCTTAGATACTCAATCTCTTACCTGAGTCAAATATCTTGAGTTCGGTGACATTCTTCAAACCATTCTAGCTGAGTCCCAGTGTTCATTCTGTCGCTAAAATTATGCTCAAGATTTCTTTAAAAACCCAGGGTCACCTATGTCTGAATGAACTTAACACCTTTTTTGCCCCTACTATGAGATGTTTCTAGAAATTATTCCTTATTTATGTTCTGTTGTTCTCTCCCCCTTTCCCCCATTGTATTCTAGTTTTGGGTCCTGCTGGGTACCATGTTCTACTGGAGCAGGATTGAATATTAAAATAAAGCATCGTCATCCTATCATCTCTGCCAATGACTTCAAATTAAGGTGCTGGAACTGAGCTCTTCTAATATTTTGCATCTGTGTATTGTCCCGGGAACGCCTGCATTCTCGCCAAAATAACCAAGTCTGTTGGAATAAGGCTTATTGAAATTCTGAAATTCTCATCACTCATGTTTTCACCTCAGTCAGCTACATTTTTATAGATTGTAAGAGAGGAGAGACATGGAAAATGAATAGTAAGAGTGCCTATCCCTGTTTATTTTTAATTTGAGGGTTAAAGACATTTCAAAGGAACTAATATTATCACAGCAAGCTAAGTCTTAAGTTTGGAAAGCAAATCTGCCTGCATTTTTTGATACTTTATAAAAAGAAACCTTCAAAGTATCCCTTTATATCAGCATTATCTGGTGAAAGAAATAAGGAAAAGGCTGCTGAAACTTATCTTTTGCCTTTTGTTCTATGAGGTTCTCCACCTAAGAAGACTAAGATGATTTCTTAATGCTACCCTGGGATCCTTTTATTCTCCAGAACAATGCCTGATCTTGAGTTGATCTTGAATTAACAATGGGTGAAATTTCCTGTCAGACATGGTAGAGTGATAGATGTTTAGCAATCTCAATCTTTCCTTTAATTAAAACTATGCAGGGGTCAGGGAGATGGCTCAAATGGTTGGAGCACATGCTTTGCATGCTGGAACCCTGGGTTCAATGGGATGCAGAGACCTGGTCACTCAAACACTGCAGGGAGTGACCTCCCTCCTCCCTCCTCCCCGCAAACATTGACCCTGAGTACCACCAGAGATGGCTCAAAAACCAAAATAATTTTTCAAAAGATTATGTGGACTAGGGGGACAAAATAGTGCCTTGTTATATATTAATCAGTCTCAATTTAAAACACCTTTTAAAATGGGGAGATTTTGATACATGGAGGATTTCTAGTGACTCTGGTGTACTGTCAAAATATTTCTCTTCTAAACTACTTCCATTTGTGCTACTGAAAGAGGTTCTTAGAATTCAGCATTTGTCTAATATTATAAATAAAATGAACTTTTAAATATATTCACCTTCTTTTGTTTTCAATCGTGTCATCACATATGAGTCTAGTAAAATGGGCTTCTAATAGAACCTATTAGATTCATGGGAATTAAAAATAAGGGGCTGGAAATTGCAACAGAACAGGGTGTGGCTTCCAACCAATGCCAGGCAACCCTGATCGATAAGTACTTGGTTGGATTTCTCCCTTTTCTTCACTCCTGTGGTGATGGAGCCATCACTGCTCAGTCCTGTTCCCCTGTGCTTGGAAACAATGGAAATGTCTCTCTCTCCAACCACCAAGCGGTGCCCACCATGAAGAAAATATTTCTGCTCCTTTGGGATCGTACCCCCATCTCATACCGCTGAACAGTTTCCTCTGAGTCAGAGGACAAAGGAGAGAAGCTGAGATGAGGGGTAACAGGGAGCAAAGCCTTTTGAGTAGAACACTTCTGCTTTATACCTGTGGTTAAGTGGGACAGCAGCCTGGAGACGGGACCCCTCCTCCCCTTGTCTCTCCAAGACAAGGTTTGGGGTGCCAAGAGAGAGGGGAGCTGCATTTGCTGAGAAGGTTCTGTCTGTGGTGTTAGGAGAGCAAGGAGAAGGGGAGGACTCACTTTGAGCAATGCTTTAGCATTCTCTCCTACCGCCCTCTCATCTAGTTGTTCTGTTGTCTTTTTCTTCCAACTGCTCACCTAGTTAGTGGACAGGCTCAAGCTTTCTATGGCAGAGCAGATCCTGCCTCACACCCAATCCTACCTTTCCCTTCAGGGTCTTTACACTGTGACTTTCTATCTATAGAAGGCCATTATCCTTGTGACAAGCTTAGCTAGATTAAGGAATATCAATTCACAATTATTTTACTTTGAGAACATGTTCACATGAAGGGTTGAGTGACAACTGGCTCCCACGCTAATCTTCTCTACAGATTTTTCCATCATTGAAATTCCTCTCGTCTTGGTAGAGCTGAGGCAGGCAGGCAGGCAGACAGACAGACAGCTACTGTCTCTCCACACACACACTTGCAATGAGTTCTTAGGGGATAATAAAAATGAGATGGGATTTGAAGAAGTTACTCTGTCACCAGCCTGAAGGCATTGTTGCCCAGACCCATTTTGTGGACACAGGAACTAAGACCTGATAAGACTTTTAAACGGTGCCACCCCAGGCCCAGAGAAAGCTGAACCAACCCCCTTGCAAGAAGAGGGTCAGCAGGAACAAAGGACTGTGATAAGGACATGGAGGAAGATCCTCAGATGTTTCCATCTTCTCCTTGACAACACCTAGCAATGTACTCTAACCTAGGTAGAAAGCCCCACATGGGGGAAGTTGGGAAAAGTGTGTAGAAAGTAACTTGGACAAAGGAGATGTGCATGTGTCACCAGACTATGCACATGATACCTGCATGATATGCCACTCACATCTCCCCCTCTTAAGATATGTATTCTCCTCTCCTCTCCTCTCCCTCCCCCCCTCATTCTCTCCCTCCTACCTCCTTTCATTCCTCATAATCTGTATAAACAAAAGTGTTTTACTTCATTATTCATCTAGTCCTGAAATTCTTTTCCATGAGGGCTGGAGGACAAACCCAGAAAAACCAGGATATGGTCTAGGACAGACCTTTCCCGCAAAGGGCAATTCCTGTTCCAGGTCTGAGTTCACGGCTCCCTGAGAAGCCAGCTGACAGGGATTATCTCCCATGCCACACAGAATAAGTAGACTTCTGTCTACTTACTCCGTACTCAGGTCCTGGCAGCCGCCTAATAGGGCTGATGAGATATGAGTTCTGTACTGTGCGCAGACTCACCGAAGACATTTACCAGACCTAAGTGTCCTGATGCTATCCCCAGTCCCATATGGTACCCTAAGCACAGTAATCCTGAGGAGCATCACCGTCTCCCCATTCCCCCAAAAAAGAAACCTAGAACTAGTCACTGCCCTTGCCTTCTCTAACACTAACTTCTACCTTAATCGCAGAGAAAGTGAAAACTCCATGATAGATACTGTTGAAGGCAGATGGAGTCAGGAGCACTGGGAAATAAAGCTAAAATGAAATTGGCTCACCCTGAAGTAACCCAAAGATACAAGGAGAAACATATCCCTCTGAGATGCAAATGCTGAACTCATTAGTGATGGAAAAATTCAAGCACTACCCAGAGAAGGGTGAACCCTCAAATAAGGAGAAGCTAAAAGACAGTAAGGATTGGGCTTTCGCTGTGACAGCACTCAGATTAACTTTCATGTACACAGAGAATGCCAAGCCTAGACAATTTGGAGATATTGTGTATAACCTTCTCCCAAAAGACACACTCCGCTTTTTCCCTAAGGAGAAGCCAGTTTGACAGCAGCCTTATGGGTCTGGCAGGACCCAAGTGTCTGTGCTATATGGCTTTTCTTAGCAGACTAACCAGTCCTGACCCATAGTAGGCATTTTCCTAGGTGGCCAAAGTGGTTGGCTGAGGTAGGTGGAGCAGAAAGGTTTTCACTGTTTTCTCAAGGCTCCCTTTTTCACTTCCCACTTCACCTGGGTCACACACACCACAGTGTGAACAGACTGCTCTCCCAGAACCACATACACCCCTGAACCTGCACTTCCTGGATACACAAACCTGCTTTTTTTTTTTGGCTTTTTGGGTCACACCCGGCAATGCTCAGGGCTGACTCCTGGCTCTGCACTCAGAAACCACCCCTGGTGGTACTCAGGGGACCATATGGGATGCTGGGAATAGAACCCGGGTCAGCCGCGTGCAAGGCAAACACCCTACCCACTGTACTATCACTCTAGCCCCACAAACCTAACTCTTGAAGAGGCTGGACACACTTTTCTGCTAAGACAGACCCAGCTCTAAGGACTCCCCTCAGGAATGAGCCATTCCGTTCCTTGCAGTACTGCAGGCTCTTTGACCTTAGTGTAGCTTCTACTCAGCCCTCTTCCTGCTTCCATCGCCCTCTGTCTTCCTTGCCAAGTCCAACCTTCCCCTCTTCCCTCTGGCTTGTGGGATAAGATGCAGGGCTCCTGATGAGATTGGAGCCACTGTTCAGAGTGGGGCCCAAGGCCAGCTTCACCAAAGTCACACAGAAGAGACATGGAGGCTGGGAGACCTGGGCTCGCTCCACCCAACAAAAGCCTCTTGTAACATTTCCCTGTCTCCAACAGCCACTTGGCCTTATTCTCATAAGAACAATAACCACTGGACACCAAAAATTTGTCAGGTTCACTCTGGAGAAGATCTCCTTTGGGCTACCAGATGGGCCATCACACTTTCTTGGTTATTGGCATCTCTCCAGGATTGACTCTTGGCAAAAGAACAAAGGTTGGAGAGGTCACCATTCCTCATTTTCAGCCCGTAACCTTTCTCCTTGTTTACATCAGCTGAAATAGGCAGGTATTGCTCCTATTCAAAGTAGAAGATCATGTACCTTGGCATTATAAGGAAACAAAGGAATAGTGACAGTCACGTCCAGAGAAAATGTCAAGTCTCCCCTCAACACCAAACCAATCTGACAGGTAATGAATGAGGTACTGAAAACTGTACTGGTTTCTCATTTCTGTTAACTGAATAATCTCGTTTCTCCTGCTGTAGCTAACCTGCCCTCTCGTTTCTCTTCCCTGCTTCACCTCACGGAATCAAAAAAAGAAATGCAGAGGAGGTTGATGAGATACCAGCATGGCTTTTATGTAAGACATTTTTAATCATAAGGCTTGATCTGTCTCCTCCACTGAAGAGGTTAAGAAGACATTACAGAAAAAGGAAGCATGGCTGAGAAAACACATCACACCCAGACCCTTCTTCAACCAAAATTACCCCAGGGCCAGAAATATAGTACGGGGTTTAAGGCACGTGTCTTGCATCAGTGGATCCCAGTTTTATCCCCAGTACTCTACAGCCTCCCAGCACAGCCCCGGAGTACCTCTCAAGTATGCCCCTCTCAGCAAAAAAACACCGATACATACACACAGGTCTGAAGGAGACAGATAGCCAAAGTTCCGGACTGAAGAGATATGGCAATATTGGGCCTTATTTTCTAGTAGCCTCTACTCTGAGTTCCTCTTGAAAAGGAGTAAAAGAGCTGCTCGAGCCGTTCAGAGGTTAGGCTGGTACATTGCCACACACATCACTAATTTGATGTAAGTAAATGCATACAGCACCTACCTCAGGTAAGGGCAGAGGTCACAATAAAATGATGCAGGCTACAAGTACAAAGATAAGGTCGCTGTGCACCTACAAAATGAAAAATCCACCCTTTCTTGGCTAGTGAGTGATGTGTCTATACCAATTATTCCTCTTTTCTCCTAGCCCATTCCTGTAGTTATAATGTATTGAGAGTTTGCCAAAGAGATATCACAGTGAGGAGGGTGCTTGCCTTGCATGTGCTGGACCCATATTCAATCTCCACCACCATATATGGTCCTCTGAGCCCTACCAGGAGTGATCCTGAGCACAGAGACTAGAGTAAGCCCTGAACACTACCTGGTGTGGACAAAAAACAAAAACAAAATTATATGTACTGAAATACACAACTAAAAAATTGTTCACATTTTCTTACAGTGTCCAATGTAGAATACATTTTCCCAAATGACCCAATCAAATCCGAAGACTGGGACCGGCTCTTTCTGAACTTTTCCTGAGAGACCTCACAGTTCTCCATAGAACAGCATTGTTTGCAGTGAGTCATCATCATTTATGTCTTCAGATGTGTTTCTGCGCATCTCTGGCTGAATAACTTTGGGAGAATTTCAAATCACTCTGCCCTCCTTATTTACTCTCTTTGTGTATTGTTGGAACTTAAGTTTGCAAGTCCAATTCCTGGCTCCAAACTATAGCTCTGCATAACTCTGGCAAATCACTCAGTTCCCTGGAACATCTTTCAGGAAACCATCTCTATCTTCACAAGCTGGTGGGAGGATTCAGTAAGATAAGTAAAGTGTGCATTCGCATGGCTAAGAGCCTGAAGAGATACCTAAGGAAATTATACCATAAATCTAAAGAATCCTTCTTAGGCTGAGTATCTCAACTAATGTCCTGTTGTTTCAATTTACTGCAATAAAATTACTGACCAAATATAGTGTTTCAAATTTATTAGCCCCTAAACAATAGCTATGAGTAATAGTTTTCAGCAAACCTCCTACTTGATAATGGAGGAATGTACTAGGGGTATCAAGATAAGGCATTTTCATGGATACAGATCAAATTCCATGTGTTACTTCTAGAATCCAAAATACAGATGGAATCTCTGCCCTCATAAGAAATCTCAAAATCTCAGTATTTGGGAAAGAGGTGAAAGGAGAGAACCCAAGATTCTGGAGTCAATATCTTCTATTTAATGTGGGTTTGAATCTTATCCCTCACCAATTTGGGAGAGTAAATCTGTTTTCTCTTTGAAAGACATCATACCCACTGGGCTACTGTTAAGTTAAACAGAAAGACAAGGGCAACTGACTAGTACATCTATTGTTAAAACCCACCCTTCACCAATCTCTCTTCCAAGGTCCAAAATGATGGCTGGCACACACACACATAAAAAACCACTTCTGTACATAAGGTTTCATATTTTCTGTTTTCAGCTTCAACAGCATCATTGGAAAAATGGGAGGGTTGCCTTTTCAGGCATAGTCTCCTATGGCTCGGGGTGGAGTTTCCTAGCCACTGTCTTTGACACCTACCAAGCCCTTTCTCTCTCAGAAAGTAGGCCATATAGTCTAACAAAGGTGGCAAGAGTTTAAATATCCTAGGCAGTAACTTTTAAGTGTGGGGAGGGGCCCAAGGGGGGAAGATGCAGAAAGCAGGTAAGGTGTTGGCCTTGCACACAGTCGACTCAGGTTCAATCCCAGCATCGTGTACGGTTCCTCAGCAGCACGAAGAAGGGGAAAAAAAATTGAAATGTGATTTGCCAAAGTGAACATACAAAGTATGTCTGAATGTGCCGTCTTATTGGCATGTTAATGGCTTTTGACAGGAACATATGTATAGAATTTGGAGAAGTAGAGATTTAAATCTGGCTGAAAACATCTTTCATTTCTTCCAAGAGTCTCTTTGCCAAGAGCAATGTGGGGCCCCCAGGAAACCTGTCCACAGAGGCATGAGCAAAAGTGAGGGAGCGACGAGTAAAAAAAAAAAAAAAAAACCAGAAAGGAAATCTGGGAAAGGTTCAAAAGGACCTGGAGCCAGAGCAAGCCCCATGGGGGGGGGGGGCATCTGCTGTGCGAGCAGATGGTCTGGGTTTGATCCCCAGCACATGTGGTCTCTGGAGCACCGCCAGGGTGATGTCCAGCCCAGAGCGGGCACAGCCTCCGTCCTGCTGGCTATGCTACAGAACCAACACCAGCCAAAGAGATCATGGGGCTGGAGCGATAGCACAGCAGGTAGGGCATTTGCCTTGCATGCGACCAACCCAGGTTCGATTCCCAGCATCCCATATGGTCCCCTGAGCACCACTAGGAGTAATTCCTGAGTGCATGTGCCAGGAGTTACCCCTGTGCATCGCTGGGTGTGACCAAAAAAGAAAAAAAAGCCAGCCAAAGAGACCAGGCGATATTAGAACCTACGTCTTAGGCTTCGTAAGATTCCAACTTCTCTAAGAGCTTTGACAGAAATTTCAATTCAGGAAAACAATCTCAAAGAATGTCTGTGATTTGTGGTTTATGGCTTGTGATAGTGCACAAATGGTTTGCACAGTGCACAGATAAGGACACTAGGCATGGAGTAATGGCCTTGGGAAACAGAAGATGTGAGTCTGTGGCCATCTCTGCCACCTACTACCCTGTGGAACGTCTGTCCACTCCCTGAGCTGACCTAAGCCTCCATTTCATTTACTCACTTAAGAGTCAATTGGATCAATAAAGCGTTTGTAAAAAATATCATAAACCACAAAGAGTTGTGAAAATGAATGACCAGAAGCAGAAACAGAGGTGATAATAGCACATGTTTCTAATTAAGCATTTGTGGTATCCACACAGACAGTACCTTAGGACCTCAGCTACCAAAGTACACTGCCCTATGATACCCTGGAAGTTGGCTCCTTTGTGGCAGCTGAAAATGAAAAGAACACAGGGCAGGAATATGGGCGATTTGGTCTTTCTGAGGCCCACTTACCTGCCATGCTGGGAGAAAGAGCAGGGGATGGACACATGCCTCCTGCCTATGCCCACCCTGGTTATGACAGACTCATGGCACCTGGAAGTGGTACCGTGGGTAAATAAGGGTCACAAGTAATCACCTCCACCACAAGAGGTCTTATAATGAGTCACTTAGATGACTTGTTATCTGGGCTGAAAGAATCTGCTGAAGAGTAACATCAGGCAGAGCACCATGGTTTCCAGTGTAAACAAATGTAGATGCCCTGTTAACAGCCAAAACAAAGTACCCAGGGTGTAGCCACATGACAGAAGCAAGCTGCAGCTAACTTCTACTGAAAGACAAACTGAGTCCTCAATTGCAGATCCCTTCATCTTTTGCATATATCGTGCCCTTCAGTATCACAATCGGGGACCCAAAGACTCCAAGTTGGTCACTTTTGGCATCAGCTGTTGGCAGTTACAACAGCTAAGTCATATACTTATCACTAAGAAAAGTGCAACTGAATGCTAGAGAGTCTACAGGAAAAAAGGAAAAGAGGGGGGCATCATTATTTCTTTTAAAATGCAATTTTCACCTGTCCCTGAGTGAAAGGTAAGTCAGAAAGCCTAAAGGAAACATATCAGTCTATAAAGCAACTTTTACTTTCAAATATATGGGTAGTGTATTTCCCAAACAGGAGGTGACTGCTGTCTTTCGTGGGACCCTATCCCCATTTCTCTGAGTTCTTCAGGAAGAATGGGTTGGCTCATCCCTGGTCACCCATTTTGTTTTGAGCTGTTTCAGAGAATGAATGAAATTACTTCGTCTGTAGACCTCCAACAACAAGGCAAGAAAAGATTAAGCACCAAAAGCTTTTTCATCTTTTACTAGAGGTACTTCTGCTATATTATTAATGTGTCATTTGTAAACTGCTAATTCATATCCTACTTGTACAAAATCATCTTACAAAAATGCTTAAAAAATAAGTTGAGAAAGTGTTCTCTGCCGGGGTAGTCCTGGAAAGAGTTAACTGGGCAGATATGCTCCACGAAAGGCAGCAGTGGGGCCTGTCCCTCAGACACTGACCTCCGGCTCTTCATTCTCAAGTTCACAGCATCTGGATTCTTCCCTGTCCTGCCTCTCTTCTGTGCTCTTCTCACCTGAGACCTGTCTCTTCACAGGTGCACAAGCCAAATGAGTAAAAGAACCAGGGCCTAGTACCTTTCTACCTTGATCACTGCATTTCAGGTTGTCTGTGACATTCAGCAATTTTGTTTCCCTTTACCTTATAACCCAAGATGAATCACTTCCAATTTAATTTCCTTCTGAGTTCTCAAGCAGCCTTCATTATATCCTCGGAATAGTCTTTTTACCCTTAACCTTTCAAGTATCACAATTATAGTACTAACCCTCATGATAAAAACAACTAAAAAAAAAAAGCTGTCTTGTCTCATTCTTCATCAGCAGTAGCTCTAATTTTAAAAAAAGAAAATGAAAAACAGGGAAAGGAACAACTCAGCTTAATAATGGCTGCGACAAGTTCTTCATGTGGTCTACTAACAGAAGTCCCCGGGCCAAAATTATTGCAATCTAGCATTCAGCTCTTCCAAGTTTCAGCACAATGTTCAGGGTCATGGGTCAGACCAGAAATCCACTGTGATGTTGATATATAAAGGGTTGTAAATCACTGAGAGTAATTTATATGAGCAACTACTCAATCCATCTTTCCTCCAGACTCGTGACACCTGATGTAAGAGCTTCATCCTACAGGCAAAAAGAATGAGTGCAAATGATTAATAAGGTAAGAATTTAACATGCATTTCCATTACTTACTCCTTTGCCACAAAACTTAGCAAAGGCACCATTGTAAATCGTCATACCTACTGAGTTTCCTGCTGCAAAGACAGCGGATCTTCCACTATGGCGAATGCATACCAAGGAAAGTGATGGTTTTTTGTTTGTTTGTTTGTTTGTTTTAATTTTATTGAATCACTGTGGGATAGTTACAAGCTTTCAGGTTTGGGTTACAATCACACAATGATCAAACACCCATCCCTCCACCAATATTCCCGTTATACCCCCTTTCCCACCCTCCCCCTGCCTCCATGGCAGACAATATTCCCCATAGTCTCTCTCTACTTTGGGGCACTATGGCTTGCAGCACAGACACTGAGAGGTCATCATGTTTGGTCCATTATTTACTTTCAGCACACATCTCCCATCCTGACTAATTCCTCCAGCCATCTTTTTCTAGTGATCCCTTCTCTATTCCATCTGCCTTCTCCCTTCCGCTCATAAAGCAGGCTTCCAGCTATGGGGCAATCTTCCTGGCCTTTGTATCTACTGTCCTTGGGTGTCAGCCTCATGTGATGTTATTCTATACTCCGCAAATGAATGCAGTCAATAAGGCCACTTTTTAAGAGGCTCTCCTCCCCCAGTCCACAGGACAGAACACACAAGTAACACTGAGACCATATGATCTGTGTCACCCACTGTCACAGGGCCCTTGCATAAGCTTCAACAGTCTAGGAATCCTCCAATCTATCTGTTGGAAAGGCTGGGGAGGTGCAGTTTTATTACAAGTGAGGAGAGGCAAGTGGTTCAAGGGGACCTAACTTATGAGGCTGGGGAGGGCTTATAGAGAGGGTAAGTAAGGCTTCAAGAGGGAAAAACTCACTGAGTAATGGTAGGGGAAAGGACACCAAGCGAAGAGGCCACCCTCCCCAGCACAGGCAAGTGAAAGCGATGATGTCATCACAGTGGCTGAGGCTGAGGGGCTGGCCGGGAAGGAGGACCTGGGCTGAGTGGTTTCCAGAGGGAGGGAGGGAGGTGGGAACAGTAACAGCAGGTTCTTAAATGGATGATTAAAACCTTTTAAAATACTGGGAGTGGGAATGTGACTCAGCACGTGCCTTCCACAAGTGAGGTCCTTGATTCAATTTGTCACAACACCCAATAACAACAAAAATAAAATTTAAATTGGGGCAAGAGTAATAGTACAGCAGGTAGAACTACCAAATGGGATATTCCCCAGCATCCCAAATGGTCCCCTGAGCAAATCAGGAGTGATCCCTGCAAAAGCCAGGAGTCAGCCCTGAGTGCCACCAGATATGGTCCTAAAACTAAACAAACTATTTAAATTTTAAAAAAAGGTTTTGGGGGGACCAGGGTGATATCAAAGGGGGTTGAACCCAGCACTGCCTCCTTAGGCCCTTACATTTAACTAGCCTACCCAGATGGCTAAGTGCCGCCAAGAGTGGGTCTCTTGGTCCCCTGAGCACTGCTTAAGAGTACCTCCTCCAAAAAGTAAAGGTCCTTTAAAATTGTTTTAGATTGTAGAGTCAACGGAAAACAAACAAACAAAAAACCGGCTGGAGTGGAAAGATAGCTCAGTGAGTAAGATGCTTGGCCCTTGGCTAGCCTGTGACTTCCATACCAGCACCCGCATCTCAGATGGTTCCTGGAGCCTGCCCGGAGTGACCACCAAGCAGAGCCAGGAGTGGAGTCAGCCTGAGCAGAGTCAGGGGCCACCCCCAGATAACAGAAAACTAAGAAAACACTTTAATACTGTTTTAAAATTTAGGGGGGGCAGGGGAAGTCAGAACAAAGCAATGTGGCCTCATAAAGACTCAATTGATCTGCCAAATTTCTCACTGAAAAATGTTCCTCAGCTCATTTATAGGCAGACACACAAACTGACCTACAATAGCTCATCGCACAAAGTACAGGAAACAAACCTTTCCAAATTCCCGTAGTTTCAGCAGAGGAGCTGGGCTGGAGATAACGTGTGAATATCAAAGTGAATATTAACTCCATACTCAAAGATGTTAGTGACAATCAATTCATTATCCTAAGAAGTGAGCCACCAGTATTGATTCTTTCCTTCTATTTAGTCCTTTCTATCAAAACCTTACCTCAAAACACTCACACAGATGAAGAGGACAAGTGCTACATTCCTTATTATTATTGCATTGGAGCAACATCCAACAGTGCTCAGGACTTACTCCTGGCTCTGTGCTCAGAGATCAATCCTGGCAGTGCTTAGGAACCAAACCTACATGCAAAGCAAGCAAGGTACCCACTGTACTATCTCTTGGGCCTCAATAGCCCTTCTTTACAGAAAAAATGGATTCACCAATAACAGGGAAAGATAGATGGGTCAGAATTATCTAAGACCCAACTGGATGTAAATTTAAGCAAAGATCAAATACATGATAAGCTTTCAGTACCTGTACTGCAAACCATAACTGTCCAAAAAGAGAGTAAGAGAAAATGAGAACAAATGAGCAAGAGAGAGATGTGTGTGTGTGTGTGTGTGTGTGTGTGTGTGTGTGAGACAGGGAGAGAGACAGAGACAGAGACAGAGACAAAAACAGATAGAGATAGAAGAAAAGTGCTTGCCATAGAGGCAGGCCTGGGAAGGCGGAAGGAAACTGGGGACATTAGCGGTGGGAAATGTACACTGGTGAAGGGACAGCTGTTGGAATGTTGTCTGACTAAGATAAAATCATGAATAATTTCATAACTATGTATCTCACAGTGATTCAATTAAAATAATTTTTTAACTTAAACGAAGATCATCAATGATTACAAAACCATGAGGGGAAATGCTAAGAAGCCCCTCCTAATGAGGGGACAGGGCTAAGAACCCTGAGCCCACAGATGAACCATGACTTCACAAACACGCCCAGATACCATGACTTCACAAACACGCCCAGATACCATGTCCTCTTGGTGGTTTGCAAGAGAACGCATATGGTATGACTGATAAAGTGTGCTTGTCCCCAAGTAGTACCAGAATCTGTTCAGGTCTCCAGACCTGACTCCTCGTTTACAAGGAAATGCAAAGTCAAAGATACATCTTATCTGGATCCAGTGTGCAATATCCACCATGCAGGAAGTGCCATTCAGCAAGTGATCACATATGCTCAACCCATCAATTAGATGGGAAAGTGAAGAAAGAGGAAAACCACTAGACTAAAAAAGATTTAAGATACCATCCAATGCTGCGCATGAACTTTGTCTAGGTCCTTATCAGAATAAACTTTTATTTTGAAGTGTTTTTGAGATAATCAGTGAAATCTGAACACTGGGTAACTGATATAAGGAAGTGGTCATTTTAAGCATGATAAAGGTATTGCAATTCTCTCTCTCTCCTCTCTCTCTCTCTCAGCATGATAAAGGTATTGCAACTCTCTCTCTCTCTCTCTCTCTCTCTCTCTCTCTCTCTCTCTCTCTCTCTCTCTCTCTCTCTTCCTCCCCCCCATCTCTCCTTTGGTTTCTGGTCCACACCCAATGGTGGTCAGGACTTACTCCTGGTTCTGTCAAATTACCCTGATAGGGCTCGGGGGACTATACACAGTGCTAGAATCAAACCTTGTTCAACTGCATGCAAGGTAAGTGCTCTTACCTGCTCAACTATCTCTTCAGTTCCAAGTTCTTTGTTTTTGTCTTTTAACTGATATACTATGATACTCACTTCTAAATAATCCAGTGAAGGTCAAAAAGAGTAGACTAAGATAGGGGAGATCATGAGTTGGTGACTGCTAACGGTGAAAATGGTGTATGCACAGGTTAAATACACCATTCCCTCTACTTCTGTGTTCATTTAGAAATTACCTTAATAAAAATCTTTGAACAAAATTAGCTGGTTCGGGGTCAAGGAGATAACATAGGCATGCAGTTCTCTGGCACCCATCTGATCTCTGGCATCACCTGGTACCCCAAGCATCCCAAGATGCTACCCTGGAGGACCCTCAGCACTGATGAGGCTACCTGCATAATCCCCCACACCTCAGGGCCCAAGACATACACATCCTTAAGTCTCTGCAGTAAACTGCTCACCTGCCCAGTTGACCAAAAATCACTGGCATGGCTCCAAAAAAAATAAAAAGAAGACCAACTGGCTCAACTGTAGCCAACTAATCCTCACTCTGAAAAGAGATTAAGCAGGCACTGGCCAGCGAGAGTCCAGACTCACCGTCCTCTGTTCACCTCATTGCCTCGGTCTCTAGTGTGGAAGATCATTGTGTACTTGCCTATGTAAGGCAATGGACGAATGATCTTCATTCTCTGAAGCTCAACCCTAAAAAAAAAGAACAGATTTTTTTTTCTTTAAAAACAAAGAATCTTGTACCAATTATCTATCACTGGGCATTTAAAAAGAATCATTTGCAAAAAATTTTATGCATGCTTATACAATCAGTTGAGTCATTAATTACTTAGGTATTGAAAAATGTCATAATTTAACATTATTTTAAGAAAGAAACATGTTTAGGGGCTGAAGCAATAGTACAGCAGGTAGGGCATTTGCCTTGCATGCAGCCAACACGGGTTTGATTCCCAGTATCCCATATGATCTCCCCGAGCACCACCAGGGGTATTTCCTAAGTGCAAGGCCAGGAGTGGCCCTTGTGCATCACCGGGTGTGACCCCCCCAAAAAACGAAACATGTTTAAATTTAATGAATAAATTACTTTTAATATGAACCTCTGACCTACAGAGGAAATGGTCAATCTCTAGTTTGTCATTTTCAAAAATCGAACTAAGGAAATACTTCTTTTAAAGCAGGGTATAGAGGGGCTGGAGCAATAGTACCAGTGAGTAGGGAATTTGCTTTGCACGTGGTCAACCCAGCTTCCAATCCCCAGCATCCCATATGGTCCCCCAAGCCGCCAAGAGTAATTTCTGAGTGCAGAGCCAGGAGTAACCCCTGAACATTGCTGGGTGTGACCCCAAAAGCAAAATAAATAAATAAATAAATAAATAAATAGAGTTTAGATTTGGGGGAATTAGCAAATCTCCTTGGGAACAAGGGGTTTAAAAGAACAATAAATAAATGAAGCAGGGTATTGAGTCAGGAGCCAACTCCAAGGACTGAGCACAGGCTCCGCATGTACATGCAACGCCCCCTGCTCACTCTCCACCACTGCACTCCCACATGGAACCAACTCTACTAGGTGCAGCCCTGGTGGTCTGCAGAGCTTCTGGGCAGAGCAACGCCACATTTTTTGGCCTGAACATCATCAAACCCACACGGCCAGACAAGTATTGCCTGGAGTGGCCCCCAGATCTCCTGATCGTTGCCAAGGAGCCCCCTTCCACCCACAAAGCAGCACAAGGAAAGGAGAATTAAGTATCCTGGAATCCAACTTAGTACTCTTCTAAGAAAGAAAGAAATGCTCTTTTAAGGTCCCCCAAAAATGTAGGTTTAAGTCTAGACTTGGGAGGAGACGGGGGAGGGAATTTGGGGCCATACCTGGTGGTGCCCAGGGGTTACTCCTGGCTCTGCACTAAGGAATCACTGCTGGAAGTGCTCAGGGGACCATATGGGATGCCAGCGATCAAACCCCGTTCAGCCATGTAAAGGCAAACACCCTACCCACTGTACTCTGGACCCCTAAGTCTAGATTTTTGTTACGACATGTCAGCACATAATCATCACAGATTTTAAGCAAACTTATTCATAAAAAACATGGGGTATAACCATTATGGGCATTTTTTTTTTCAACTAAGCCCAGTAATTTTAAAAAGGCAAAAAAAAAAAGAAAGGTGTGACAATTATGCCACGATTGTGGTATTTGTAGTGTTGAAAGGCTGGTGCTATTTCAGGCCTGTTTCCTCAGCTGTAAAATGGCAATGGTGCTTACAAAACTGATCTGACAGCATCAAGAGCGACCACACGAAACTCGCTTTGTTAACTGTAATGTGATAGGGAAATGCAAAGAAAGGTGGAGTCTATTTACAGGTGAGTATATAGAAACCAAATCTCAGTTTACATTTATATTCACATCACTCAGCTGCTCCACAGCATTAGTCAAGAATCACCCTGGAGACCAGCATGTTCTTATCAAGTACAATCAAACCTTTATCCTTAAAGTGAGGAGGCCTGGGAAAGGCAGGGAAGAGGTGCCATCCTAACTTACATCTACTACAAGGTCACAAGAGGGACCTAGAGGCAATATGGCTGCTGCTGTCAGGAATCTCGCATACACCCTCCGTCTATTCCCCAGGCCTGGCCACCCAGGATGCTGATGAGCTGAGCTGGGAATAGCCACTGGCCACCCTCATGGCTACTCTTTGGAGCCTTGAGGTCAGGGAAATCCATTCCTGCCTGAAATATTCCAGACAGCTCCCACCTAGGTATGGGGACCAGCATGGTGCCCTGGCTACTAAACACCTCAAAATAAAAAATTCTTGGCAGTCATGTATGCAAGAACCACAGCTGAAAAATTTCCTTTCCAAGAGGTAACAGCAGAAGGAAAGGGGAGTCAGGAAGAGTGTCGCCATAGAGCCCTAAAGACCTTGTTTTTACAAGTCGAAAGATTCTAGCACTGAACTCTTGAATAACCACTTATAAGAGATCAAGATATGCCAGAACTGTCTGGCCACCGACTCTGAGTTCAGGAGAGGGAGCTGGGCAAGGGAGACAGACATCTTCCCTTTGAGTCCCCAAAATAAAAAAGAAGTTCCAGAAAGTTGTTGGGGACAAACAGCAGTAGTCCATGTGTAGGCGGCTGACCTAGGAGAGGACATCAGGGCTGCTCTGGCGTATGCCATTCGCACTCACTCCTTTGGACTCTGAGAACAGTGTCAACACCACTGAAGTCTGAGAAGCAGATGGCACTCAACAGGGTCACTCTTCTCAAACTGCCATGTGGGACTTTTCATTCACTGGTGAGCTCCATGTCCCCAAGAGACACCCACTAACCACCCCTGGAGCCACACATCTTGCTCCCAGACTCCCCCAAGCAAGCAACAGACACCCCAGCCCATCATTTCCACACTGCCAGGGGCAAGAGCCATCCATCATCCTGCCCTCCTTCCACCCCACAAAATGCCCGGTAGACTCTGAGGCCTCACGGCCAGCGGTCTGGCCCCCAGAAGAAACACAGTGGCACGGCTTCCCACAGCCACTGTCGGCAGAGCCCCATGAAGGGGACCCGTCTCCGTTGTTCACCTGAGTCTGAGGTCATCGTCTTCGCCTCCCCATCCCCAGTAGTTGTTAGAGAATCCATTCACCTTGAAAAACTGTTCTCTGCTTAGGGCAGTCACACCCCCAAAATATCCACTGTAACGTAACCTAGAGAGAAAAAAGGACAGAAAAGTTAGGAATGTGAGAACAACTCGGAGTCTGGAGCAAGCACTCTAGGGATGCTCGGGCCTGGCCACTCTTCCGACATGCTCCAGGTACTCTCTTCTCTGTCCAGGAAAGAGCGCATCTCTGCTTGAAGCAAGGAGGCTCCCAACGAATACTGCTTCTCTCGAGCTGGCTGAGATGGGCAGCCTGACTTCAGACGTGAATGAGTCTGAGCCTCACCTGCCACTTCAGTGACCAGCTGGCTGCCAAGGGCTCTGGGCCAAGGATCCTGAGGTTGCGTCCAGGCTGAGCAGGAATGCATGAACATGCTGTATTTATTTATTTTTATTATAATTTAGGTCAAGTGTTTTCTATAGTGTTAACTTTTATGGTCTTTTGGAGGAGGGTGGGCCATAGCCGGCTGTGCTCAAGGGGTTACTCCTGGAAGAACTTGGGGAACCATATGGGGTGCTGGGGAGCAAACTCGGGCCAGCTACATGCAAGACCTTATCCACTCTACAATCTCTCCAGCCCCAATTTTTATGGTCTTAATATACAGTTACCTCACCTCATCACCACCAAAGTGCTCAATACCCTCCACCAACATTCTTTTTTCCTTTTAAACCTTCTATTTTGAGGGGCTGGAGAGATAGTACAGTCACACACAAACATACTCCAAGCTCTGTGCTCAGGGATCATTTCTGGAGGGGCTTGGGAGGTCAGATGCTGTGCTGGGAATTTAACCATAGGGTGCATGCAAAACAAGCACCTTAACCTCTGTGCTATCTCTCCAGACCCTTTTTTGAGAGGAGGGTAGTAATTTTTAATTTTTTTAATTACAGTTTAGGTAATAGTAGTTGAAGGTGATCACACAAAATTACTGTGAACCACCACAACCAAAGCACCCGTGACCTTCCACGACTGTCCCTGTGTCACTTCTGGATCTGATCTTCCTTCACCCCACATATCCCTTAATTGTCAATAAATTCTGTGACCCCGGGCTGGAAAGAGAGAAGAGCAGTCAACTTAAGTTTGATCTCTGGCGCCCCCAAATGTCTTTCAAGCCCTGCCAGTAGTGACTCCTAAGCAGAGCCAAAAGAAAACTCAGTAGAGTGTGACCGAAAAAACAGCAAGATTTTGCAATCCAAGGCTGGGGGTTTGTCATAGTTGAAACTGTCCATTCCCCTGGATTATCTCTATGTTCCAGAGAAGAGTGAGATCATCTGGTATTTGTTCTCCTCCCTCAGACTTATTTTGCCCAACATGACTATCTTCCGGTTCCACCCACATTGCAGACTGCATGATTTCACCTTTTCTTGTGACAAATAGTATTCCATTATTTATATGTATTTCAACTTCTTCACCCATTCACCTGTCACATCAGGGTTGTTTTAATATTTTAACTATTGTACTAAACACTGCAATGAACATAGGTGTGCATATATTTTTATTTTCTGTTTTGTGTTTCAGGTGTAGATACCAAGAAATGGCGCTACTAGTAGCTCTATTTTTAGCTTTTATAGAAGTCTCCATACTGTTTCCATGAAAACTGATCCAAATAACATTCCCAACTGTGAATGAGGGTTTTTTTTCACCACATCTCTGCTAACACTAGCTGTTTTCAATCTTTTTGATCTGAGCCATCCTCACAGGTGTGAGATGGTATCTTACTGTTGTTTAGATTTGAATTTTCCTGATAATAAGTGACGATTATTTTGTCATATACCTACTGGCCATCCCATGTCTTCTTTTAAGAAGTTTTTGCTCATTTCCTCTTGCCTTTTGTTTTGTTTTTTGGTTTGGGGGTCACACCACACAGTGCTCAGGGATTACTCCTGGCTCTGCATTCAAGGATCACTCCTAACAGGGCACAGGGGATCATAAGGGGTGTTAGGGATGGAAGCAGGTCAGCTCAGTGCAAGGAAATCACCTACCTCCTGTGCTAGCGCCTGGCCCCACCTTTCCCATTTCTTGATGGATTGTTGGGATTTTTCTTGTTGAGCTTTGTAAGTGCTTCACATATATCTTGTATATTAGTTCTTTATCTGATGTATTGTGTGCAATATTTTCTCCCCAAATACATTGCTTTTTTAGCTCTAATCTTTGTTTAGGGGATAGGGTGGGGATGATAAGAGACAGTTTACTGCACACACTGCGTTTGCAAATTGCCCCTGTGTGCAAGCATTCTCCACTGGAAATTAGTTTTTCTGAAAAATCCAACCTACCTCAGTAACCCTGAGGTTCCCGCATGGACACCAGGTAGAGAGTAGTGCCTTTATAGAAACAAAGGATATAAGGCAATACCACTTTAAGAAGAGGTCAATTCTCTTTGAATTATTGGGGACTGAGATACCCTTGGAGTTTCTGCAGTGGGTAATGCAGTGGCTGAGAAGAGGACAGAGGGTGCAAGTGTGGAGATCCTGACACACAACAGGAGGCACCAGTCCTAGAGCACCTTTCAGTCCTAGAGCACCTTTAATTATATGATTAGTGGGCAAAATAGCAACCTCCAGAACTAACTTTCAGAACTCCAAATATAACACTGCTACCATTCAGAAATGCAAACGAAGGCAGGAAAATTATATAGGTGGTACTAAATAAATAAACAGGAATATGTGGAAGGCTTCAAACTTCATTTCAATTCAAAGTATTCCAGGGCAAACTAGATATTTCTTTTTTTCCCAGATGAGAAAAGCCAACAGAGAAAATACACATACACACACACACACACACACACACACACACACAAATGCATGACACATGCCACCTAACAGGAAAGGGCCCGAAACGTTTAGTTCAGTAGTCTATGTTCTGAGAATGGATGCAGAAAAGAGGACCTTACTGAATTTCCTTATGGAAGCAGATTTACTTACATAGACCGCCCCCCCTCTAAAATCTTAGAAATGGCTATTATTACTACTGAAACAAACAAAAGAAAATAAAGTTCTCAGAAGAAAGTTACTCATGACCAAGATTACAGTGACTTGTTGCCATAGTTACAGACTCTGCTAAAGGATTCTAACTGTAGGAATATGAGCAGGTTCAATAAGACACAGAGAATCAGAGGGTAAGCAGGGCCTGCCAAGCACCAATAAGAAACGGCACTACTGACTTGGTAATGATCCAAGACGTAATCAGACTCTGGTGCAAGACATAAACTCTGGAATGAAGAGGTGCTGCCCACTAACAGTTTACAGTCCACAACCTGGCTCCTTAAACTTTGGTTACAGTACTCTGGTGTCAGACTAACTCAGAGGGGGTCAGGCACTTGCTTGCAAGCAGTACAGCTAGGTTCCATCTTCAGCACCCCATATGTTCCCCTTAGCCCCACCAGGAGGGATCTCTGAGCTCAGAATCAGAAGGATTCCTTGCATGAGGCTGACCCAGGTTTGATTCCCAGCATCCATATGGTCCCCCGAGCACCGCCAGGAGTAATTCCTGAGTGCATGAGACAGGAGTAACCCCTTTACATTGCTGGGTGTGACCCAAAAATAAAAAGAAAGGGTCATGTTAAGTGAAATAAATCAGAAGGAGAATGATTTATTTCTCTTAACATGAACTTTTTTTTTGTAACTGAGGTTACAAACTGGATTGGCGGGTCTAGGGGAAGGTGGGATCTAGTGACAGTGGTGAAAGGATTGTGCTATTTTGGTGGTGATGTATAAACATTGTATGTCTACAACATACAATGGCGTTAATGTTAATAAACAATAACAAACACGATAATTGCATTTATGTTTATTAATATTAGTATAGTTAGCAATATTAATGTACAGAATTAATACTAAAAAATTAAACAGCCAAAAGTTAGGTATGTGGGAGACACACACACAAACCACCTCCAGCTCAACTATAGAAGCTCAAAGCCTCAGCCCCTCTCAAGAGCCTGGCAAGCTACCGAGGATATCCCACCCATACGGCAGAGCCTGGCAAGCTACCCATGACGTATTTGATATGCCAAAAACAGTAACAACAACATGCTCTTCATTTTCCTGGAGCGAGCAGATGCCATTGAGCTACACTAGCACATGACAGGAACAAATGGAGATGTTACTGGTGCCCACTCCAGCAATCGATGAGCAACGGGATGACAGTGATACAGTGATTAATACTAACATTAATGTTAGTACATATTAATACTTTTGCAAGCTACGTTACCTTATTAATAATAATAAAAAACAAAATGACAGTTCCAGGCACTTCTCACAAGGGCCAAAGGTGGGAAAAATATTTGTCCTGGGTATCCTGACTCCTGAGCCGATTGCTGGGGCCATATGCCCCTTGCCCGCTCCACACCCCAATCTCCTCCATCAGAACACTGAGAACTCTAAACAGGTGTCAGCCTCACAACACAAGCCTGAAGGGTGCCCTGAGACCCCTCAGGCAGCTCTGTGGGCCTCCTAAGGTCAAAAGACAGGAGCAGACAGAGCTGTGTGGAACCTTGCGAAGGTCACTGAGTAGGGGCTGGAGGTGCGGCTGGGAATCTCCTGCCTGGTCTCTCTCTTCCCTCTCCTGCTCTTTTTTTTACCTGTGTCATCTGCTGCCAAGGATGCTGGGAGACACTGGGAGCCCTTAGCTTGGAGGAGTGGGGTCAGGCTACCACCAGCACACCTGTCTTACCGGTACCCGGTGCTGTTCCTGCCGACCACCAGGTGCTTGGGCTGTTTCTCGCACTTGTAAAGATTCAAGTCATTCTCAGGCACCAGGTCAACATCGTGGAATATGAAGCAGTCCCAGTTCTCATCCTTGAGAGCTTCTAGATATCCCACATTCAAGAGTTTGGCTCGATTGAACATTTTACTTCCGGCCTGTCGAGATAGAAATTACAACTCAGGAAGCTCCCGACACCAACAAGGCTTGGCACAGTTCAGAAACAGCAGCTGGCCAAGTTCTCACGCCACTCCAGGACAATGGGGGTGACAAGATCTCTGACACAGTGATGGCTTTTCTCACATGTTTCATACCTGCTGATTACCTAATATTTAAAAAAAAATAAAAAGCCTTTGTTGATTACCTAATATTTAAAAAAAATAATAATAAAAAGCCTTTGGGGGCTGGAGCGATAGATACTACAGCGGGGAGGGCATTTACCTTGCACGCGGCCAACCTGGGTTTGATTTTCAGCATCCCATATGGTCCCCTGAGCACTGCCAGGAGTAATTCCTGAGTACAGAGCCAGTAGCAACCCCTGAGCATTTGGGTTGCTGGGTGTGACCCAAAAAAAGAAAAAAAATAGGCCTTTTAGTAAGAGCTGTTACTCAATGGTTACAGGGTTTAATTTTGCAAGAAGAAAAAGTTCTAGAGACTTGCTTCACAATAATATACTGAACTCTAATAAATTGCGCCTTTAAAATAATTAAGTTATGAGCTAGCGAGACAGTATGAAGGGTAAGGTGCTCTGCCTTGCACACAAGTAACATCAGTTCAGTCTCTGGCACCACATAGAGTGATCCCTGAGCACTGAGTCAGGAGTAAGCTCTGAACACAGCCAGGTATAAGCCCAAAATCAAAAACATCATATACACCCATACAACATACACATATAATTTTATAATATCAATTTTATTTACAATAAAAATACTGATAAAAATCACGCCTTCGGCCCAGATGAGATCCGGAGCAGCCGCGCACCACACGGCCCCTCTGCTCCTTAAAGACTATGATCCGGGAGGGCTACCAACCCATTTTGGCACCCAGAGACTTATAGAAATGCATCTAGACTGTAAACTGAACTAAAACAACAGAAAAGCAAAACCACGCGGCCACTACTGCGGCCGCGCAAGCTCCTATAATCTTCATTCTCAGCAATGGAAAACAAACTATCAAATGATGCCTTTTCAGCAGGTTTTATTGTTGGGGTAAAATTCCAAATAGTAATAGCCAGTTATCTGTTGAATTGAATGTATCCAAAATATAGAGAGAATAAAGTGAAGATCATTGACCACTCAGGTGCAGGGGGGGAGGGGGGTATATTGGGGTTCTTGGTGGGGGAACAGGGGCACTGGTGAAGGGATGGGAATTTGATCATTATATGACTGAGACTTAAACCATAAAGCTTTGTAACTTTTGTCACGGTGATTCAATAAAATAAAATTTAAAAAACACTGATAAAAATTATGCCTCATTCCATATAAAACTACAAAATCTCAGCTTGAGGGGATAGCTCAAATATTATGCATGCTTTGCATACTGGAGGTTCACTCTTAGTCCACTGCACCACATGATCATCCAAGTACCACCAGGGGTAACCCCGGAGTGTGGTAAAACAAAACTGTATTACCATTCTTTATTAGTGAGATGCGGGCTCCCAAGCGTGCTTAGAAGACTCCAGAGGGCTGGAGCGATAGCACAGCAGGGAGGGTGTTTGCCTTGCACATGGCCAACCCAGGTTTGATCCCTGGCATCCCAGATGATCCCCCAGAACCGCCAGGAGTAAGTCCTGAGTGCAGAGCCAGGAGTAACCCCTGAGCATCGCTGGGTGTGACCCAAAAAGAAAAAAAAGAGAAAGAGACTCCAGAGCCCTAAGATCATACCTGGTAGTGATCATGATCATTTCATTCCAGGGTTCAAACTCAAATCCCAGCACACAAAAGCATACACCCTTGACTGCTGAGCTGTCTGCCTGGCTCCTTGCAACATCTTTCTTATACACTGATAGTTCCAATTAGCATCACTCATCACTGTTAACTCTGTCTTATCCAATCCAAGAAACAGAGTTGCCAGAAAGGATTGAGAAACCTATAAACACAGACGACTGCCAATATTCCTAAGCTACTTAACAGTTTTCTGGAATCACTACAAGAGAATCCTGTTTTATAAGACTGAGTGGTAGAAGCTAATCCTCACAATGACAGGAAAGGACCTTTGTCACTGGTTAAGAAACACAATACAAGAGGGCTGGAGTGATAGCACAGCGGGTAGGGCATTTTCCTTGCACATGGCTGACCTGGGTTCGATTCCCAGCATCCTATATGGTCCTCTGAGCACCACCAGTAGTAATTCCTGAGTGAAAAGCCAGGAGTAACCCCTGTGCATCGCCGGGTGTGACCCAAAAAGAAAAAAAAAAGAAACACAATACACACCCACCCACCCACACACAAACACACATATACAATTTGACAGTACGACCAAAGAGGTTGTGTTACTACATTTTTCTTGGCAGTCTGAATCAAATTCCTTAAGAATAAATACCATTTTGATAGAACAGTTTCTCATAACAAAAACACAAGGAGTTGTCGAAAGTTATCATAGTACTTTCCTGAAAAAGAGGAAGAAAAGGCAGACACTTTCTGCTCATAAAATCTGATACTCTGGGGGCTGCTGCCCTGAGTAAGTACGCAGAATGACTAACAGTATTAAAGAGTCCAGGACAGAAGGTGTTTGCTGTATGCGCTGACCCCCAGTTCCATCCCCCACACTGCAAAAGGTCCCTTGAGCACCTCAGGACTCACTCCCAGGCAGAGATAAGAACAGACTCTAAGCACCAACAAGTATGGCCCCAAAGCCCTCAGAAATTATTATAAGCCCAAAGTTAAAAAAAAATGGAGCCTTTTAAAAATAGGCATCGGGGCTGGAGCGATAGCACAGGAGGTAGGGTGTTTGCCTTGCACAAGGCCAACCCAGGTTCAATTCCCAGCATCCCATATGGTCCCCTGAGTACCACCAGGAGTAATTTCTGAATAAAGAGCCAGGAGTTACCCCTGAGCATCGCCAGGTGTGACCAAAAAAGGGAAAAAAATAGGCATAAATCTTTTAAAAGTGGGCAATTCTGACATTTCACTTGTCATATATAGCAAATACAGAGGGAAGCCATATACCTCTCAAAAGAAAAGCTTTTAGCAGTTGTTGGCCAACAAGAAAAATAAAACAGGCTCTCTACAAGCTTCACTGAAGAGCCTGTAAAAGCTCCCAGAACTTAGCCCCCTAAGTTCGCAGCTGAGGTAAGTATCTTTTACTCTCTTCAAGCGGAAAGGAGGAGAGTTCTGCTGCTTTGACCCAAGATAAAGCAGAAGAAAGTCCCTGAGTGCAGTTCTGGAGCAGAGCCTGGCCCGTACCTGGTGGATGACATAAATGCCATACTCCAGCTGCTGCCTCTGCAGGAAGGGATGAAGGTGCTCGAGCAGGTACATGAGGTGCCTCTCTCGGTTGCGGTGTGGAATGACGATGGCTACCCGCTGGGCAGCCTTACACTCTTCCGGGTGGTACCGGCCTCCATGCACTTGGGGGTTTTCTGCCTGCACGTCCTCCAAAGTGAGATTAGGTTTGAAAATGAGCTTGCTCTGGCCTCCTGCAACAGAAACAGGAAGCAAGAATCACTTGGGGGACTAAGCAAATGCTGAAGGGTCAGAGGTGGACCAAGAACATGTCACCACTCTGTGTGTGTCAGCTGTTGCTGTCGTCTCTGCAAAGCCTTACTTCAACTATCGCCACAGGTTCACAAGACTCAGGTTATTGCCTCCAAAAGCAAGTAACAGATGTATCTGAACATACCCTAGTAGCTGCATAAGCCAAGTCTGGCTCTGCGGCTCATTTGTGAGTGGAGATGAGTTCTAGTGAGGATCAGGGCTAGCTTGAGCAATCTGCTCAATCTTCTTTTCCTTTCCAAAGTTCAGAGAAAAAGTAAGTGTGGTCTTCCAGAAATCAAGTACCTGCAAGGCTGGACGCATAGTCTAGTGGGCAGGCTGCTTGCCTTGCACACAGCCGATCGGGACCAACCCCCAGCACCCCATATGGTCTCCCAAGACTGCCAGGAAATGATCCCTGAATACAGATGGGTGCGGCCCCCCAAAACAAGCTTAATAAAAATCAGTAACATGGATGAAGAGACAGTCGGAGCTGCCTTACATGAAGCCAAGCCTGGTTCGATCACATGACCACATGTTCACCCAAGCCAGGCGTAGCCTCTAAGCAATGCCAGGATGTATGGCATATCCCAACACCACCTCACACCCAAACAAGAACATTACAAAACATCAAGCTCTTTGACAGGACCCACAGGCCTCTGGGGACTATCCTAGTTCTGACAAGCAGAAACCTATAAGACTTCCCAACACCATCAGGTATACATGCCACTGCCAGAATAAGTTCCTGGGGCTGGCGAGCTAGCACAGTGGGTAACCAGGGCTCGATTGACAGTACCCCATATGGTTCCCAGGTCCTGCCAAGGGTGATCCCTTGAGCTTAGACCCAGGAGTAACTTCTGAGCAGAGCTGGAAATGGCCCCCAAACAAAATAAACTAACAAACAAAAAGAATGGGCTCCTGTGCATTTCAGAAAGAACCCACAAAAAGCACTTTGCTCAGTGTGGCTGTATGATGCCCAGACAGATGAAGGCCAAGGGTCATCCCTGGTAACTCCCATGCAAAGCTCACCCCTACCTCTTTAACAGAAATGAACAGGAATACAGACTGGAAAGAGGTGGCAGAAATCTGCCTGGGGACCTGAGCTTTTCTGAAACACCAAATGAACTTTTATAGCTCAGGGCTATAAAAGTGTGAGATGCTGGAACCTACACTCCAAGAAAGACCACCTCAGGCCCTTCCTTGGCTCCAGTCAGCAGGCTCACTCCCTGTGTCCAGACGTAACCAAGCCTCCGCTGCTTCAACAAGCTGAGAGCTCACAAGGCTGCCTGAAGGTATGAGAAAAGGAGCCTTTCCTCAGTGGATGAGACAGAGCCATAATAGCAGGGCCCTAATTAATAATGCTGTGAAATTGGTGCGGGGGTGGAAGGGAGTTCTAGAAAAGTTTACGGCTGCCACAGGACAGAGATGCTGGAATATGAGAACCTCCCTCTGCAGCCTGGATAAAAACAAACCTCACTTAACTCACGTGTCTCTGCTCCCAGGCCCTGACTGAACTTCCTGTGACAGTTCTGTCATCAGCGGGTCCCCTTGCTCCCTTTCACTGGCATTTGCTTTTGAGCACCTCAGTGGCTCTTCCACCTCTCCATCTGGCTTCCCTCAATCCTTTCTTCTTCCTCCTGAGGTGCCCAGTGGCCATCTTCATCACTACTACCTACACACCCTATGAATCCAGCGGCCCATCAATTTTTATAAATGCATTAACTGTTTAACACATGTTGGGAGGAATGTGGACAGAGGGTTGATGGTCAGATCTGCATTTCAGTAATAATTCTCACTTCTGTCTTGACTTGTGAACAGGGTGAGCAGAACCATTTCCATCCACCATCAGGAAAAAAAAGCACTGATTTCATCATGACTCCATGGAGAAGCGAAAGAACCATCCGAATGGAAGACAAGTCTGTGACTGAATTTCAGAAAGGGTCTGTGGAGGCAGGAGGGGAGAGCTGTTTGCTCTGGAGAGTGTGTGGACAATTTGGCCACATCTAGAAATTCTTGGGGCTCCCCCCAGATTTGTGCTTGGGGGTCACTCCCAGGGTCACTGGGAGACCATGCAGTGCTGCAGATTGAACCAGGTATGGCAACAGGCAGTGCCTCTGTACTAGCTCACCGGCCCTTGATTTTAAAACGTTAGAGTCAAAGTAGTGATTGAAAGAACCAAGAGAATTTTTGAGGAACTAGGAAGATTCCATGGGGCTGAGAAGGTGGGAAGTTGAACCACACTGGCTATGCTCAAGACTTACTTCAGGTATGGCGTTTGCCTTGCACGTGGCCAACCCACGTTTGATTCCCAGCATCTCATATGGTCCCCTGAGCACTACCAGGAGTAATTCTCGAGTACAGAGCCAGGAGTAACCCTTGTGCATCGCCGGGTGTGACCCCAAAAGCAAAAACAAACAAAAAAACGTACTTCTGGCTCTCACTCAATGATCATTTCTGGTGGGGCTCAGGAGGTCATACGTGGTGCCGGTGACTGATCCTGGGTCAGCTGCATACAAGCCAAGCACCTTTCCCACTATGCTCTCTCTCTCAAGCCTCAAGACTCTTTGTACTACTGGATTAAGTATGTTTCTATACATGTTACATTTAAATCCAAAGTTTACAGAATACTGGAGAAAAGCCGAAAAGCACTTACTTAGGTACTTACTTAGGTAGGGAGATTGAGATGGGCAGCTGCTGAGGTCTGCTTTCCTCGGAGATGTTTCATTGGTCAGAGTTTCTTCCTTCCCCCAAACTAAGACCTTGTTGAAATTCGCCATGAAACCCGCTTTAGGAATCTCCTGGATAGCACCCACAAAGTAATTACTGGTGGCCCAACCAACCACGGAGAGACATAAGGTAAAGAGTAACAGTAATCGGTATTTGTAAGAAAGCAGGAAAGTCATTTTGAAGCCCATGTCTCTCCTTAGGTGAACCCAATCTCTCCACCACGCCACAGGCCGGATGCTGCGAGTCAAACTTGCTCCATCTGATGACAGGCTTGATGACAACCGATGCAGCAGTGCCTCAGTGCTTGCTCCTGGTGCCAGCCAGTTCTAAAAGGCAATCACAAAGACATTCTGTTTCAAATGGGAATCCAATCCTGAAGGATTCTCCCAAACTCAGACTGAAAAGCTGGCCTCAGTGGATCCTGACTAACCATTAATGGGAATTCTCCAATTACAGTTTCAAGACCAGAAACACGGAGAATTTTAGAGGAAGGAGATTCCCACCACCAGCACACAGCACAGAGCTTCTCTCTGGGTTATCACCCAGGCTGTGTGTCTGGGGATCCAAGAAGAAAATCTATTTTCAGATACAGCATGGGAGAAGGTAAGGAGAGGCACCTCACGCTTTATTGTTCTGAGCTGATCACAGCCTTAAATACAGTCCCACTGGCCTCACCCTCAGTTCCCACCCTGCACTGGGACCAACCTAGCAGTGCTGGACCTCTAGGGCCATGCCAGGGATGGGGGCGTGGATGGTCTGTCAGGAGACATGTGTTGCCTAACCACTGTACTACCTCCAGTCCCTTTTCTGCCCCCCTTCTTGCTATTCTGATGACCAGAAGTCACACATACATGGCTCTGGAGCACACACATGCTCTTTGGGGGTCACTCTTCTTTCATAGAGCTCGTGCACATTTTTGGTTGCAGTGCTCATGGCGGATGGGGTGTACACTTGGTTATTATAAGCTTCGTAGTGGTGCCAGGGATCCCAGAGAGCAAGCCACCAGCAGCACACTTGGTGCATGTAGGACAGTGAGGGGGTCACACTCAGTCTTGTGCTTGCTTGCCTGCTAGGGAGGCATTTTGCCTCCAACTATCAGTGTCCCCCAGAGTGCATCTTTTGATCCAAAGAGGGAAAAAACAGAGAAGGTAAAAGCTCTTCTCCTCTGCAAGAGCCACAAAAACGTGCTCCTCAAAAACAGGGGTGAAGTATCTGGGATTCACAATGGCATGGGACTAATTTACATACAAGACTAGTTTATATACCAATACACAGGCATGTTCATTTTTTGAAGTGTAGCCAAGCTATACACTTTCTGCTTCGGTACTTTTTAGCATAGTTTTAATTTAACTAATCAACAGAACTACGGCACAATGCTTAACACTGGAGATCTGGACTGGTTAGGGAAACTTTGGTACATCTACACAAGGGAATACTATGCAGCTCTCAGGAAAGATGAAGTCATGAAATTGGCTTGTAAGTGGATGGTCATGAAGAGTATCATACTAAGTGAAATGAGTCAGAAAGAAAGGGACAGGGGCTGGAGCGATAGCACAGCCGGTAGGGCGTTTGCCTTGCACGCGGCTGACCCGGGTTCAATTCCCAGCATCCCATATGGTCCCCTGAGCACCGCCAGGGATAATTCCTGAGTGCACAGGTAGGAGTAACCCCTGTGCAATGCCAGGTGTGACAAAGAAAGAAAGAAAGAAAGAAAGAAAGAAAGAAAGAAAGAAAGAAAGAAAGAAAGAAAGAAAGAAAGAAAGAAAGAAAGAAGAAGGAAGGAAGGAAGGAAGGAAGGAAGGAAGGAAGGAAGGAAGGAAGGAAGGAAGGAAGGAAGGAAGGAAGGAAGGACATAGAAAGACTGCACTCATTTGTGGAATATAAAATAACATAATATGAGACTAATACCCAAGGACAATAGCGACAAGGGCCAGGAATATTACTCCATAGTTGGAAGCCTGCCTCATGAGCTAGAGGAGAAGGCAGCTGGAATAGAGAAGGGATCACTAAGTCAATGATGGTTGGGTGGATCATTCAGGATGGAGGATATGTCCTGAAAGTAGATAAAGGACCAAACATGATAGCCTCTCAGTATCAATATTGCAAACCATAATGCCCCAAAGTAGAGAGAGAATGGGGAAAATTGTCAGCCATAGAGGCAGCGGGAGGGTTGGGATGGGGTGGGGAGGAGATACTGGGGATATTAGTGGTGGAAAATGTGCACTGGTGGAGGGATGGGTGTTTGATCATTGTATGACTGAATCTCAAACATGAAATTTTTTTAACCATCTCATGGTGATTCAATAAAAAGACTGGAGGTCTGTCAACAATTCCATTCCTGAGCATCTATCCCAAGAACATTCATCCACCAGAATATAAGCACACCAGGGCCAGAGAATATATACACAGAAAGTAGGAAGCTTGCCTTTCATGTGGCTGACCTGGTTAGAGCCCCAGCATCCCATATGTGCCCCGAGCACTGCCAGAAGTGATTCCTGAGAGCAAACCCAGGAGTAACCCCCAAGCATCACCAAGTATGGCCCCAAAACAAAACCAAACACAAGAATATGTGCAGCCTATGTCCATTACAGCATCATTTACAATGATGTTAAGAAATGAGGACTGGATGGGGCTAGAGCAATAGCACAGTGGGTAGGGCGTTTGCCTTGCACACAGCCGACCCGGGTTCGATTCCCAGCATCCCATATGGTCCCCTGAGCACCGCCAGGGGTGATTCCTGAGTGCAGAGCCAGGAGTAACCCCTGTGCATCACCAGGTGTGACCCAAAAAGCAAAAAAAAAAAAAAAAAAAAAGAAATGAGGACTGGAGAACTAGGACAGGGCAAAGGCATTGCCTTGCATGTAGTCAACCCAAGTTTAAACCCCAGCATCTCATTTGGTCCTGCAAGCACTGCCAGGTGCGACCCTGAGAACAAAGCCAGGAGTAAACCCTGAGCACTATCAGGTGTGGCTCCCGCAGCCTCCTCCCCCCAAAAAAACTGGAAGAGTTGAAATGCCCAACAACAGACAAATGGATAAAAAAAATGGTGGTATATACAAAACAAAACACTACTAAGCTATGAGAAAAAGATAAAATCTTGGGGCTGGAGCAATAGCACAGTGGGTAGGGCATTTGCCTTGCACGCAGCTGACCGGGTTTGATTTCCAGCATCCCATGTGGTCCCCTGAGCACCATCAGGAGTAATTCCTGATGTAGAGCCAGGAGAAACCCCTGTGCATTACCGGGTGTGACCCCCAAAAAAATAGAAAAGAAAAGAAAAAGATGAAATCTTTCAGTTCACTGCAACTTGGATGGGATTGGAGGGTGACAGTTGAGTCAGAAGGAAAAAAATAAATCCTGAATGGACTCACTCATACATGGAGTCTAAAGAAGCAATGAAAGGGATTATATGGGGCTGGAGTGATAGCACAGTGGATAGGGCATTTGCCTTGCACACGGTCAACCCAGGTTTGATTCCTAGCATACCATATTGTCCCCCAAGCACCGCCAGGAATAATTACTGAGTGCATAAGCCAGGAGTAACTCCTGTGCATTACCGGGTGTGACCCAAAAGGCAAAAAATTTTAAAAGGGATTATATAATAGCCAATAAAATCGAACCACAAGGCAGTCAAACAGAATGGCGAACTGACCTGGAAGAGGTCGGGGATGAAAGGGAATATGGAACCATGTTGAAAGATTACTGACGCTCCAGTAATGGAAGTGAAGTAGCATTGCAAGTATAAAACAACATGGGAACCATGCACAGCCTCAAACTGACAGAATGTAAACCAAAATGAGTTCTGTACCTAGTGATAAAATGGAAACACATATGAAAAAGATATTCACTAACAAAGTTAAAGTCATAAAACAAACTGTGTATGATTACCCTAAAGGTTAAAGAAATAAGAAGATTCTAGAAATACATCTAAAAGCTAACAATAATTGTATTTGGAGGAAATGATTACTTAGAACTGTTTTTTCTTTTCAAATTTTTGTGATAAACTGTACTTTTACGATGAAAACAGAGCTTCTTCTTGTTGTTATTCAATGAGAGGTATAAACATGGGAGCGTTTCTTTTTCAAAGAGACTGGATAGACAGCATAGCAGGGAGGGTGCTTACCCTGCAAACAGCAGACCCAGATTCCACTCCCAGCACCCATATTGTCCCCCAGGCATTGCCAGAAGTGAGTCCTAAGCACTTCAGGGTAGATGCCCCCCAACCTCCACCAAAAAAAAGCAAAAAGATGACCTTAGCAACCCTCAAAACAGGCTTATAGTTACTGAAGGGTGGTATTCCCAAGGACTGGAGCGATAGCACAGCAGGTAGGGCATTTGCTTTGTACACGGCCAACCTGGGTTCCATCTCTCCGTCTTTCTCGGAGAGCCCAGCAAGCTCTGTACCGAGAGCCTGGCAGAGCCTGGCAAGCTACCCGTGGTGTACTCAATATGCCAAAAACAATAACAACAAATCTCACAATGGACACGTAACTGGTGCCCGCTCGAGCAAATTGATGAACAATGGGACAACAGTGCTACAGTATTCCCAAACCTTAGCTCTGTTAGTCTGAGAGGACCACAGAAAGCATATCCACCTGGACACAGTTACATACGGGGTTTGGTTCCAAGGTCTGCACCAGAAAAAACAGGTTTTGACTCAGGAATAAGTTTAACAGTGGCACTGTGTTTCGGTTTCCAGGAAGATACCAGGGAGCTGATGCTGAAAGCCTAATAGCAGCTAATAAGAGCAACTGATCTGTATGCTTATCTATGCCGTGCACCAGGGTGAAGCCACCTGAACTCACTTATGTAACTCTGATCTCACACTTAAAACAGTAATTCTGACCCTATTCATTTCACAGATGAGGAAAATTAAGGTTTAGTGAAATTAAGTAACAGGCCCGAGACCATACAGCTGGTTTTTGTTAGTTTTGTTTGAGGAGGGTGTTAGGCTACACCTGGCAACGCTCAGGTCTTACTCTTGGCTCTGTACTCAGGGATCACTCCTGGTGGGGCTCAGGGTGCCATATGTTCCTAATCGGCTCCATGGGTGGCAAGCACCTTCCCATTGTACCGCCTTTCCAACCCAGAACACGAGGTCGGCTCTAGAACCTGCCTTTCTACCATCAACTCCACATGGGGATGGCTCACTCTTCTGGGTGCCTGGGTGGCCTCAACACAAGCCCCGAAAAACTCCTGTTGGTGGCCTTCTCTGAGACTATCTGTACAAACGACTTCCCGGAGCTTTCAACTATTCTTTCCAGGTAACATTAAACAGATGACCAACCTCTTGTGGCATTCATCTAGGACAGGCAATGATTTTGATTAAAAACCTCGATCTTGGAAACAGAAGCCTGGGAAACACTGTTAGAGCTGCTAAAAGCAAGCGAGTTCCCTGACAGAAAGACTCACATAGCTGGAGACACTGTGACCACAGTCCTGCAGTGTTAAGAGGCAGAAAGCACACACTTCCCGTGCCCTTTCACACAGGAAGTGTGGTCTGAAGAGATTTAAAAACCTACCCAAGTAGTAATAAAGTGGGACTGACCAGAGAATAATATTTCTCAATATTTGTTGGAATATAAAAGCCTATGGACTTTGTCCAAAGGTAAGAAACATAATATACAAGGGGCCATTTCTAATGATTACTCCATAATTAGTGCTTTATTACTGATTCTGCTACTTGAAACCATCTGAGATCTAGTAAAAAAATAAAACAAAATGTATATATCTACATATACATCTATATATATGTGTATATATAGAGAGAGAGTCACTGTCACTGTCATCCCGTTGCTCATGGAGAGAGAGAGAGAGAGAATCAGTTCCCCTTTTTCTAAGCTTTTGTGTACAGAAAGCCATGTGAAGTGGCCTCAGTGTGATATTATCCTGGTTTCTTCTCCTTTTTTATTTTTGGAGATGAGGGGTGGAGTGGGGCAACAGTCAATGGTACTTGGAACTTACTCCTGACTTATCGTTTAGGAGCCACTCTTGGCCGTGTTTAGGGGACCGTACAGCATCAGACATCCAACCTGGGACTCCAACATGCAGAGCCTGAGCTGAGCCCTTCCCTCTCTCCCCCGCTCACCATGGTTCCTACCCAAGATGTGAAAGGTCTTTAATATCCCTCCCACTAATTCCCAACTGTCTTTCAAGGAGCTCCCTCCTGAACTTAATGATGTGAAGTACCAAAACACACCTCATATATTCCCGGGAATGTAACAGCTATCGACCAACAAATTTTACGCTTGAACTTTATCAAAATGCTTCCCAAGCCAATGATATCTCTAAAGCTACAGTATGAAGTACAGGGCTATAATATCTTCTATTTTTCTCTGTAATGTGCTGTTTTTCTTTCAGTGAACATATAATGCCTTTTTTTTTTTTTGCTTTTTTGGGTCAACCCAAAACCCGACGATGCAGAGGGGTTACTCCTGGCTCTGCACTCAGGAATTATCCCTGGCGGTGCTCACGGGACCATATGGGATGCTGGGAATCGAACCTGGGTCAGCCGCGTGCAAGGCAAATGCCCTACCTGCTGTGCTATTGCTCCAGCCCCCATATAATGCTTTTTTAAGGGCAGTCACACCCCACAGTGTTGGGAGTGAAGGGTGGAGGGGTTATTCCTAGTTCAGACTATTCCTAGCTGGGGGTGAGGGGTTGCTCCTGACAGTGCCCAGGGAACCATGAGGTACCAGGAACGGGGGTAAGCCACAGGCAAAGCCAGTACCTTGGCTCCTGTACTTGCTTCAGCCCATGCTCTTATAATTTTTTTAAACAAAGTTCTTTCTTTTGTTGTTTTGGCTTTTTTTTTTGGGGGGGGGGCGGATCACACCCAGCAATGCACAGGGGTTATTCCTGGCTTTGCACTCAGGAATTACCCCTGGAAGTGCTCAAGGGATCATATTGGATGCTGGGGATTGAAACTGGGTTGGCTGCATGCAAGGCAAACACCCTACCCACTGTGCTATTGCTCCAACTCCCAACAAAGTTCTTTTTGGGGCAGGTTACTCTAACTTGGTTTTTGGGTAAACATCATCAGATTGGACATATTTAAGTAATAATGAGAGATCCTGAATTCTCCTGAAAATAAATGTCTTGGGTTAAAATGATTGTACAGCAGGTATGGAACCTGCCTCACATGCAGCAGACCCCAGCAGACCCCATTCAATCCCTGGCATGAACCATGTATGTCCCCTCATCTAGCAACAGGAGTGACCCCTCTTGCACAGAGCCAAGATTAAGTCCTAAGAACAGCCAAGTGTGGCCCCGAAAACTATGAAGAAAGAAAAGAAGTTAATTTCTTTTTCAGTAAAATCAAAGCCATCTTAAATAAGGACTGGGGACTCCTCATGACTGTTGAGAAAAAAACATGAAAGAAGTTATTTTAGGGCAAGACTCACCACCCTTTCCCTTCCACTAGCCTACAATTAGTTCAAAATAATGTGGTTGTTATATAGATATGTGTACACACACACACACAGCCCTAATATTTTCAAGCATCCTGCTAAGCACCAAAGGGCTCTTCAGGGAGTTGAAGCGTAATCCTCACTCAGGACTTATTTCTATCCTTCCTGACATTTTAATCTTTACAGTTTATTTTCAAATATGCAAATTTCAACCCCCAAAATGGAGGAAAAAAATTAAGTAAGACTGGCAAAATATTGAGAGAAGTATTGATGTTAGGTGATGAGTAACTTTGGTTTTTCTTTTTTCCTCCACTTGCGTGTATTCTCAAAACTTTCCATTCAATTCCCATTTAATTTACATTAAAACAGCAAAGGAGATCAGGAGGATAAACTCAAGGGTTGAAGCTCATGCCTAACACATGTGCAAGGCCCTGTGTTTGATCCCCACACTGCATGCCCCCCCAAACACTACCATGTGAGGCCGACTAGGGCCACTTACTGGATCTAAAGAACATTAAACCATCTAGCCTGGTATCATCAGGTCTGTCCCCAGGGCCTCCTCAGCACATCTTGGGTGCCTTCCCTTCAAAACCAAACAAAAAATCCAGCTAGAAAGACTAAAAGGAAATCTGTGTGAACTCTAAGAAACACTGGTAAGAACCTGTATATCACACCATGGGGAGGGGGGGCGTGGAAGGACACAATACCAGGTGTCAGTCCATAAATATTTACCAAACACCCAAGGGAAAGAGACAAGAGCAAATAAAAACATTAAAAAACAGCATTCTAAAATCTCTTAAGGCATCGGTAATCCTGCAAAGCACCAGCCTTAGCGGACACAGCACAGCCCGAGCAGCTGGTGCAACTCCCCCCTCCTCCCTCCTGGGGCAGCACCAGTAGTAAAGCTGATATTTTGTTCCTCCCCTTACTTCTGCACAGCTCATGAATCATTGATCTACTGCAGGTAGAACAGCATCACTTACAAGCAATCCTGCCAAAAATGTGTAACTCCATGACAAGCCTAAGAAAATGTTAAACAAATCCACTTTATAAAGTAACAGTAATCTTCAAAATGGTCAAAGTTATAAAGAACATGAATCTCTGAGACTAGAGAAGATGCAGACAAACTGCAGAGCATAATCCTGTGCAGTATATTGGAACAGGAATAAAGGACATTAGCAAGAAAATGAGTGAAATACACAAAAAAAAAGACTGTGGTTTAGTAAACCACTTGGATCATTGAACCAGGGTCATGTAAGGGGCTAATTATTAAAGGAACTTGAATAAATTCTCTGCAGAGTTTTTTTTAATTTATTTTATTGAATCACCATGTGGAAAGTTACAAAGCTTTCAGGCTTATGTCTCAGTTATACAATGCTCGAACACCCATCCCTTCACCAGTGCACATATTCCACCACCAAAATCCCCAATATACCTCCCACCTCCCCACCCCACCACGTAGCTGATAAATTTCACTTCACTTTCTCTTTACCTTAATTACATTCCATATTTAAACACAAAACTCACTATTGTCGTTGGAGTTTCCCTCCCAAAAACAGCCCTGCTGACAAGGAAGCATTTGATAATTAGTTTTCCATTGCTGAGAATGAAGAGATATGAAGTTGCACGGCCGCTATTGTGGCCACGCGGTTTGGGAGTTCTGGATTTTAGTATTTTAGTAACTAAGTCAAGGGAGATTTATGTTAGAAATTGCATCGTTTCCCTTCCTGGGGCAGCATGGGGCTATGGCTTAGTTCACAGTCTAGAGACATTGCTGCAAGCAGTTGCTAGTACCAAAAGTAGTCTAGCTGGCCTCTGGATCATGGTCGATCAGCAGCAGAGTGGCAGCACAAACGTGTGGCCACCCGGGTCGCATCTCGGTGGAGAACGCACCGGTACGAGATCACCCGTGTGTCCCGCTGTTACAAGTTCATCCCTCTTTTTTTTTTCCTTCCCGAGCCACCAAGTTCGTACCTCCTTAATGGTTCTTATAAAATGGTGGACGCCACGACATTTTTCCCCGAAAAGGGAAAAAAAAACAAGAAAGGAAGACCTTTCTCTTCCTCGGCCAGCGTGGGGCTAAGGCTTTAGTTCACAGTCTAGAGACATTGCTTCTGCAGAGTTTTTATACCTTTTATAAAAATCTAGAATTAATTCAAAATTATTTTTAAAATATCAGATTTAATTCAATCAACATATACTCAAATTGAGTTATATTCAGAATAACTCAAATCAATATATTCAGTAATATTAACTTAATTCTCAAGGAGAGTTACATTTTCTGTATTCCTAATGCCTCAAATTGACCCGTGGGTTGTGCTTAGTTTGGTAAATAATATGAGGAATTACTAAAGGATCAATGTAGGTGGAAATGTTGCAAATAAAATTATTAGAAGGCAAATTAGAGGAGAAATGAAGTTTTAACACACTCTGATAAAGCTCAACAGTTGGTGCAAGGGTTATGGTGCTCATCTTGCATGCAGCTAACCCCGATTCAATCATCAGCATTGCCAGGAGTGATCCCTGAGGACCACCAATTGTGCCCACAAAACAAAACAAAATAAACTACTCCAGTGGCAGTAAAACAAAGTCTAGAGATAATTGCAGTTAATAAAAGTGTATAAATACTGGATTGGGGAGCTGGAGCGATAATACAGGGGGCAGGGTACTTGCCTCGCAGGCAGCCAACCCAGGTTCTATTCTCAGAGCACTGCCAGGAGTGATCTCTGCATACAGAGCCAGAAGTAAGCCTTGAACATTGCTAGGTATGGAAAAAATTAATAACACTGGATTGAAGAATAGACATCACATCTCTTTAATTTTATGGGGGGGGTTTTTTTTGCTTGTTTTGGGTCACACCCAGCAATGCACAGGGGTTACTCCTGGCTCTGCACTCAGGAATTACTCCTGGCAGTGCTCAGGGGACCATATGGCATGCTGGGAATCGAACCCAGGTCAGCCGCATACAAGGCAAATACCCTACCCACTGTGCTATCACTCCAGCCCCATCACTATCACTTTTTTTGGGGGGGTCACACCCAGCGATGCACAGAGTTTACTCCTGGCTCTGTACTCAGGAATTACTCCTGGCGGTGCTCAGGGGACCATATGGGATGCTGGGAATTGAACCCTGGCCGGCCGTGTGCAAGGCAAACGCCCAACCTATTGTGCTATTGCTCCAGCCCCCTCAGCACTATCACTTTTAACTTAAATTTTAGTTAAGTAATTTGCAGCTATTCATTTATTGAACATTTGAAAAAATACATTCTAAATAAGCCCCAAGAGCATGGTGTTAAATGGATGTTACAGTACTCATTTTGTTAAATATGTAAGTTGAGTCAAGAGAGTCTCTTGCTCGCGCCTGGCTGTCTTCCCAGGGGCCCCTCGGAGGGGATGGGCTCCAGCTTCCCTCCCCACCCCAAGCAGAGCTCCCGGCGGCCCCGAAGACCACCGGAACCTAGCTACAGCCATGCTGGAGGCTCCTCTCTACACATTCGGACAGGCCTCAGGCATGAAGGTACCGGCAGAGGAACCCAGGTTTGTGTAATCCCATCAACGGCCAACATCCAGAGAGAGACTTAAAATCAAGCTCTCAGAAGCGGTATCTTTAGCCTACTTCTCCCTCTGGGAGAAACTGGCAATCTTCTGAGAGTTTCCTGACCACATGGGACAGCCTTGCAAGCTTCCCATGGTGTATTCATATGCAAAATCCAGTAACAAGCTGGATCTCATTCCCCTGACCTGAAAAGCCCCCAGTGCAACATCATTAGGAGGGCCAAGTTGAGATAGACTTCCAAGATCTCAGGGAAAGGGCGAAGTGAGATATTACTGAGCCCGCCCGAGAAATCGGTGATTAACAGGATATTGTGATTGTGATTGATTGATCTCATTTTTTTCATAATAAATGCACCAACAAGCTCAAATCTCAAAGGAAAAACTCAAAAACTGTCCGTCATTTTCAGTATCAGAGAATCCCACAGTGTGATCATCATATTCTAGGCCCCACCACTCAGAGATTATTTCAAATTCCTAAATTGGGGCCAGGGAATCCATAACAGAAACTCAGAAGTTTGAGAAATCATCACTCATCAATGGCTTAAAACTTATAGAGAAAGAGGGATTGGAAACTACATCAGGTAGAGCCTTACACATGACTGGTTCGGGTTTGACCCCCAGCACCCTACAAGGTCCTCTGAGCCCTGTCAGCAATGATCCCTGAGTGCAAAGCCAAGAGTAAATTCTGAGTATTGCTTGATGTAGCAAGAAAAAAAAGTAATATTAATACATGGGAATAAATTCACCCCAACTTACTTTTGATGTTCCCACTTTGAATAAGAATCCTCAAGATCATCAAGGTTAGTTGGTCAAATACAAGATGATTCAATCATTTGCAAGCATCTCTGGGGAAAGTACACATTACTATTAGCAAAAAGGTAGCATAAAGTAGAGATGAAGGGGTTGAGAGATGAATCCATAGACCCAAGCCCCGTTCCATCCTTGGTACCAGACAGTCTTCCCCAACCTCCTAGCAATACCAGGAGCTACCCCCAGACAACAAAGGCCAAGAGGGAATATCCCCTGAACATCACTGGGCGTGTCCCCAAAACGAAAAATAAAAAATGGAGACACTTCTTATATTAAATAGCATATAAAATATAAAAACAGCTGGTTTTATTATCACACCCTTAGAGTATGTGGTTGGTGAAGCAGTTCAGTAATTCTTTTTAAGAGATGACTATAATTTGATCAAGTCTCTGATTTTCTCTCAAAAATGCACAGACAGATACAGAAAGTTTTAGAGAGACAACCTTGGTTTAGATTAGAAGAATTACAAAAAAGATCAATAGGGTCCATCAGCACATCACACTGTCCCCTCCCCAGTCACATTCCAGCACTTCAGTCCTGCCCTCTAACAGCCCTCCACCTCTCTTTTTGTTGTTACTGGGTTTCTTTTTTTTTTTTTTTAATTACCGTGAGATACATAGTTACAAAGTTGTTCCTGATTGGGTTTGAAGTGTCCAACACCCTGGCATTCACCAGTGTACATTTCCTACCACCAACAACATTTCCAGTTTCCCGCCTTCCAGCTCCCACCCTCAGCCTGCCTCTAGGACAAGCATCTCTCTTCTCTTCTTTCTCTTATCTCCTCTCCCCCTCTCTCTTCCCTGCCTTTTGGGCGTTATGGTTTGCAATACAGGTACTGAGAGGTGATCATGCTTGTTCTTCACCTCCTTTCAGCACTCAGCTCTTATCCAGAGTGATCATTTCCAACTATCTTTCTCATAGTCGGCCTCTCCTTAGAGGCCCAGTTTCTCACCCTGAACTTGACTTCTACCCCTTCCTTATAAAGATTGCCTTACTTTCTTGCAACCTCAGTATATTTCCTTCCTCCCTCCCTCCCTCCCTTCTTGTTTTTGTTCTAGGTCACACCAGCAATGCTCAGAGGTTACTCCTGGCTCTGCACTCAGGAATTACTCCTGGCAGTGCTCTTGGGCCTATATGGGATGCCATGGACTGAACCTGAACTGAAACAGCCGTGTATGTTTCTTCTTAACAAAAGTGGGGGGGAGGGGGGGAGGGGGGTCTATTAAGAAAATATTACAGGGAAAGATTTAAAAAACTGCAGTCTTTGTTCAGATCTCAAACGACCATCACCTCCCTCCTCCCAAACGTCTGGAAAGGCCTGCTTGTTCCTCCCGGCCGCCTCCACGTCCCCCATCCCGAATAAGCTGCCCAGCCGCGCGCCCACTCGCCCACTCGCCACGGATCACTGCCGGGGCGGCAGGGTCAGACGCCCAGCCCGAGGCCCTTTGCAGTTCAGTTCCTTGGGCCTCGGCTTCTGCTCCTCCGCTTGCCCCAGGCCGAGCACTGCCCGGTAAGGGGACCACACGAGTCCGCAGGCAGAGAGGTCAATTGGCACTGGCTGGGCAGAATCCGCCAGGTGTGTCTGGAGCTCTGGACCCCCAGGTGCCTGCACACCCCTCGGCCCGCAGGCCCAGGCTGGAATCAGCCGGCTCGGCAGCACCCGGCTCGAAGGGAAGAAAGCGGCTTCTGCACATTTCAGCTCCCGGACTAGGATGCTGCGGGCGGGCGAGGGGCGCGGGGGTGCGGGCGGCGCAGCCCCACAATCCTCACGCAGGCCCCCCGGGGGTTCCCCCCCACCCTGGGGCTCCCTCCCGACCCCCAGAATTCGCCTCGGCTCCCCCCACCCCCGCAAAGCGAGCAGCCCCGCGCGGCCCCGGGCTCGGGTGCAAGGCACAGTCCCCCGCAGGCCCCACGCGCGCCCACCCCGCGCCCCTCGCCGGCCGCACAGCGCCGGGCCGGGATACTCACCGCACCGCCGCCGACAGCGCGGCCCGACCAGCAGAAGAGGCGCCCGGCGCAGGCTCCGCCCGCCCGGGATGCGCTGCCCGCGGCGGCCCCGAGCTCCGCCCCCGACCCGGGACCCGCAGCGGGGACGTCTAGGAACTGAAAGGAGGAGTGCGCGCCCACCCCTTGGGTGTCTTTCAGAGCCTGGGGGCTGAGCCCTTTCCCAGCCCCGTCTTCAGAGCTTTGAGGAGCAGGCACTGCTCGGTTTCTACCAAGTAGGAAAGTGAGGCTTTCAATCCACTAACTGTAGCGTTCCCCCTACAGGTTTCAGCTTTCTCAATTCCAAACAGCCCATTTTTTGCAGAACTGTTGAGACTATTCACTAAATAAATTATGAGAAGTCTAATTATTGCTGAAAGACAATAGCAAACCGTCTATTTTTAATTAAAATTTTATTTTATTGAGTCACCGTGGATAGCGTTACAAAGCTGTCCATGATTTGTTTCAGTCATACACTGTTCCAACACCCATCCCTTCACCAGTATAATTCCCCAGCACCAGTGTCCCCAGGTTCCTCCCACCCATCCCACAAGCCACCCGCACCCCACCCTGCCTCTATGGCAGGCGCCTCTCGTCTCTCTCTTTCTCTCTCTCTCATTTTAGCACCATGGTTTGCAATACATAAATATCCCTTTACCTACTTTCAGCACTGAGTTCTTGTCCAGAGTGGTCATTTCCTACTAATGTCATAATGGACCCTCAACTACCTTAACTATGCTCCATCCCCACACCCTCTAGTAATTCCCAACCATTAACTAGTCCTCCTGGCCCATTTTCCCTGGCCTTGGGTATTAGTTTCATACGATTTTTTTTTTAACATCCCACAAATGAATGCAATCATTCTATATCTGTCCCTCTCCTTTTGATTCATTTCACTCTCCGCAGCAAGTTATCTTGATAGTCTAGGTGTGCATAAAAAAAGAAACATGTAGTGCTGGGTAATGGCTCGAGGGAATAACCCCAAGTCTATATGCAGGAAGCACTCCCGAGCACCAACCTGGGAGTAACCCTTGGGTACCACTGGTGTGGGGAAGGAAGGGAGTATAGGCAGGAAGGGAAGGAAAGGAATGGAATGAAAAGGAAGGAAGGGAAAACTAGATTGCAGTATCTTTAAAAAGTTTTAGATTTGGGACCCTGACTTATAGTACAGTGGGGAGGGCCTTGCTCGTGGCCCACCCAGGTTCCATCCCCGTCATCCCATATGGTCAGCTGGGCACCACCAGGAGTAACTCCTGAGTGCAGAGCCAGGAGTAAGCCCTGAGCAGCCCTGGGTGTACTCCATCGCCCCCCACTATAAACACTATAAAAAGTGTTTTTAGAGGCTGGAGCGATAGCACAGCGGGTAGGGCATTTGCCTTGCACGTGGCTGACCCGGGTTCAATTCCCAGCATCCCCTATGGTTCCCTGAGCAGTGCCAGGAGTAATTCCTAAGTGCAGAGCCAGGAGTAACCCCTGTGCGTTGCCAGGTGTGACCCAAAACACAAGCAAAAAAAATGTTTTTAATTAATTGGTTTTTGGTGTTTGAGATTTTTTTGTTTTTATGTTTGTTTATTCAGGCACTACTCCCAGCTCTGTGCTCAGGAGGACCCTGCAGTGCTGGGGCTAGAACCCACGTCTAAGGTGTGTGCTCAGCATCTCAGTGGCTATGCAGCTGTCTCTGTGGCCTGATGGACACACCACCGACCTAGGCTACGTCTTTGTCTTTTATTTGATGAGGCCCCGTGGGGCACCTAGAAAGGTGAAGTAGTTTGCATAATGGCAACTTGACTATTGCTCATCCCTGCTTGGCCCTGGTCCCCTGGGTCCTGTTTCTGACTTCATCTTGTGCCGCATGCCAAAGCAGACCATTTCAAGGGCTGAGTCATGACACCAGTGGGGCACTGAGACCAATCAGAGTGAATAAAGTGGTGGTGGTGTTTTTCCCTCACCTAGAATACGTTTATAAGAAAATGGCCAAATAGGGAGAACTTGTGTCTGCATTCTCACGATCAAAGCAAAATGCACATCAAAACTCACAGACTTGCCTGGAACCCTGAAGAACAGGGGGCCAATGAGCTCCTTGAGAGGGGTCAGAGGAATGCTGTCACCCAGAAAGAAACCCCATCAAGAGCCAGCGGCCACCATAGGGAAGAGATTTCTCAGGGGCACAATTTTGCTCTGAGGAACTTCATAGTGTTACGTGGATCATTCCGGACTCGACTCCAAACCTACAGTCCTACATTTAGAACACTGGCATGGAGGGGCTGGAGCGATAGCACAGCGGGTAGGGCGTTTGCCTTGCACGCGGCCGACCTGGGTTCTAATCCCAGCATCCCATATGGTCCCCTGAGCACAGGAGTAATTCCTGAGTGAGAAGCCAGGAGTAACCCCTGTGCATTGCCGGGTGTGACCCAAAAACCAAAAAAAAACACTGGCATGGAAAGCAAGAAACTGAGATATAAACAGAGTTCAGGAACTTAGAAGATAGCTCCATGGCTTAACGCAGTTTCCCTGCCAATACAAGGTGCAGAATTCACCTTGAATTCTGCCAGTACTCATCAAGCAGATCCTTGTCGCTCAGAAGATGGCTCATTAGATTAACCGTGCCAGGACAGTGTGGGCCTGAATTCCCAGGGCCATTGAGGTAAGAGATGATCTGACATCGCATTATCTAAATCCCAAGCAAGAAAAAGACAGTCACAAAAAAGCTAGAGAAATAATACAAAGGGATAATGTGTTTGCCTCGCATGTAGTGGACTGGGGTTCATATAGTCCTGTGATCACTGCCAGCAGTGATTCCTGAGTACAGAGCTGGGGAAAAGGCCTGAGCACAGCCAGGTGTGGGCCCCAACCACCCCAAAAGATAATTGGAGGGTAGTTAGAAAGATGAGGATGGACGGAGGGAACAGAGAGTAAAGAGTAATAAAAAGGTCTCTGCATAGGGTGATCAAGAGTTACTACTAATATTGAGGCTGGAGGGATAGCACAGCGGGTAGGGCGTTTACCTTGCACTCGGCCAACCCGGGTTCAATTCCCAGCATCCCATATGGTCCCCTGAGAAGTGCCAGGGGTAATTCCTGAGTGCATGAGCCAGGAATAACCCCTGTGCATCACCGGGTATGACCCAAAAAAGAAAAAAAAAAGAGTTACTACTAATATTCATAGAAAAAATTAACCTTAAGCATAATATTTAAATGTATATCATGACAACAAAAAATAGAAAATAATATCATTAACAAAGCACACAAAGGGAAAAGAAATGGAGAGAAAAATCTCAATGTGTCTCATCATTCACAAATTTTGGAGTGATAGTAGAGCAGTTAAGACACTTGCTTTGCATGTGTCCAACTTGGATATATCCAACAGCACATATGATACCCAGAGCACAGTCAAGAGTCATCCCTAAGCAAAAAGCCAGGAATAGTCCCTGAACACAGATGGATGTGGCCCAAAAACCAAAACCAGATAAACAACAATAATAAATTAGGTGAATAAAGTAGGTAAATGAGATAAGTCAAATAAAGTCTATAAATCAATGAATACTGAATAAAATAGAGAAATCAAGTAATTGTGGTGGGGAGGGCAAAGAGAAAGTACAAAGGCTAGGGCTCATGCTTTGCATATGCATGGTCCAAGGAACCACATTGTCCCCTCCCCCCAATCCACCATCACCTCCAGTATCACCAGGTGTGGCCCTGCTGATGCCTAGCATTGCCAGGGTGGCTTGGTGGTATCCTGGAGTCAGTACCGTATCCTTGGGCTCTAGCATCAACCTAATGAACCTATTGGTCCCCGGACCCCTAAGCATCACTTGGAAGACCCTCCTCAAGCAGAAGTATAAGCATAGTGTTTATAATTACAGTATTAGCCTTCCAGAGAATCAGAACCAAGCTATTCAAGGTTTGGGGATATGGTTCAAGGGGTAGAGTATTTGCCTTGCATGTATGAGGCCCTGGGTTGATCTCTAGCACCCTTGCATGTATGAGGCACATAGTTGATCTATGGCCCCCTAAGCACTGCTGGGAGTGGCTACTATTAAAATATTTTTAGGGGCTGGAGTGATAACACAGTGTATAGGGTGTTTGCCTTGCATGCGGCCGAACCCAGGTTTGAATCCCAGCATCCTATATGGTCCCCTGAGCACCGCCAGGAGTAATTCCTGAGTGCAGAGTCAGGAGTAACCCCAAAAAGCAAAACAAAACAAAAAAATAAAATAAATAAAATATTTTTTATTAAAAATAAAGCCCTTGGGTCTGAAAAGATAGTGTAGAGGGTAAGGCCGACCCAAACTCTATTCCTACCATCCCATATGCTTCCCCAAGCCCCACCAGGAGTGATCCCTGAGTGCAGAGCCAGCAGTAAACCTTGAGCATAGCCACATGTGACCAAAAACTTTTTTAAAATACAAACAAAAACTAAACCCTCTTGAAATAATTCTCTTTGGGTGGTAAGCTATGCAGGGGAGAGTGGCCTTTGAGGAATGATACAGGAAACTGTTTTCTTTTTCCATGTAATACTTTTTGTATTTTTTAACCAGATGCACAGATTACTTTTATAATACCTATTCCTTATACAATTTTATCATTTAGTTTTAGTTTTAGGTTTAAGACACATGAGGAAAATATAAGGTATCTATTTTTACAGTTTTATGGTCTGAACATTTATGTTTTCCAGATAAAGTGAAGCTTCTTGAGAGCCTGCCTCTCTGCACAGCATTACAATCCAAAGAAATATGAAACCACATCCAAAAATAACAGAAAGGAAATCTAAATCTTTACTGCAGTGTCATTAAAATATCAAAAGGGGATTCCATTCATAATGCATAGCAAGATATATTAAAATCTTCTTTCCCTGACTCTCTCAATATCTCACAGGATGTGGTATGCCAAATTCTTCTCCATCTCTTCAGATTTACAGGAAATACACAGGAACTGGGCCCGAGTCCCTACGCCACCTCCCTCCCTTCCCTTCTCTTCTAAAGCTCTATCTACTTAAATATAAATTAAGCTTCCCTGATTCCTGTTTCACTGTTTCATCCCTTCCCATTGGTTTCCTGATTTCTTTTCTTTCTTTCTTTTTTTCCTTCTTGGGTCACACCCAGCGGCAATGTACAGGGGTTACTCCTGGCTCTGCACTCAGGAATTATTCCTGACAGTGCTAGGGGGACCATATTGGATGCTGGGAATTGAACCCCAGTCAGCCGAGTGCAAGGCAAACGCTCTACCCACTGTGCTATTGCTCCAGCCCGTAGGAACCAGGTTTTGCTCCTCTTCGTATTTACTGTTGAGTTGTCATTTGGAATCACTTTTATGGAAAGAGTGGGAAGAAAAGGAAGGAAACAAATGTTCCCTGGTTTCCCGGGTAATCTACTATGGAGTAGGCACTACTCTATGGTGGTAATGGATATTTCTACCTTTTTTGGAGGGGAAGACACTTAGAGTTTACTTCTGACTTTGTGCTCAGGGGTCCCTCCAGAGGCATGCTGTCAGGGCTCAGTGTGGTGCCCGGCACTGTACCCCGGGAGATGCATGCAAGCGCTTTACCCACCGTTCTATCTCTCTGGCCCCAATCGGTAATTATAAATGAGACCAGAACAGAAGATATGGAGGAATACATCTGAAATGAATATATATTTTTTTATTGGGGGCCACACTTGGGGTACCTGGGGCCACTCCCAGCTGGGGATGCAACCTGGGAATTCCAATATGTGAAACATGTGCTTCAGCCCTTTGAGCAATCTCCAGAACCCTGAGAGGAATAATAGATTTTTAAAAAAAAAACTCTCCATGAGATGCTGTCCTTCCCAACTGTACAAGCACCCACATACTAAGATATTCTCAGACCCCAGCCACACATCCAGAAAGACACTTTACAAGGCCCCCGACACACACAAAGAAAAAAAAAAACACATTTTTTCTTTAAATGGTGAGACATGAAGAGAAAGATTAAAAACAATTGGTGGAAACTGCGTGTGCCTATGTCTATAATGCATCACATACAAAGATGCCCACTAGATGGCAAACCCACATCTCAAATGATTACTAGTATGCCCCTTCTGGAAGTTTGGGGCATTTTAATAACTCAAGTCAAAATTCTCTAAAGTCAAGATGTTAGTGTTTAAGGCGTATAGAAGTTAAATCTGACGCTGATGGTCTTAAAAAATAACTTCTAGGGATATCATCCAAACATAATTCCATGGTTTTTAGAACTTATTATCACTTATGTTCATACAAACAGAATGTTAAGCAGATATATGAAACTGCTTTGCTGATTTAATAATTCGTCTTAAAACTAATAATGGGACCCAAGCAAGTGAGAAGGCAAAGGTTTGAGATTTTTGTCTGTTGGCTGGTTTTAGGGTTACACCTGGTGGTGTTCAGAGGCTACTCCTGGACACTGTGCTCGGGGGGCATTCCCCCTGGTACTCAGGGGATGCCTGCCTGGATAGCATGTGCTCATCCTGTTGAGTCATCTCGTCAGTGCAGAATACCGAGATCTGACCCCAAGAGGCTTAACTCCAGAAGCCCTGCATTTACCAGGTGTATCTGCACCTCCGGAGGGTGAGAGGCACAAACTACAGAGGAATGACCGTGTACTTCGCTCTCCTGGTTGCTTCCCTTCTGTTGCTTCCCCTGCCTCTTGCATCACTGCCAGCCTTAGCTGACACTGCCCTACTCGAGTCCCTTCCGTGGCTCCCCTGGCCTGGAGCAGCCCCTATATGCCAGATCTGCCAGTGACTTCCTCTACCCAACCATAGTGACTTGTTTTCAGTCTCGGAACAAGTCCCCTTCTCACATATCTTAGTCTATCTCTAGAAATGCACTTCTTCCTTATCTAAAACTAGTCACCCTTCCTGAAGGTGAGGGTTGCTCCCCTTTACAACACTTTCTCTCTTTGGGCCAGGATCAGGTGCTCCAAGGTCAATGCTCCCTTCACATCCTGTATTTTGTGATCCTGCCACTGCCAGCATGTCTGGCCTTCTTCCTACTGGATGAATGCTCCATGAGGACGCGGACGATGTCTTTGCAACTTGACATCCTCAGCACCAAGCCCAGAATCGGGCATATGGGAGAATCACAGTAAATTTGACCCTCTGAATACATAAATAAACGCAGAGGTGGACTCAGAGCAGTAGTACAGTGGGTAAAGCCTTGTCTTACAGGCAGACAACCTGGGTTCAATCCTCAGCATCCCATATGATTCCCCAAACCCACCAGGAGTAATTGCTGAGTGCAGAGCCAGGAGTAACCCCTGAGCATCACTGGGTGTGCCCATCTTTCCCCCCCCCCCCAAATGCAGATGATAATCAGTCAGACTTTCCAGACTCTCTAAGAACCCATAGCCATGGGGGTAGGGGTGTGTCTCGGTGGTAAAGCACATGCATTGCACATGTGAGGCCCTGGGCACATTTCCTCACACAGCATGGCCTCCCCCCACCCTCCAGCACTACTGGGTGTCATTCCCCACCACAATCACAACAAATTCCAGCCTTGGCGTCCTGGGATGAAGAAGGGAAAGAACTCTCTCACAGAAACCCTGTCAGGGCATTGGGAGCGGATGACAGAGACAGGGGGAGTTACTCAGGGAGTCTAAAGGCTACTACAGCATCACACAGTTTCCTTTCTCTGGTACCCCAAGTAAGATCCTTCAATACATTAAAGAAGGTGAGAAAAAGTTTCCCTAACCTCCTACATGCACCCATGTCCTGAGGCCACCATCCTCTAGAGGAGACTCCCAGCTATTTTAGTAACTGTTCCGCTTAACTGCCATTGGAGTTCATTGCTGAAATAAGCGTTCATCATATAAAATTAATTACTGTTATTCCTGCTGGAGACACTGAGAAACTTCTGAAATTGCTTAATCTGTTGCAAATTTGATCACCAATAACAGTTCCTAAGGCAGGACTGAGAGGCAGCTGAGCTCCTTAACCCCTTGGTGGCTTTCGTTAGCTTGGGTTGCCACAACATAGCACAACAAAGTAGGTGACTTAAACGACAGATTTTTTTTGAATTCTTTCCCAGTTCTGGAGGCTGGAAGTCCAAGTTCCAGGAGGGTTGGTTCCATCCAAAGGCCAGTAGGGAGACTCTGTTCCATACCTTTCTCTGGTAGTTTCTGATTTATCTTAGAAGCATCACCCCGACCTCTACATTTCTCTCCACATGGTGGGAGCCCCGTATGTATGTCTGTGTCCCTTTTATAAGAACAAAGGACATACTGTACTGAGGATTATCCTACTCCAGTCCTACCACATATTACTTAATTTTATCCCCAACATCCTATTTACAGAGAAAGTTCACATTCTCAGATACTGAAGCATATTAGTTCAACCTATAAATGGGGTGGGGGAGATACACAGTTTAACACATAACAGAACCGTGTCTCTTTAATGACACATACATGTAGGTTCACGATGAGACTGAGTGCTTAAATCACAACTGTCAGAAACGTGGGAGTTTAAAGAGGATCATTTAAAAGAATAAATCCAGGCATGTGCATGTTAATCTAAAATCATCCCTAAAACGATTTTATCCATATGCGGAATACAAAGAAACAAAGCAAAGGAGCAGATTAAATCAAAATAACCCTTTGGATTCTGCAAGGCAAGGCAAGCGCCGAACCTCCTGTACTATCTCTCCCACCCTTGATGAGCTTCTTTTAAAAGAAGTATAACAAACTAGTACTTGCGTATTGAACGTATTTTCACTGAAAAATGAAATATTATGTAAAACAGATATAAAAATTTTTAAGTGTAGTTTTTATTAGAAACTGTGCCATTTCCTTTTTCTGACCATACCCAGTAGTGCCCAGGGCTTACTCCTGGCTCTGTGCTCAGGGATCATTCTTGCTAGCAGTGCATGGAGGACTGTATGGGGTAGCAGGATGGAGCCCAAGTAAGCCACATGCAAGGCAAGGTCCCCACTAACTGGACTGTTTCTCCAGCCTCATAAACTAATACTGTTTCTCCACTATCTCTTCTCCCCACAACCTTGGAAATATATATCCAAAAAGTATAATGAAGGACAACAGGGTGTAGTTTTCAATATACAAATGTTCACAACTTTAGAGGCACAATTACATATTGGGGATAATATATATGTAATGTCTTAGTCCAAAAATAACTTCCGCATCCCATGTTCTCAAAATAGAGATAACAGGAGGTTCCAGGATTCCTCACAAAAACATAAGAAAGGTTTGAACCTCCATCAGAACTATTTTCCTAAATGATACCCAAAAGGCAATGTGTCTTCCAAGCTAGAAAATGATGTTTAACAAGTGAAATTATATTTAACAAATATGTTTGCCCTTTCTTAAAAGGTTCGAGGTTCTAAGCACTTGAGATTAAAGTAAAGCATCTCAAATCAGGTTGGAACTAGCAAAGAAATAACGCTCCGCCCAAAGAAATAAATAAATAAATGGAAAAGAATAAATAACACAAGGTCCTTAAAAACAGCATGAAAAGTGAAGGCCTACTCTGCATGCAGAAGACCCTGGCACTGTACAGTCTCCAATGCACTGTCAGGAAAACCCCCTGACCACAGAGCAGGGTGTGGCTCAAACCCTGCCCAAACGATAAACACGCTTATATGGAACAGTGGATCAGAAAAAGGAAATGAGGGAAAGAAATAACTTAGAACCTGGGTAATAACAGAAAAGTAACTCAGTCAGAAGATAATAAAAATCATTGAATACTACCTGTCCAGGTGAGGCAGATTAGCAAAGTTAGTGACTAGCAAGGCTACTAAGGTTTCATCTGGACCCTCTCACACCATCCTCTGACCACTTCTGACACAACTCTTCTGAGCACAAGAGTCAGAGAAGTCATGTGGATGAACTGGATGGAATGGGAGGAGGCTAAGGACAGTGGAGACCTTGCCCAGAGCTGACCTTTTACTTTCCTGTAATAGGATAGTTTCAAAATTACCACAAACGGCCCTCCTGTCATGCTCCTCAAGCAGTGGCAGTTCTGAAGGACTGTACATGACACAAAAACAGGGAGGTGGGGGACGGGCAGAACCCAGAGATGGCTCAACCGGCTGAGCACTTGTTTTTTACGCATATTTGATCCCCTGCATTTCCTGGGCTTCAGAGCACCTCTGACCATAAGGCTAGAAGGAGCCTCAAGCACTACCAGGTGTCCACCCCCCCCCGCAAAAAAAAAGAGTAAGGTGGGAGATGGGCCCAATGCCGATCTATCCAGGAAAGCAACTATTAACTCTTCCTGGAAAAACTTTCTAAAGAATAACTACCCCTAATCTTAAAGAAGTACCTTAAAAAATTCAGATCAAAAAAAAGTGGGGTAATGATTAGGGGGAGGCAAGGGGTTAAGGGTGGCATACCCACCTGCGCTCGTGGCTTACTCCTGGCTCTGTGCTCACGGATCACTCCTAGGGTGCTTAGGCAGCTTTCTTTGGGGACAGAAAGGGGTCACCTGACTACCAGGAACACACCTTAGCCCCTGTTCCCACTTTCTGGCCTGTTTGTTGGCTTGTTTGACACTCTTAACTTTGACTTTGGGTGTGCTCACACCTGTACTAAACCTTGCGTTCAATTGTCCTTTGCTTTACTGTTTGTCTTCCTAGTTCTTTTCTCCATGAAGGCAAAGAAGCCTGGATCTGAGAGGAGGGGACCAACTGTTTCCTTTTCCTGTGAAGAGGATAACGTCACCCCAGTCTGAAAACCACAGCTCCCTGAAATCCGGGTGGTAGGGGTGACTTCCCAAGTGTATAAATCAAGCAGGACTCCAGGCAGCCTGTCGGCTGTCCACTGGGGCCCACGTCTTGTGGGCCTGGCAAGAGCTCACGGCCAAACTTACCAGCCTTGACCATCCTGGCTACTCACCTCACAATATGCCCAGGTACAGACAAAGCAATGGACATTGTGTTTCTGTTTTATCCTTTCAGCAAACCTAAAAGCTTCTTTATTTACACCTGGATCTGATAGGGGGAAAACAGGCTCCAAAAGGTTGAGTGGTTTGTCCAACGCAGGCCGTGGGGCCAACCCTGGGTAGCCGCCCCTGGTTGGGCAAGCTCCCTGCACCCTCCCACACCTCCCCGTGAGAGAGGCAGGAGCAGGAACCCGGGCACAGAGGGGAAGCTGCAAGGGCCAGCGAGGAGATTAGGGCCATCAAGGCCTAACAACAACTGCGTTTTGGGAAAACAATTCTGTTCAAGTGGGCTATTTATAGGGATGTTTTTCCTCAGCACTCCCTCCCCCCATCTCCTCCCTTTTGTGTTAAAAGGCGCCTGGCAGAATGGTAAAGGGTTACAGGCAATGCACAGGAAGCTCTGGAACACAATGAGCGGGGCGGGAGCGCTCTCCACCCACCTAAGAGAATCACTCACTTCAGCGGTCAGAGACCCTGCGGGGAGAGAGTTGGCGATGGAGTCCCCCGTTCCTTCCACCGGGGTCTTTCTCAGAGCCCGGAAGAAGGCAACCTGCCCACAGTGCGGTGCAGTGGGAGTCAGACGGGAAGTGGAGGCTGAGGGAGGGGCCACCAAACCAAGCACCCGGCCAGAGGACTGTGCTAAGATAGGGAAGTGATTGCCGGTCCCCCAAACTCCCGGATTTTTCTGCAGTCACGGTTGTCCTGGGATCTCCAAAGAGACCATTCTGAGCTGTGTGGGAGAGGAGACCCTAACCCAGCTACTGAGAGGGAAGCCCAGAAACTACAGCTAGGCCCTCAGGACACAGCCAGCCCGCCCCTCCCCCCGCCCAGCTGTTGGTAGGAACATGGTGAGGGGGCATCTTTCTCCGGGTGCTACAGAACAGAAGCGGCTAAAGCCAGCCCACCCCCCCCCACCCCCCATGCAGCTTCTAGGCTGGTGCCCGCTCTCCCTCCCACTTGGTCTTGTGAAGTCTCTTCTTCACATGTGACTATGGGAAGGAAGTTTCCCGCTGCTTGGCAGCGTCCCAGTCCCGGCCCCGTGGAGGAGCAGGACAAGGGGGTCTTGTATTATAGGGCTTTGTTCACCGGTTCTGAAATAACTGAGGACTCATTTAATGCTGGGTCAAAGGTCATCATGGTTTTTTAAACACAGTGGAACACAAAAGACCTCCAAATATCCAGGTTTGGGGGTTTTGGTATTTACAAAGAAATCAGAGTTTAACTAAAATATTGCGGGGAAATTTTTATTTTTGATAATAATCAAAAACCCTGAATGTCCGTATTTGTGAAGTGTGTTATAGCCCCAGCACCATCAGGTTAGACTGTTAACTCTTCATCCGTCTTATTTTCCATACAACACATTTTTTAATGACTGGAGCCACAGCACAGCGGGTAGCGTGTTAAACACCTTGCACGTAACTGATCTGGGTTCGATTCCTCCGTCCCTCTCAGAGAGCCCGGCAAGCTATCGAGAATATCCCTCCCCCACGGCAGAGCCTGGCAACCTACCCATGGCATATTCGATATGCCAAGAACAGTAACAAGTTTCACAATGGAAACATTACTGGTACCTGCTCAAGCAAATCAATGACCAAAAGGAAGACAGTGCTACAGTGCTACTTTTTTTTTTTTTTTTTTGCTTTTTGGGTCACACCCGGCGATGCACAGGGGTTACTCCTGTCTCTGCACTCAGGAATTACTCCTGACGGCTCAGGGGACCATATGGGATGCTGGGAATTGAACCCAGGTCGACTGCGTGCAAGGCAGCCCTACCCACTGTGCTATCATTTCAGCCCCGCTACATTTTTTTAAACTGTGAATCCTATTTTATCTAGTCCAATAGAAAGATTCTTTCTGATAACTGGGAAGATAGTCCAAAAGGGTCCAGGACTCCAGCCCCACATGGTCATCTGAACACCACTATGGCCCCAGCAACTGCACTGCTGGGTTTGAGGATGTCCAAGAAAAATGTTGTCATGAGAACTTAATGTCCCCATGGTAAGATGCAACAATTTTCATTAATTTTCTTCTACGGAAATATTCTTGATCACTCCATTAGCCATTTACTGGTAACAGCACTACAAAATAAATTGTTGTGGGCCTGCTATGGGTACAGGCTTAAGGAGTGGTGGGGGAAATGGAGGCAATGGTGGAGGAAGGGTGACAGTGATGGTGGAATTGGTGTGGGGAATATTGAATGCCTGTAACAAGTCATCATGAACAACTCTGTAAACCATGGTGTTTAAAGTGAAAAAGAAAACACTGTTTATAAACACAGGATGATCTAATTTATCTGTGGTGTATGAAATACTGGACTAAGAAATGTAAGGCAGGGGGGTGTCAGGATCACCCTGGACCTCAGTGTTTAAAGAGGAGAACAGAGAAAGAAAGAAATCAGGGAAGAATAAGGAAAAGAGAATTAATGAATGAACTGGAGTTAGGGCTTCTGTTATAGCAGTGATATGGGTGAGGCTATCGCCATATATTCAAAACATAGACTCAACAACACTGAAAAACAAGCTGCAGCCACCTGAACTGTGCAGTGTGCCTGTCAAGGTGACAGGTGCAGATGGGGGTAAGGTGGGGGTGGGGAGGTAATATGGAAACACTGGTGTAGGAAAATTGACACTGGTGGTGGGGTTGGTACTGAAATGTTATATGCCTAAAACTCAACTATTGATAACTTTATAGATTACAGTTCTTTAAATGAATTTTTAAAACTACTTTTTTAAATGTTGTCTTTAAATCACACACACATGTACACACAACTGAGGATGTCTGTAAAACATACACCTAACCTCTAATCCTAACCTCTCAACTTCTACCAAGTTTTGCATATCCTACTGAAAACTCTAATGGTCCTTGAAGTACACAGTAGGTATGCCCTACCTTTCTCAAAAAAAAAAAAAAAAAAGAGTCTTACCCTTTCCAGTCCCTCATCTTACCAATGTGGGATCTTTTTGGACCTGTGTCTCTCTTTTAGGTAAAAGTCTAAGGTTCCTGGTAGGACATATAGTATAGAGGGTAAGGTTCTTGCCTTGCACATGCCAAACTCAGGTTTGAGTCTCAAAACCCCACCAGGAATGATCCCTGAGTGCAGATCCAGGAGTAAGCCCTGAGTACTGCCAGGTGTAGCCACACCCTCAGCCCCAGGCCCACCCCCCCCGCCCCCCATCCCCCTCCCCCTGCAAAAAAAGTCACACCAAATCCCAACTTAAGCATTGTCTTCTCAATAAGTCAACAAAGCCATTTTTTTATTAATAGTTTATTTTTAATTAGTGAGTCAACGTGAGGGTACAGTTACAGATTTATACATTTTTGTGCTCATGTTTCCCCCATACAAAGTTCGATAACCCATCCCTTAACCAGTGCCCATTCTCCACCATCAGTAAACCCAACATCCCTCCCACCCTCCCCAGTCCCGTCTCCCCCCACCCCACACTGCCACTATGGCAGGGTATTCCCTTTTGTTCTCTCTCTCTGATTAGGTGGTGTGGTTTGCAATAAAGGTGTTGAGTGGCCATTGTGTTCAGTCTCTAGTCTATATTCGGCCCGCATCATCCTTCCCCCACATGACCTCCAACCACATTTTACTTGGTGTTCCCTTCTCTGAGTTGCCCAGAATGAGAGACCAGCCTCCAAGCCATGGAGACAACCTCCTGGTACTTATTTCTACTATTCTTGGGTGTTAGTCTTATAGTCTATTATTCTATATTCCACAGATGAGTGCAATCTTTCTATGTCTGTCTCTCTCTTTCTGACTCATTTCACTTAGCATGATACTTTCCATGCTGATCCACTTGTATGCAAACGTCATGACCTCATTTTTTCTAACAGCTGCATAGTATTCCATTGTATAGATGTACTAGAGTTTCTTCAACCAGTCATCTGTTCTAGGGCACTCGGGTTTTTTCCAGATTCTGGCTATTGTAAACAGTGCTGCGATGAACGTATAAGTGCAAATGTCATTTCGACTATACTTTTTGGCTTTTCTGGGATATATTCCCAGCAGTGGTATTGCTGGGTCAAATGGGAGCTCAACCTCTAGTTTTTTGAGAATCGTCCATATTGTTTTCCAAAAGGGCTGAACTAGCCGACATTCCCACCAGCAGTGTAGAAGGGTCCCTTTCTCCCCACATCCTCTCCAACAGCGGTTGCTTTTGTTCTTTTGGATGTGTGCTAGTCTCTGTGGTGTGAGGTGGTATCTCATGGTTGTTTTGATCTGCATCTCTCTGATGATTAGTGATGTAGAGCACTTTTTCATGTGTCTTTTGGCTATTTGTATCTCTTCCTTGGTAAAGTGTCTGTCCATTTCTTCGCCCCATTTTTTGATGGGGTTGGATGTTTTCTTCTTGTAGAGTTCAACCAGTGCTTTATATACCATTGATATCAACCCCTTATCTGATGGGTATTGTGTAAATATCCTTTCCCATTCTGTAGATAGTCTTTGTATTCTGGTCACTGTATCTTTTGCGGTGCAGAAGCTTTTTAGTTTAATGTAGTCCCATTTGTTGGTCTCTGTTTTTACTAGATTGCTTAGTTCCGTGTCATCTTTGAAGATACCTTTATCTTCAATATTGTGGAGGGTTTTGCCGACCTTGTCTTCAATGTACCTTATGGTTTGTGGTCTAATGTTGAGGTCTTTAATTCATTTTGATCTGACTTTTGTGCATGGTGTCAGGTCAGTTCTAAGCCCATTTTTTTGCATGTGGTTGTCCAGTTGTGCCAGCACCATTTGTTAAAGAGACTTTCCTTGCTCCATTTCACATCTCTTGCTCCTTTATCAAATATTAGATGATCATACATTTGAGGTTGTGTGTGGGGATATTCCACCCTGTTCCATTGGTCTGCAGCTCTGTCTTTGTTCCAGTACCATGCTGTTTTAATTGTTACCGAACAAAGCCATTTTTTAAAACACAGAAAAACAAAAAACCTTAAAAGTTTAAGGTTCTAAATAAGCAAGCAGAGACATTGATCAGTCTTATGAAAACAAGTCCATTTTTTACACTTAAAGGTTCCCCTGCCTTTTACCCCTTTCGTCCTTTCTACTCCAAAATATCTAGTGAATGGTATAGCAGTTGAATCACATTCTTAGATTGGAAGTGAGGCTGTAAAGCAGTGTTTCCGAATAACGGGGATTTGTAACTCTAGGAACTGAAAAGGAACTCGAATACACAATACCATAATACTTCAGGGAAAGAGAGAGAGAAGAGAGAGGGTCAGGGAGAGAGAGAGGAGGGAGGGAGGGAGGGAGAGAGAGAGAGAGAGAGAGAAGGAAAGAAGGGGCAGAGAGGCCAAGAAAGTGAAGAAGAGGACAGAGAGTGAGAGATAGCATCTAGTAAAGCAATAACAATGTTAGTCTGTCCTTCAACTGAGCGATAGCACAGCGGGTAGGGCGTTTGCCTTGCACGCGGCCGACCCGGGTTCGATCCCCGGCATCCCATATGGTCCCCCCAGCACTGCCAGGAGTAATTCCTGAGTGCAAGGCCAGGAGTAGCCCCTAAGCATCACTGGGTGTGACCCAAAAAGCAAAAAAATAAAAAAATAAAAAAAAAATAAAACCCAGAACAAGCCCGTTGAAAGCTTTTCTCCATTTGTGTGTGCTCTTGGAAGCCCATGTAGAAGCAAAACTTGCTTTCACAGTTGCAGTGGTAGTGGAGCAATACTCTAGGACTCAGCTGCAGTAGGATGGACCCTCAGCAGCTAAATGTCAATCCTACATCTAGGATTGTGAAATAGATTCTGGTTTTCTTCCTTTTCTCCTATCAAATTGACCTCTCCAGTTTGGATTAGAAATTTGCAATGTGGACCTACCCCAACTACACAAAGGATGCTTACTTATTTGGACACTTAGGAGCAACAACCTAAACCTGGGAAATTTGAGCATAAACTAAACCTAGGAAACCATGACCCAGGGAAATTCAGTACTGAAAAGGGACACTAAACCAGTGAAGATACACCGACGGGCTTCAGAACCTCAAGGAACTGGCATCTGGGCTCAGGGTAGACAAATTGCTGTCTCAGAGAAGAGTCTTGCCCAACATGTTAGCTAGTCAGCCATGACAGAAATACACAGGCAATGTGACATAAACAGCAAATTACTTTTCTTTTAATTTCTCAAGTCCAAAATGAAGCCATTCAAAGATCTCTTTCCTTGCCTTTCATTTTCATTTTATTTCTTATTTTATTTGTAGATCTCAGTCCTGGGTCCTGCACACCTGGGGTCCTCTGCTGGTTTCTTCATGCACAAGGCTCGTCTGAACATGTGGAGAGGGTCCTTGGGCATGGCTGTGGCTGGGTTCCAGAGGTTTTCGGCTGCTGGGACTCTGCTAGGGGCAGGGAGGGGAAACTCAACCCTCCCCCCTCCAAGGAGCCCCGGTGAAGACAGCCAACATGGGGGCAAGAGACTGAGACCTCCAAGCCTGCTCGGATGGAGATTGGGCCTCCTCCACCCAGACCCCCCATTTTCCAGTAGCTTGGCAGCCATACCCACAAACTGCCCCCAGCGCCATGTAATCTCATCAATGGCTAAGATCCAGAGACTATAAAACACAGCTCCTGGAAGTGGCCATTCGACCTCAGAGAACCTGGTAAGAATCTGAGAGCATCCTGCCCACACGGCAGAGCCTGGCAAGCTCTCTGTGGCATATTCGATATGCCAAATACAGTAACAATGATGGATCTCATTCCCCTTACCCTGAAAGAGCCTCCAATGTAGCACCACTGGGAAGAATGAGTAAAGAGAGGCTGCTAAAATCTCAGGGCTAGGATGAATGGAGATGCTACTGGTGCCTGCTCGAGCAAATTGATGATCAAAGGGATGACAGTGATACAGTGATTTATTTTATTTGGGTTTTATTTGGTTTACCCGGCAGTGATGAAGGCTTACTCCTGGCTCGGTGCTCAGGGATCATTCCTGGCGAGACTCAGGGGACCATTTGGAATGCTGGGGAATGAACTCAGGTCAGCTGCAGGCATGCTGTATACATCTCCAGATTCCCTTGCCTTTCCTTACCTTATCACTGTCTTCCGAGGCCTTTCCTTTACAGACACTTATTGGGGGCTCTCTGTCCTAATCTCCACTCACGGACACCAGTCAGAGCCTGTCTGATCTCATTTTCAGAAAAGCATCTCTTGAAAGTCCTGATCACCAGATATGGTCAGACTTGGGTTCTGGTGGATGAGGGTTACAGCGTATGACTATGCAGGGACACAGCCTAGTCTGTGCCCGCCAAATACTGATGCTATTAGTATCTTTAGACTAGGGGTAGAGGGTGGAAGGATGAGGAGAGGGGGAGAGAAAATATCTCTAGTAGGAGGATGTGCTAACACTAGTGCTCTATCTATTGTTCTAGATTATAGAATTCAGAACTTAGGAACCAAGCACAAGGAATCATATAAAAGTACTAGTGAGTATTAAGTATGTGGAAATTCTTTTTTTTAAATGTTGATTGCTAGCCCTAGTTTTATAGACAAACTGGGTAAAATAGAAGACTACGAAGGAACTTGAAAGATAGTACAGAGGACAACATTCTTGCCTTGCATGCAGTCAACCCTGGGTTCAACTCCTCACACCCCATATGGTCCCCTGAGCACTGCCAAGAGTGATCCCTCAGCACAGAGCCAGAAGTAGCCCCAAGCATTGCCAATTGCCAAATGTGTCAATTACCAAAAATAAAATATTAAAGACTAAGGATATGCGAGGCCGTGGATTTGACCCCTTCCCCCATCTCCCTTACACACACACATACACACACACACACACACACACACACACAGAAGCACACATGACTAGGTCATGGGTGACATTAGAATCTCTCAGTACAAGACTCTGCCTTGTGTTTATTCTATGTTTATTCTACGTCCTATTTATCTATGGCAGAGAAGATTGCCCCATCCTTGGTGAGTCAGGAGGGATATAGCACATTTCCATGGGCTTCAGTTTAAACAATTGCACCAAAGATAGATGATAAGGACAACAGAACTTTTTTGTGGTAGCTAGGCATGAAGTCCTCTTGAAAATCTGCTCTGTGACAATCTGCAAAAAAACATAATTTAGAACATCATTAGATAGCTGAGTTAGTACCCCTGTCAACATTTCTCTGCTATCTCCACAGAATCTGGCTTTCGAGGAACTTTAAGCCCAGTGGGAAAGCTCTGTGAAGCCCAAATCAGATTCTGTGCCACCAGCCCTGAAAAAGGAACATGTGTAGGAAATAGGCTCTACCTCTCAGAGCACTTCTCAGGGCAAACTCAGTCATGAGAGGGGACAGGGGACACATGGGGGAAGGGAAGGGACATCTTTCCAGCTCCTAGGTTGGACTTGTGGCTTGGTAAGTTAAGAGATCTTCCCTCATAATGGGTAAAGAATTGAGAATGACCAACTAGAGACAAAAACTATGATGCATACCTTCAACAATGTTTATTCTATCTGCCTGGACATAGTGGACACCTGGCCAGGTGCTCAATGTGACCTGGACTCTGAATTTTAAGCAACTGGAATGCAACTTATTTTTATGAATCAAGAGCCCAAAGATCCAGGCTGTTTTAGATTAAAAATTTGGGGCTAGAGAGATAGCGCGACAGTCTGAACACATGCAAAGCATGGTCCCCTGTGCATCCCTTGAGGCAGCTCAGGGGCCTGTGCTGCGCCCGAGTAGCCCCAATTTACTACTGGGTGTGAATAATCCAAAATCCTAAAAACAAGGGGTGGGGAGGGGCAGAAAGCAAATTTTATGTATATATAGTCTCTTGGAGGAAATCCTTAGTAAAACATAGAAGAATCTTTGTTTTTTGTTTTGGAGCCATGTTTGACAGTGCTCAAGGCTTACTCCTGGTGGGCTCAGGGCCCTATGTCATGCAGGGGAGTGAATCTTGCACTCTGTGTTCTCCAACCTTAGAAGAATCTTTGAACTGTTACAAGGTCGTTGGTTTCATTGATTAATCTAGGAAGCCCAATTTGTGACTACTTGTGTATTTGGTGGATTTGATGTTGAGTAAGGGACTCATCATAGAGCTAATGTGAAACTGTATACATTTTGAGAATTACTTGTAAAACTGCTATGTCCACATTTAACTAGAGACTTGAATTGTGAGAAAGATCACATTAAAATTTTTTTAAATTTTTTTATTAGTGAATCACCATGAGTTACAGTTACAAACTTATGAACTTTCTTTCATGTTTGCATTTTGTTTATATCCCTCCACCAGTGCCCAGTCCCCTCCCACAATGTTCCCAGTATCCCTCCCACCCCATCTCCCCTACCCCACCCCACCTCTGTGGCAGGGCATTCCCTTTTGTTCTCTCTCTCCTTTTGGGTGTTTTGGTTTGCAACAGAGGCACTGTGTGGCCATCGTGTTTGGTCTATATTCTATTTTCAGCGCGCATCTCCCATCCTATGCGGGTCCTCAAACCACACTTTACCTGGTGTTCCCTTCTCTATGCGAGCTGCCCCTTCCTTCAGCTTGTGGGGCCAGCTTCCAAGCTTTGGAGTCAATCTCCTGGTACTTATCTCTACTATTCTTGGATGTTAGTCTCCTATTCTGTTATTTTATTTTATATTCCACAGATGAGTGCGATCTTTCTATGTCTGTCTCTCTCTTTCTGACTCATTTCACTTAGCATGATACTTTCCATGTTGATCCACTTATATGCAAAGGTCATGATTTCATCTTTTCTAACAGAAGCATAGTATTCCATTGTGTAGATGTACCAAAGTTTCTTTAACCAGTCGAAGGAAAGAAATAATAAAACTTAGAGCAGAAATCAATGACATGGAAACCCAAAAAACAATCCAAAAGGTCAGTGAAACCAAGAGCTGGTTCTTTGAGAAAATAAACAAGACTGATAAACCCAAGCAAGACTCACAAAGAAAGAGAGAGAACCCTAATAAACCGAATCAGAAATGGAAAAGGGGTCATCACAACAGAAACTACTGAAATTCAAAAGATTGTTAGAGACTACTTTGAGAGACTGTATGGCACAAAACAAGAGAACCTGCAAGAAATGGATAATTTCCTGGATTCCTATCACCTTCTAAGACTGAACCAAGAAGACTTGGAATACCTGAATAGACCCATTAATATCAAGGAAATTGAAACTGTAATCAAAAGTCTCCCCAAAAACAAAACCCCAGGCCCAGATGGATTCACTAGCGAATTCTTCCAAACATTTAAGGAGGACCTGTTACCAGTTCTCCTCAAGCTTTTCCAGTAAATTGAAAAAACAGGAACTCTCCCAAACAGTTTCTATGAGGCACATATCTCCCTAATACCAAAAGCAAACAAAGACACCACTGAGAAGGAAAACTACAGGCCAATATCCCTAATGAACACGGATGCGAAGATCCTCAACAAAATTTAGCAACTAGAATCCAACAACTCATCAAAAAGATCACACACCACGACCAAGTGGGATTCATCCTAGGGATGCAAGGATGGGTTAACATTCGGAAATCAATCAACATAATCTACCATATCAACAAAAGTAAAGATAAAAACGATATGATCATTTCAATAGATGCAGAGAAAGCATTTGACAAGATCCAGCACCCATTTTCGATGAAAAGTTTCACCAAAATGGGTTTAGAAGGAACTTTCCTCAAGATAGTCAAAGCCATCTACCACAAACCTTCGGCAAGCATCATCCTCAATGGAGAAAAACTTAGGACCTTCCCTCTAAGATCAGGGACAAGACAAGGATGTTCACTTTCACCACATTTAAATTCTTTTTTTTGGCTTTTTGGATCACATCCAGTGATGCACAGGAATTACTCCTGGCTTTGCACTCAGGAATTACTCCTGGAGGTGCTCAGGGGACCTTATGGGATACTGGGAATTGAATCCGGATCGGCCACGTGCAAGGCAAACAACCTACCCATCGTACTATTGTTCCAGCCCCGTTCACATTTAATTTTAAAAAATGAATGCAGAACTAGAGTGATAGTACAGAGGGTAAGGCATTTGCCTTGCATGCAGTTGACCCAGGTTTGATCCCAGGCATCCCCCAAGCGCCGCCAGGAGTAATCCCTGAACGTTGCCAGGTATAGCCTAAAAACCCAACAACAACAACAACAACAAAAAGGAGAATGCATTTAAATATTTGATCATTCAAATACTTGAATCTGATTTGCTGATTAGTTAAGATTATCATATAAACTTTCTAATTTTGATAATTCGGTAACTCTGGTTATATAAGACATTAATATTGGGGAAAACTGTAAAATATATATAGGAGTACTCTAACTCATTTTCACAAAGTCTAAAAATAAATTGCAATTAGTCAATATGAAAAGTTAAAAGAATATTTTCCAACATTTAAAAAGGTAACTCACATGACCTAACCATTTTACCTATAATTTTGGAACCCAAGGATCTGGACTGAGGAAGAAAGTTCACCCACTTTCAGTCTCTCCTTGGTTGCTAAAGTGATGAAATCCACTGCATGTGGATGAAATAACAAATAGGAAAGTTCTGGCTGACTTAATCTCTCAAACAAATGTTAATAGTGACAAGTGTATAGTCTAAGACAGAGTTGCTTTTGCATAAATAGAGGAATAAGCCTGAACATTAATGCCCCGCTGTGTATTCTGTTAGTGACTTAGCAAATGTTCAGAAACTACTGTCCTGGCAGCAGGGAATCAGAGGAAACAGGGATTTTGAGCAACATGCTCAAATAACAACAGCTAGGAGCTAGAGTGATAGTACAGCAGGTAGGGCGTTTGCCTTGCACGTGGCCGACCTGTCTTCGATTCCCAGCATCCCATATGGTCCCCTGAACACCACCAGGAGTAATTCCTGAGTGCAAGCCAGGAGTAACCCCTGTGAGTCGCCGGGTGTGACGTAAAAGGCAAAAAAAAAAAAAAAAGATTCATCAGAGGAGGGATGAGGCAGGAAGCAACTCTGCAACCCCTACTTGGAGTCATTCTAATAACTGAGGAGTGAGTGATCCTCGAGAAAGGGAGCTGGAAGGGAGAAGCTCAGCAGAGAGGCATCTGAAAGATCAGTGAGGCTGATGGACGGCTTCTGAGGTGTGGGAGGAGAGACAGAAGTGAGTCAGTGGTTACTTGAAGATGACTCGCCAAGATGACTGAGGGGGGAATGCTGGTGTCACCAAGAGACAAACAGAAAATGGAAGGAAGGAGACTATGTACACAGTGCGTGATCCAAGGACTCATGTGGTTCCAGAAGCCAGACCTGGAAAAGCAGGGAGGCCAAGTCATGGAAATCGGAAGTCACTGGGGGTGCTCCCACAGCCTGGCCTCAGTGGTCCTTGCCACGTGGGAAAACATAGGCGTGACTGATCTTCCATTTTGAGAGAGGAGGCAGAAACTGTGATTGCTTAGTGCAAAACCTCTTAACTCTTTAATGTTGAAAGGTTTGAAGACTTAAAAAAAATAATTCTTTTAAAGTGTGGTGTGTGGTGTGTGGCACATCAAGCACATCCGTGAGCCAGATGGGACAGACTATCAATCGTGACCTCTGTTAGACATATGATGAAGGGTCAAAGTTCATAAGCCACCATCATGATACATAGCGCAGTAAGAGACGGTAAAGCGGTTCTGAAAGGAAAATCCTATAAGAAAGTTTTTGCCAAGCAATCTGTACCCTGTGCAGGTTCTGATCCTTCAAAACCTAAATATGGATTTCAATTTCTACAGGAAGTTTAAGTCACAAGAATTTCAGTGCTTGCTATATGCTGAATACACAGAAGTCAGGAGTTTCAGATTTAACTGGGGAAGAAGAAACATACCCTCTTGATAACTTGAGACTAAAATATGAGCCTGCCTGAGGGATCAGTCTCCACAAGAAGGTACATTATCAATCATTTAAAAACTGTGGGCCTTCGGGGCTGGAGTGATAGCACAGCGGGTAGGGTGTTTGCCTTGCACGTGACCAACCCAGGTTCAATTCCCAGCATCCCCTATGGTCCCCCAAGCACCGCCAGGGATAATTCCTGAGTGCAGAGCCAGAAGTAACCCCTGAGCATCGCCGGGTATGACCCACAAAGCAAACAAACCAACCAACCTGTGGGCTTTAGGACTCACTGATTCCCATTTAGCAAAATGCTCGTGTCTGTGTGTGTCTGTGTGTGTGACAGTATGCGGGTGCTAGAGTCTGAAACCATAATCTGACTCGGTAGACAGAGGACATTGAGCCTCTCTCTCCTGCTTGTGGGTACCTGGGCCCCAGGGAGGAGGCCGGGTGTGTGGCCGGCTCCGACAGCCCGGCCTGGAGTACTTGTCTTTGTTTCCGCCACTCCCCTAAGTGTTTGTGTCGGAGAAGGCAAGCACAGAAATAGAAAGTGTCAAAGAGATGATGACAATGAAGATAACCGCTGCAGCAGGAGGCAGAACTTTTCTTCCAGTACCACCTAGCGCCTTCAACCCCTCAACAAAGTGCGCCACCTCTAGCTTGGGCCAGGAGGTGGGGCAGGAAGAGACGCTGGGGCTGGGGGTCCTGGGGCCTCAGCACAGTTCTCCCTAGCATGCCTTCCTTCGCCCCGCCCAGGACCTCCACCCACCCGCCGACTTCCTCAGGCTTCCACAGACTCACATGGAAAGACATAAACACACGTACATACATACACGCAAGGTATACCCACAAACACAGCTATACACACGCACACACATATAGACACATACACACATATATACAGTACCTACATTTACACATATACACACAAGGTGTACGCACAAACACAATGGAAAACATATGTGCGTACATATATAGGCACACACATATATACACATAAACATGTACATACATACACACAAACATGCAAGGAACACACACAAACACAACTATACACATGTACACATATATAGGCACATACACACAGACAGACATATATACACACATATATACACACATACACAGTAATACATCTACACATATACAAACACGAAAGGTATACACACAAACACAACTATGCACACATACATAGGCATATACATACATGGACATGCGTATATACACAGTACATATACACATATGCAAACACACAAGGTATATACATAAACAACCATATACACAGACACACATATATACACAGTATATATACATATATAAACATGGAAGGCATACACACAAACAAAACTATACACATGTACACACATATAGGCACACACGGACACACATATATACACACATACACAATAATACATCTACACATATACAAACATGGAAGGTATACACACAAAAACAACTATGCACACATAGACACATATACACATGGACATGCATATATACACATATACACAGTACATACATATACACATATATAATCACACAAGGTATACTCACAAATGCATCTGCACACACTTACACACGGTCACACATAAATACACATATACACAGTACATACACACATATACAAACACACAAGGTATACTCACAAACGCAACTACACACACGTACACACACACATACACAGACACACATATATACACACATATACACTGTATATATACACATACAAACACACAACATAGACACACAAACACAACTATACACACGTACACACATAGGCACATACACACGGACACACATAAACACAGTATACATCTACAATAAACAAACAGGCAAGGTATACACACAAACACACATATATAGGCACGCACGCACACACACACACACACACACGCACACGCACACAGGCGCCGAGCTGCCAAAAATTTCCAGCCTCCGCCCCCTCCCGCTCACTTCCTTCCCGCGTTTCCTGAGCTGGATGGTCCCAGGGCCGGGGAGGCAGGAAAAAGGCCGGCGCGGGGCGGGCGGCCCCGACAGGATGCGGCGCTGCCGGCCCCCCAGCGCTGAGGGTAAGCAGCCGCGCGGGCGCAGCGCACAGCGAGCCACGGCCGCCCCCCGGGGCTGACTGCGCGCCCCGGAGACTCCCCGACGCGCCGCGGGAGCCCCGCGAAGTGCCGGCGACCGCGACGACGACGTGACACCGCCCGGCCGGCCGCCGCGGCCCTGGCCCCGCGCGCCGTGGCCCCGCGCACCCGGGACCCCAGCCCTGGGGGACGCCCATGCGGCCCCCCCGCGCCGCTCAGCAGCCCGCGAGCTGAGCCGGGACCCCGTCGCCGGCGCCGTGCCAAGCAGAGGGGAGGGCGAGGCGGAGGGGCCACCTCTCGGGGACTAACTCATGAAGAACAAGGGTGCCAAGCAGAAGCTGAAACGTAAGGGAGCCGCCAGCGCCTTTGGCTGTGACCTGAGCGAATATCTGGAAAGCTCCGGACAGGATGGTTAGTGCCGTGGCCCTCCCCACCCCACCGCTGCCCTGCTCCCTACCCCCACCTCTGCTCGTTGAGGGGGAGAGATGAGCTCCCTGGGGCGATGGAGTTGGATGCGTTTCGCCCCTGGGCGCGCTCCGGGCCTGTGAGCGCATTGTACTTCGTGGGCAGGGACCGACGTGGTGATGAAGGTGCACCCCGACGTGCGGGACTGGTGCCACTCCCGGGGCGCGCGACTATGGTGGGGAAGCGGGTGGGAGCTCAAAGGGCTCCAGACCCTAACGTGGGGTTCCTGGAGGGGAGGGACCTAGAATATAGGGAATTGGCTGGACTGGGCGGGGGGTTGGTGATCGGTGTACTTTCCCCTCGATCCAGAATTCTCATCGCCTAGGGCGTCCCTCCCGGCCTCCCCTGTTTCATTTGCTCACGTCTTTTTTAAAATTATTATTATTATTATTAATGTGCTGGAAGGCAGCGGGTGCGGTGGATCCCGGCTGGGGGAGTGGTTGCACAAACATTTTCTAAATTTCTGAACGGATGCCAAATCTATAGTACCTCCCTCCCGCCTCTTCCGAGCCCCCAGACCCTCGGCTACCTCCTTTTGACTTAAAGATTATCTTTTGCCCTGTCAGTCCCGGGGATCGTGGTTTTAAAAGGTCAGAGGGCTCCTATTTGAAAAGTGTTCAGGGTATGTGAAAGGAAAGGGGTCTGTCTCTGCTTCCAAAGTTAGATATTGCAGGGTGGGGGTGGGGGGTGGAAGCGAATCCTGCAGGGTGGATGCAGTTTAAACATTGGGGTGTGGGGGCTGGGGAAGAAAGAAAACAGCCTAGAAAGTGATAATCGAGTTTGAGTTGAAAAGTTTTTAATTGAGGAAAGTTGGGGAAATTTAGCATTAAATGACTCCTTTTGTAAGGTTGACTGGTCCTGACAAAAAGGCCTTGTTTTTGAAACTTTAGCAAGAGGGAAAGGGGTCCACTATATAGTCTGTTTATACATAGAACAAAGGGAGAAACTGAAGGACTGTGTAGAATGTCTGACCTGCTCCCCCAAATAATCTTAAAAACTGATTAGCTCGTATCAAATGTGCATCTCGAAAACAGCAGCGCTTTTATTTCAGTTCCTTTCTTAGAGACTCTGGTACCACCTAGTAATTTGCAGTGGTGTGATACTCCTGCTACAATCTGGAGTTTAGAACTCCCTGTGTCATTAGGACAAATGGTTTAGTATGTTTCAGCTGGGGATTGTTTCAGAATTGCCTCTTTGACATGGAGGCATAACTCATTCAGCCCATTTATTTAATTCGGCCCAACAATCTGGAGAAGTAGATTAGACATAGAATGACTTTGCCTAAGTTTTCTGGGAGGTGAGAGAAATCCAAGTATTCATCTTAATCATTCCATCCCTCCCCTCAGAAGTTAAGAATCAAATGTTCCCCCACCACCACCACTTCTTTTTTTTTTTTTTCAGGTTAACATCTAAGTCCACTAAAAATGCTGTTGGGTGTCACTTTCAACTCCTTGGTGATCATTCTGGGCCCTCCCCCAGAGCTCTGGGGCTGCCTGGGGCTGCCTTCCTGGCTGGCCTCTTCCCTCAGCCTGGATTTGAGGATGAATCCTCATCTCAGGATTCTGCCTTCAAGGCAGCTTCAGGCAGTTCTTTCACCTACTTTGCATTTGGAGTTCCCTGTACATTTTAAGACCTCTTCGGGATTTGGGGACTCCACCCAGTGGTGCACAAGGGTTCCTCCTGGCTCAGTGCTTGAGGCTTGCTTCTGGCCTTTTTCTCGGGGGCGTCAAAGTACTGGGGCTGGAACCCAAGCCTCCTGCATGCAAAGCATTTGTTTAGCCTCTTGAGTTATCTCTCGGATCTGCATTCATTTTGACTGATGTAACACCGATTTGCAATATTATGTGTTTCGTTATAATTTGGGGGTGAAGGCATTGGGCCAAACCCAGCAGCGCCGGGGCTTCCTCGAAGCTCTGTGCTTGGGGATCACACCTAACAGAGCCAGCGGACCATACGGGATGCCCAGAGAAAGAACCCAGATTGGCCACAGCTAGACAAGTGCCACTCTCCTCTCGCCAGGCGCCTGTCTCATTGTGATTTGACAGCTGTGTATTCCTTACCATGAGCACCCCCAAAGTATAGTTTCTGTTCATGTTCATACAGTTGACCATTTTACCCCTTCCCTCCATACGCGCTGCGTTTGGAAGGGGTCGTTAGGAAGGGGCTCCTGTTTAGAGAAGCAGCCCAGAGAGGTAAATAAACCTGCTTAGGGTCACACGGTTCATGATGAAGCCTCACCAGGGTCCTGGCCTATTTGGTGCCCGCTCCTCTCAATCTCCTTTAGTGGTTTTCTTCCGCAAAATTAAAATCAGACAGTTTCTGTGTAGGACCAACAAACACTCAAGACTGACATACTTAAGTCACTTCAGCTTTGAAACTCAAGAAAGGGATCAAATTTGATTGTTTAATAATGATTCTAGTAATAGTCATGTTGTATATAGGATATACCAAGCTCATGCCTTGTGAGAATTAGTACCCATAATTAGCAGTTTCTGTAAAGCTGACTGGGATGTCTTGTTATCCTTGTATCTAAAAGTAAGTAGTTGTCTCTTATTTTGGTTATTTTGTAGCATTGAAAAAGTAAGCAAACAACCCCTCAGTCTTCCTGATGGACTTTCTGGAAGACATTGGTTATCGGACAAGGATAGGACTCCATTTCTGAGTACAGCAGAACTGATCTGGGGCCCTCACCTTGGGAATTCATCCCAGAATCCTGAGGGTCATAAGTCAGACTGGTAATGGGGAGCCGAAGGGCTGGGAAAGACCTCACCAGATGAAGCAGGTCCTGGAATTCGGGGAGGCTAAGAGTCCCAGACTGAGGCACAGAGTGAAGAACAGATTCGGGTCTGGAAGGCCAAAGTAGAAAGGACAGCAGAGATTTAGGGAAGCCTAGAGTGTCCCCTGGCCTAGACAAGACCGGAAGGTGCCAAGCCAGAGAGGGGGAGTGCACTGGTGATTACAGGCTGTGCCCAGGCCACCTTAGACTGAACCTTAGTAGATGGATGACCAGTGTCATCCATCTACTTCAGTAAACTGTGGAGGACCAGCTCTGTCAGGGCAGGGTGTGAGGGTGACAAGTAGCTATTCTTCTTAGAACGGACATGCCCAGGACCAGTTGTTATCCTCAATCTTTAGGAAGTTGACTAAACCCCTTCCTTTAGAAAACAGCACGCCGGTGCAAACTGGGTCCTGAGATTTCTGGAAGATCCACAAAGATGCTGAGTCCAGCCCTCAGCACACATAGGCACGATGTGAAGTGCCAGGCTGTGTCTCTCGCTTTCTTGCCCGCTTCTCTCTAGCCTGGTTAAGAATGCCCCAGAGTGGCATGAGGTTACTCCTTGGCTGGAACTTCTTTCACTTCTCTTCCACTCTAGCCGGACTGCCGCCATCCCCAGTTCTCCCCTGGGACCCAGATAATTTTTTTTTTTTTTTTTACTGTCTGGAATAGAGAGAGAGAAGATCATCCCTTCTGAACTGCTGATGCCAAAAATAGCATCGTTTTCTCTTTCTTCATTTTGACCACTGAATACATAGTAATGTAAGGAAAACCACATCACTTTGTCATCTGCAGACGGGACTCTGGCTGAAGCTCTGCCAGGCCAGGGTGCATGGCCCCGAGTGCTCTGGCTCTTCCTCCCGGGCATTGGAGAGGCTGGTTCAGGAGCCTGGACTTCTTTTTTTTTTCTTTTTTTTTCTTTTTTAGTCACATCCAGTGATGCACGGGGGTTAACTCCTGACTCTGCATTCAGGAATTACTCCTGGCAGTGCTTGGGTGGGCAATATGGGATGCTGGGGATCAAACCCGGGTCAGCTGCCTGCAAAGCAAACATCCTACTTGTACTATTGCTCCAACCCAAGCTTAGACTTTTTTTTACTTTTTGGGTCTCACCCGGTGATGCACAGGGGTTATTCCTGGCTCATACACTCAGGAATTACTCCTGGTGGTGCTGGGCGGACCAAATAGGATGCTGGGAATCGAACCCGGCTCGGCTACGTGCAAGGCAAATGCCCTACCCGCTATGCTATTGCTCCAGCTCCCCCCCCACCTGAGCTGGGACTTCTAACAGCCCCAGGGAGCAAGCCAAAGTACCTCGAAAAAACCAAGACTTCTGCTTTCTGACCCTTCCTCATTTTTACTCACTCCCTCTCTACAAGTGAATGAAATTGCTCCCGCCCACTGATTCCCATGATGGTGATACACTGACATTGCCTGGGGGCGGGGGAGGGGGTGTGCTTAAGAAAAAATGTTGATGCCCAAGCCCCCTATCAGACCAATCACACCAGGTGTGGGCATGATCTGTTACTAGCCATGGCGATGTTAACATTCATGCCCACGGGTCACATTCTCTTAGGTGTGGTACACTGGAGATCACACATATTGTTGTATTACTGGAAATCCCAGTGGTCAGAGCTATTATGATTGCACAAGCCACATGTAAACCAGTGCCAGGGACCCGACTTTTGGTGTCATGGTTGTAAGGCAGGTGCTTTGCCCCTGAACCATCCTAGCCAATCATTGGTATGTTTGCAAGGCTTTCCAGAAAATCCTAATAGGGACTGGGAAACTACTGTGGGGTTGGGGGTGCAGGTGGTGGGAGGTATAATGGGGTAGCGGACTATTTCCCCCTGGGCAAATAGCCATGACCAATCAGATCGCACCCTCTGAATATTTGATAAGAACTGTCACCCTTTTATTCCTCAGGAGTTTTTTCCTCCAGTTTTTACTGGATTAAATAAAGATCTCTCCTCCCTGCCTTCTTTCACTCTGATGGCGAAAGGTTCATACAAGTAAATGTCCATTGAAATTATTTTAAAAGATTATAATTTTTAAACGTGAGGAGAGTAAGCGAGCCCTGCCATTGCAAAGACGTAGCTGTTTAAAAACTCGTGAAGTTAAATCTTTCCTTTACTTTATTTAAGAAATGTGTATAAGGCATTGTGCTGGGTGCTGTGGGAGAGAAAGAAGCATGATCCCCAGACTTGAAAAATTACATCTCAAGGATGTAAACAAATTTCCAGAAACCAGGGACACTATTAGGCTTTGAAGTTAGCTGCCACTGAAGAGAAACCTGCAGGAGAAAATATGAAGGCTTTTATCTACAATTAAATAGAGGAGATATGCAAACGTAAACAGAAGCAAAAGTCTTAGCAAGGAAGGTAAATATTTTTCTGTTCAAGATAAGATTTTGTACTGAATGGGGGCGCAGGGCTGGCACTCTGCAGCCTCTGATTTCCTTCCCAGTGTCTTGGCCGCACACCGCTAGCATGCAGCCTGCCTTCCCCAGCTATGCTTCATCCTCTAGGTCACAGCTGCTTCTGGACACCTCTTCTGATCCTCCCAAGTCAGGTGGCTTGGCGAGGGCTTCCCTTGGGAGTTCAAGAAGCTGAGTGTCCCGAATAGAATTTTGCTGTCAGAAGCTGGAGCAAGTTACTTAAATTCTCTGGGCCTAAGGTTCCTCATTTGTGGGATGGGGATAAGAGTACTGATGAGATGATTAAAGGGTGAGTGTGGGCAGACGGCTCAGCTGAGACAGTGTCCATGGTAAACTCTGAGTAGAGCTATTCCTGGCAGAACACCCTGGACTTGCTCTCGTGCACGGGCAGGTCTTCTGAGTTGGAGTGAAGCAGAGCCCCAGTGAAGCATCAGACATGGTCAGATACAGTCAGGGGCCCCAGTGGGCAGGGAAGTGGCCTTGGAAGGGTTTCCTGACGCCTTGGGCGGGAACAGAGTGTGTCAGGAGTGTTGTCTGGGCACTCCTGAAGCACTGGGGAACTGAAAGCTGAGTGAGTGGGATCCAGAGGAGTTTGCGGAGACGCAACCACCAACTCCTGGACTCGGGCTTCAAGGGCTCTTCCCCTTTCTGGGCTTCTAGAGCAAAATGGGAAGGAGCAAAAGAAGAGTTTAACCTGGAGCCAGTGGATGAGGTCACTTGCTGTGCACAGCCTGGTGCTGACCGCCCCCAGGGAACGGGCCTGGAGACCCCAGTTCCCCCCAGGCTGCAGCCGTGGGCCCACTCCCCTGTTGCCAAGTGAGCCATCTTGAGGGCCAGGAGGAGCTGGAAGGCCGGCCGGAAGCTAGAGACAGAAGGAGCACAGAATTCAGGGCAACTTTTCCCACAGATGATGATCTGCGGGCTGGTGGGGGGGCCTGTGCCGACCCAGCTGGGCCTTTTGCTGGATTCTTTCGATTTCCCCGTCTTCTTCTCTTAGAATCTGGGGCTGGTCTGGAAACCTTTTCTGTGGGGAACAGGAAGGCCGGAGAGCACCTTCGGACTTCCAGAAGTCGTTAGAACTGGCTGGGGGCTGTTTCTGGGAAGCCCCGAGTTTCCCGGATGGCGTGGCCCTGTGTGTGGGTGTGTGGCCGTGAGGAGAGAATGGGGTGAGGCAGAGGGAGCCAAGATATGGCTGAGGGCTAGGAAGCACCTTTCTCACGAGATTGTCCCGTTAACCCAATAGGTCTGGGGTAACAGTGGCTGGCAGTGGCCAGGCAACCTAGTGCTCATTCCAGGAGCCCCTGATCCAACTGCGTTGCCAATCCCTCAGCTTCACCCCCACCTCAGGCCTCCACTTCCCTCTGTGTGGCTCTTCCACACCAGTCTGGAGGCCCAAGAATGGTGAACTGCTTGCTTTCTCTTAGCGGTGTGCACGCACGCACGCACGCACACACACACACACACACACACACACACACACACACACCATAATTTGCAATACATTTAACTCTGCATGTTATTGCCACTTCTTTTCCTACACTTTCCCTTCCCCTCCTCTCTACCCTTCCCCACTCCACTTGCTCTCTCCCCTCCCCTTCCTTCCCCTCTCCTCTCTTCTTTTTTTTTCTTTTTGGGTCACACCCAGCGGTGCTCAGGGGTTACTCCTGGCTCTACACTCAAGAATTGCTCCTGGCAGTGCTCGGGGGACTATATGGGATGCTGGGGATTGGGTTGGCCATGTGCAAGGCAAACACCCTACCCGCTGTGCCATTGCTCCAGCCCCTCCTCTCCTCTCTTTCTTCGTGTCTTCTATCACACACTCAGCAGTACTAGGGATTTGCTTTTGGCTTGGTGGGGTGGGTTGGGGGTCCGTGTGGTGCTTTGGGTGGAACTTGGGTCTCTTTCATGCAAAGCATTTTTGTTAGTCCTTTGAGCATCTCCCCAGTCCTACTTTATTTATTTATTTATTTATTTTTACAGTATTATTCTCATGAGTAAAATGACACACTTTCTTTTTCTGACTACTTTCATGTAGCAGAATCCCCTCAAGGTGCATACAAGTGATGATAGAAAGGAAGACTTCATCTTTTTTCAAAGCTGAGTAGTATTCCACTGTGTATCTATTTCTCACCTCTACCTACTCATCTGTCATCTTCATGTACTTGGGTTCTTTTCAGACTTCAGCTATTGTTATTTGTGCTGCTGTGAACATAGGTGTACATACCTCTTTTCAGGTTAGTGTTTTCATGTTTTCTGGATCACAATATATAACAGTGAGATTGCTGAATCATATAACACTCTATTTTTAACCTTTTCAGACATCTCCATTCTATTTTCCATACAGGAGGAGCCATTTCCATTCCTACACACAGTGAATGTGGGTTACTTTTTCTCCACATCCTCACCAACTATCTCCTCATAACATTTTGATAATAAACATTCAAAGAACTGACTTAAAAATGAAATTTCAGGGGCAGGAGAGAGTTCAGTAGATAAGGTTCTTACCTTTGTTAGCATCCCTGTATGTGATCCCAAAACCAAAAAAAAAAAAAAAAAGGAATTTCAAACAATAGTACAGCGAATAAAGTATTTGCCTAGCACGCAGCTGACCTGGGTTCCATCTCCGGCATCCCATATGGTCTCCTGAGCACCTCCAGGAGTAGTGTCTTGCATTTCCCTAATGATCAAGGATGTAGGGCATCATTGGTTTGGTTTTGTTGTTGGGTTTTGGGTCGTACCCAGCTCGCATACCCAGGGCTTACACCTGGCTCTCTGCTCAGGGATCACTTCTGGTGGTGCTCAGAGGACCATATAGAATGCCAGGGATTGAACCTGGGTCAGAGGGTCAGACTTGTGTTAGGCAAATGCCTTACTCCTGTGTACTATTTCTCTGGCCCCTCGAAATGTCTTTGTTGGTGAAATTCCTATTTACATCCTCTTATCATTTTATATTTGGGATGTGTGTTTTGTTGTTGTTGCTGCATATGAGTTGTCTAGATATTTTGGGCATTAACCCTTTGTCTGATAAGCACTGTCTGTAGCACTGTCGTCCTGTTGTTCATCAATTTGCTAAGCGGGCACCAGTAACGTTTCCATTGTAAAACTTGTTGTTATTGTTTTTGGCATATTGAATACGCCACAGGTAGTTTAAAATCATCTCCCATAGACTACCTTGTTATTTTAAGATGATTTTTAGATCTGAGCAGTTTGATTTCCATTTTGCAGAGTAGAAACTGAGATCAAAAGGTCAAATAGTTCATGAAGATTATAGAGATAGGGAGGCAGAATGTAAGTCTAGATCTGACCCCTAAAGCTATGATCTTGGGCACACACACAATCTCCCAGGTAGTGTATATCATAATTTAGCTTTAATGCATTGGTTTAAAAAAGAAGTGGGGGGATGAAAAAGAGAGAGAGAGAATTAGAAAAACCAGCCTTTTCTCCCTTTATCTTGGGTCTTCCCCCAACCTGATCACTCCCCATAGTGCTCACAAACCAACTCACCTTTCCCTTGTGCTTTCCTCTCTGAGAGGCACTTTTCATATGTTCAAGTCCGCCCAAGCCCCAATATTTCCTCCCAGAGCATTCCCCGCCCACTTTGGCCCAGTCCTCTTTCCCTTTTGGACCGCTCACCGCCAGAGAGTCAGGAGCCCCCATTACACCTTCCATTAGCCAGTCCCTGTCCATTAGCCCAGTCCCTGCTTCCCGGACTGCTTATGTAGCTGGTGAGCCCAGCTGAGACAGGAGCCATTCACCGGCCTCTCACTCAGAGTGGGTAGCTTGCTGCCCCCGTGGTGGGTGAGTGTGTGTCCCAAACGCAACATTGGATGGTTTGGCCGCATTGGCTCTTTGTGGAGGTGCAGGAATATCAGGAATCCCGGCTTCTTTCAGCCCCATGGGGCCAGATCATGCTGAGCCAGACTTTGCATAGGACACCCAGAAACCCTGATGTTCCCAGCACCTCGCCAGTCACTCCTTGGTATGAACCACATTCTTGGCGGGGCCCCAGAACCAACTGACTTTCTGGGATCGAGTCTCAGGCACTCTTTGTTCTCGTTGAGTTTGGCTGATGCATACCAGGCCCTGGTACCACACCCACGATCTGATGCCTGCCCAGAATGCCTCTGGGGACCCCCTCCCCACAGCCTTCCCTTCAGGGAAAAGGGTGAATATCACCCCCCCACACACACCCCAACATGTAACAGCTTTTACTGTTACAGATACCAGAAAAGAGTTTGAATATAAACTAGGATTCTGGCAAACTCTAAATAAATCTATATCCTTCACGAAAGGCAGTTGAGTTAATTTGTATAATTATGCATATTTCTTTCACTGGCTCTTTTCATGTTTTTATTCTGAAACCATCTTGTTGGGGGCTTGCAATTCAGTGCAAGGAGTATTTAATGAAACTCCAATGTGCTAGACACTGTTGGGTTTATAAAGATGCTTCAAATTTGCTCTCAGGGTAAATAGAAAACAATTTTTCTTTTTTAAAGAAAGGAAAAAGCACAAAGCATGAACGTATGAGGACTGAGGAGGATGTGCAGGCAGGAATTCTGACTTGCGAGGCAGCGCGGTAGAGGGAACCATTCGATGGAATGAATTGTTGGAAAGAGGGAACATTTAGTAAGAGTCGCGTCACCTGACTGTGAGGAAGGAGGGCAGTAGGGGAGCTGGGGGAGTTCGCTGCGGGCAGACAGGAAGCCCCGTGACTTTGCCTGACTTTTGCAATTGGTCACACCCTGGAGCAGAGAACCCTGAAACTATGGCAAAGGTGGTTGGGACTGACGTACAGTACAGGCGCAGAGTGCTGGGGTGGTAATAAGAGCAGTGTCCCTGGTTGGTGTCAAAGTCTCAGAGATCAGCCTGCTTTCAAAAGAAGGCAGAGGAGCAGATTGTAACAAAGGCGGCAGTTAGTTAGTCAGTGTCTGTGCCACACCCAAGGGCAGGAGAATGGGGGATTCTGTCACAACATAGCACTGTGGCACTGTCATCTGGTTGTTCATGGATTTGCTCCAGTGGGCACCAGTAATGTTTCCATTGTGAGACTTGTTGTTACTGTTTGTGGCATATCAAATACGCCACGGGGAGCTTGCCAGGCTCGCCATGTGGGTGGGATACTCTCGGTAGCTTGCCGGGTACTCCGAGAGGGATGAAGGAATCGAACCCGGGTCAGCCACATGCAAGGCAAATGCCCTACCTGCTGTGCTATCGCTCCAGTTCATCACAATGTAAAAATGAAAATAATAATAATGTTGGGACTGCGGAGATGACTGAAAGCACTGGAGTACTCTGTATTGTGGGGAGCCCAGATTCAGTGCCCAACACTGCATGGTTCCTTGAGTAAGGTGTAACTCCTGAGCACCACCAGGTATGGCCACCCCATGCCCCTTGAATAATAATATTAGTTAACCTGATTGTGTCTGATTAAATTTCACTGAATGGCAAAAATGTGCGATCTCCATCGTAATCCACCAGGTATAGAAAATTTGGTTTTGTTCCCCACTTTTTTGTATGAAGAGAGGTTAGGTAACATATGTAAGGTCACATAGCCCGGAGGTGGAAAGAAGGAGACTCAAAGCACGTCTGTCTGACATTAAATTTGCCTGCCATGGCTTTGTCTTCTCTGAACCAAAACAGACACACCTCTGCTGGCAGTGAGTCAGGGCCTGATAAGCAGATCTACACTCATCAGCCTTGCCAAGGTGGTAAGTTCACTAGGATTTAGTTGGACTTTCATAAAACGTTTGACAATGGTGTTCCCATCCCCAGATTGTCAAAGTACTGGAACATCTCGGTTCGGAATGGCAAGGTACTAAATGGAGAGCGTGCCCTGCTACCATAAGTAGCCCCTTCCACCACTTCTTCCCCATCTGTTTCCTGCATTCTGAGTATTCCTGGGAAACAGTGATGTCAGCTCTTCCATATAAACCTGCACCTCCCCTCTCGCCCCTCCTCTACGATGCATATTTTCGTTTCTCTTTCTGGCTTTTGTCTTCCTGTTCTGCTATCTTAAAACTCACACTTTTGGCATCAATTGTTGGCCTTCTTTTTTTAATATGTTTAAGCTATGTAAGCTTCATGAGGACCTTCAAAATAAGTACACGTGCTTTTTGGGGTGCATATTCGGGAAATCCTTTGTTCTGCTAATAGCTCAAAGCCTGGTGTGATGGAGAAATCATTTTGCTTTCTGCAAAAGCTGAGCCAGGAGCTCTGCTCAGAATCAGGCTTGGAGCTGAGGACTGGAGCCTGCTGCAGGCGCCCCTGGGGGCACCGCCACCTGGGCCCTGGTGCCAGAGCTCAGAGCTGACGCCGGCAGAGTAGTCTCTCTTTCCTACCCTGACCTGACTTTTAGGGGGGGCCTTCGTTTCCTCAGTTCTCCTTTCTTTATTGCCCTCAAAGACAGTTTGGTTTTGAAAAGGAAGCAGGGACAGTTCTCCTGGAAGGAAAGGGTGAGGGGAGGAAAAGGGGGTGGGGAAGGACAGTAATCGGTTTTGAATTTGGGGTCCAAGAGTTCTGAACTGGTCTCATCTCCCGGACCCCTGGGCCTCTGGTGGTGATTTCCAGTTTCCCAGGCCTTATAAGGACAAAGGAAACAGTAGTACTTACTATTAAAGTTTTCATTTAATTTCAAAATAAAAAAAAAACTAGATTTGTATACTATTAAAAGTGCTTTTCTCCGCGGCCGACCCAGGTTCGATTCCCAGCATCCTGTATGGTCACCCAAGCACCACCAAGAGTAATTCCTGAGTGCAGAGCCAGGAGTAACCCTTGGGCATCGCTGGGTGTGACCCAAAAAGAAAAACAAAAGTACTTCTCTCTCTCTCTCTCTCTCTCTCTCTCTCTCTCTCTCTCTCTCTCTCTCTCTCTTTCTGGGATGGGGGCTCCCAAGCAGTGCTCAGGAGGTGTTGTGGGGAGGTTGTGGGGAGGGAGTAATGGTGAATCTTAGTCAGCTGGGCCCGTTGTTCAGCATGAGGCCTAAGGCTGTGCAGCTCGGGCCCGGTAGTGCTTGGTGGTGCCCAGGGCTGTACCCGGCTGGGGAACCATGTGGTGCTGGGCCAGCCATGCGCCTCAATTCCTGTAATATCTCTTGCCTCTGATATCTCTTGCTTTGTTTTTGTTTTTATTTTTGTGCCACACCTGGCAGTGATCAGAGCTTACTCCCGGCTCTGTGCTCAGGGATCATTCCTGGCAGGCTTAGGAGATCATACTAGGTGGTAGGGACTAAACCCAGGTTTGCCACATGCAAGGCAAGTGCCATACTTGCTGTACTATCTTTGTGATCCTGAAAAATATTTCTTAAATTCCATTTGTAATTCACAGAGACATAAAAGACTATATAAAAATGTATTCCGGGGGCTGGAGCAGTGGGTAAGGCGTTTGCCCAGGTTGGTTGGGTTCGATTCCCAGCATCCCATATGGTCCTGCGAACACTGCTGGGAGTAATTCCTGAGTGTATAGCCAGGAGTAACCTCTGTGCATCACTGAGTGTGACCCAAAAAGAAAAAAAAAAGTATTCCATTGGAAATTGCACAGGTCACTTGGTGTCTGGCAGAGTGCCAAAGATGGCACCCAGGCCTGTGAACTATAATTCACTGTTGCATGCAGTATTCTGAGGTCAGTCCTGCAGAAATTCTGCTTTGATAGGCTGAGGTGAGGCCCCGAAACCCATATTTATTTTTATTTTTTTTCTTTGCTTTTCGGGTCACACCTGGCGATGCACAGGGGTTACCCCTGGCTCTGCACTCAGGAATCACCCCTGGCAGTGCTCAGGGGACCATATGGGATGCTGGGAATCGAACCCGGGTCGGCTGCGTGCAAGGCAAACACCCTACCTGCTGTGCTATCGCTCCAGCCCCCAAAACCCATATTTTTAAGATGTGCTTTGCTGGATTCTAGTATCTTTGGCCTCCTGATGTCACTTTGAGAAACACTGACTTAGTCCATAGCAAAAAGAAGTTAAATGAAACCATATGCATTTTATTTTCATCTTTATATTACACACATTTGCAACAGAGAGCATGTATTTTTGCTATTTAAATTGGAAAAAGCCTTTTAAAATTATGATGGGAATGCGGTATCTTGATGCACTGTAATTTTTCATGAAGTCCCTTTTTGTTTTCACCCTTACTTTGGGGTGGAAAAATCTTCATAAAATCTGGCCATTGACTTTTCTGCCTTAATAGCTGCAGTGTTGTGAGATCAGTTAACTTCTTTCCCGAGACTTGGTCTAACAAGGGAACTGGTGTACGGCATGCTGGGCATTGAGGGGAAGCTAACAGCCTTCCTGCATTCAAATCCCTTCTCTGCTGTGCTCGAAGGACAAACCCCCAAGCCATTTCATACCTCACTTTCGTCTTCAGTAAAATAGGAATTATGATAATCATTCGTTTTGCATGGATCACTGTGAGGATTAAAAGGAGTAGAGTACTGCGAAAGAGCCTCCTTAAGTGTGAACTCCCTGATGTTCTCAGTGACTGGAAGCCCTCTCCTGTTTCAGCCCCATTACTCAGCATGTGGTTCCTGAGTAATGCTACAGATGTGGAAGTTGAGAGAGCTGAGAACTAATATTCTAAGGCCCCCACATTTCCCTAGGGCTTCTTCTTTTTAAAAACATTCTCATATATGCAGACAGTTGTTTATTTTCTTCGGTTGAATGCATTAAAATGCTAGTTTTCAGATGCTTGTTTGTTGATGAATATTTCTGGGTGGGACTGGGGCACACTTTCCACATTTTATGTATCTCTAGTAATTATAAAAAGAAAATGATCTAAAGGCAAAACTGAACATTTTTTTTAAAGGAGTATTATTGTATGGGGTGATAATCATCAGGATAGCCACCCACTCTTCTGGTTTTCATCTGTATTCCAGAAGAGTTACAAATCTGGAAAATGAGTCTGTTTCCATCACTCACGGAACAGAGTAAGCTGAAGTTTTAACTGGCTCTTAAAGAAATAGGGACATTTCAGTATGCCTATTTCTCTCCTCAACAGTCAGAATTCAGCAAGTAACGGAACGAGGTAGATATGGCTCAGACTTAGCTCTGTGAACAGAATCCTAAGCTGTGTGAGCAGAACGCTAGGCTGTGTGAGCAAAACCTTAGACTGTCAACATGTTCTCAGGTTGCGGAGAGTAAGCTCCGGAATAGACACTGCACTCATCATAGGCTGAAGGAACATTTATCTGTTTCCATTGGTCAGTGTCCCTTTGAAGATGTGTACTTGTACACGGAAGTATATGTAGAAATATAACCACGATAGTGAAATCAAATTTAATTAGCCTCCAAATTCCTCATCTTAGTCCCTTAAATTATCTTCTCGTTTTAGTTGAAAGAAAACAAACTTCGGAGACCATTCTTAGTCCATCTGTGTATTGGGTGCCTGCAAAGCTGGTTCCTCTCTGGGATTTTGGGGACAATCCCTTTCTCTGTGGTCTCTTCCTTCCCTGACTCATAGTTCCTCATCACATTGCATTGCTTCCTGCTTCCACCTCCATATGGCCTTCTCCTCTCACCTCCTGCCTTTGTCTTGTATCACTGTATCACTGTCATCGCATTGTTCATCGATTTGCTCGAGTGGGTGCCAGTAACGTCTATATTCGTCCTAGCCCTGAGATTTTAGCAGCGTCTCTTTACTCATCCTTCCCAACGGTGACGCATTGGAGACTCTTTCAGGGTCAGGGGTATGAGACCCAGCATTGTTACTTTTTGCATATTGAATATGCCACGGGGAGCTTGCCAGGCTCTGCTGTGCAGGCAGGATACTCTCGGTAGCTTGCTGAGTTCTCTGAGAGGGAGAACTAGACAATAAGAGATGGCGCTGCTGCAAATGCGGCCATGAGCTTCTGGGAGCTTTGTTTTATAGTCTCTGGATCTTGGCTGTTGATGGGATTATAAGGCGCGGGGCAGTTTTGGGTGTGACTGCCTAGCTACTGGAAATGGGGGATCTGAGTGGATCCCAGTCCCTATCTGAGCAGGCTTGGAGATCTCAGCCCCTTGTCTTATATAGGTCCTGTAATTATATCAGATTATTCAAAATCATCCCATCTCATCTCCAGGTCCTTACTGTGATTACAACTGCAAAATCTCTTTTGCCATTTTAACACATATGCTGCCTGAGCTTTTGAGTCCACATGGCCGAGCACATGACGCCTGAGCACATGTGTCACCCGCATCTCCCCTCTTGAGATGTGGACTTTCATCTTTCGTGTCTAATGCTAGGATGTGTGTAGGGGCTCTCTTCGCCCTTGAAAAACCCTGTGGTCTCTCTTGAATGCGTTTCTCTCTCTCTCTCTCTCTTTCCACACTTTAAAAATCTCCAAATAAAAACCATTTATTTTTTTTAAAAAAATCTTTTTTTTTTTTTGCCATTTTAGACAACATTCAGAGGTTCCAGAAATAATGACCTATACCTCCTTGGGGCACCGTTACTCAATCTACCACAGTCTGTTTTCCGCACAGCACTGGGTGGGCTCCATAGATAATTATCAGCTCCAATGAAGGTAATTGAGTGGTGGTTGTGGAGGGGAGTTGGAAAGGACATTACATTTTTCTCTACATCAGGCACTCCAGCAGCAAGGGCTGGGCAGGTTTTTCTTGGTGGGGCTCGCAGTGCTATGCAAGAGAAGAGGCAGAAAGACATCGGGTGCTTACATCAACCACAACAGGAGCCGCTGATCTAAATTCTGATCTTTAGGATCTGGGTCTGGAAGGATGAGTGGAATCTGAATTGTCAGAAAGGAAGATATTCCAGACCAGACAAGGGTGAATGTTAGGTACCTATTTACCTGGACCAGTTCTATAGGAACAGGTAGTTGAAGTGACCTTTCTTAGTCTTCCAGGGAAGATAGATTGAAGACACATATGCCTACTTAAATTCTATATTGATAAGGGAGTAGGACTTTAGAGCCAAATTTAAAGCTATTGGTACCTTTTTTGCTGATTGTGTTGTGTTACTGAGGAAAAGAATTGAACCCTGGTTTCAGAATAAACTTCCTTCAGGTGAAGGGAAGATGAAATGCCCGGAGCAGTTGTAACCTGGCATTTCAGAGCTCATTCTATCTTAGCAAATTCTATTTCTCTTTGTCTTATCCATGTTTAATATTTCAAACCTGAGTTTTATTTGAAATGACAAAAAATTTCCCAACTTCCTCCTCCTCATGCTTCCATTCTATCTCCTCTTTGTCATCCAGCTTTCTCTTCATCTTTGTAATTTCTCCAGTTTGAGAAACTGCAAAACAGATATGTCACAGCCACAGTTCTTCTCGTGCAGCTCCCAGGTACCATTTTGAGCTTGGCCGTATGAGTGGACATTCCCCCTTCCAAACTGGCCAAATGCAGAGCATCCTTCTCTTGCTCCCTCTCGCGTGCCCCCAGAGCTCCATCCCCTAGGACACCCTGGAGTTCCTGGGCGATGGGCCTCTTGCCTAGGGCCTATGGCACCCACACCAGATTCCTCAACTCTAAAAGCTAAAAATACTTTAGGCTCTGTGTCTCCTGCTGGCAGACACTCAAACTGATCCTTTTCCATGAGACCAAAGGGCAGAAGCCCCAAAAGAAGCCATACCACCAACACAATGGTCAGCTGCCGCCTGAGGGGCTCCTCCCCTGACCTGTGTTCATATTTAGATGCTAGTTCAGAATAGCTGCTGCTTTGCATCCCTGTGTCCTGAGCGGAAGAGCAGGAGCTCTGTGAAAACATGCAGGGTAGATTTTTTTTTTTTTTGCTTTTTGGGTTACACCTGGCGATGCACATGGGTTACTCCTAGCCTTGCACTCAGGAATTACTCCTGGCGGTGCTCAGGGGACCACATGGGATGCTGGAAATCGAACCCGGGTCGGCAGCGTGCAAAGCAAATGCCCTACCTGCTGTGCTATCACTCCAGCCCTGCAGGATAGATTTTAAGGAAGAATAAATATCTGTCACAGGTGTACAGGTCGTTTTATTTTTCTTACCCATATATATTGCACACCTGACTTTTGCCTTTGGGGGATAAATATATATATTTGGTATTTTGGTATATATATTTATATATTTGGTATATATATTTACTTGGTATAAATATATATATTATATATAATATATGTATATGGTATTTTGTTTGGGGGGAGGTGTCCTCATCCATTTTTTAAAAGAAGTTTTTGGGCCATACCCAGCAGTGCTGAGGCTACTCCAGCTCTGTGATTAGGGGGTCACTCTTCTCAGTCCAGGGGTGGGACCCGAGCAGACGCAGCATGTTCTATGGTGTTCACACCACTGAACATCCCTCCAGACAGCAAGTTGCTTTCATATGTCTTTACTAAAAATTCAATACAGATATTTATAAAGTGCAAAGTCCTGTTCCACAGTCTCTCAACCCTGTTCACCAGTTAACTGTTCCATCCCGAGTTAAACCAGTTTCATCCAACATAACTTTCTGTGATGAAGAAACTATGTTCTTTCTGTACGTCCAGTCTGGGACCCCTGGCCACTTCCATCTATAGCATTTCAGTGTGGCTGGTGCTGCTGAGGACTCGAATTGTCCTTTTAAATATTTTTATTTTTATTATTTATTTATTTATTTATTTATTTTTTGCTTTTTTTGGGTCACACCCGGCGATGCACAGAGGTTACTCCTGGCTTTGCACTCAGGAATCACCCTTGGCGGTGCTCAGGGGACCATATGGGATGCTGGGATTCGAACCTGGGTTGGCCGCGTGCAAGGCAAACGCCCTACCCGCTGTGCTATACCTTTTAAATATTTTTAAATAATTAATTTAAATATTCACATAAGCATATATGTTTAATGGCGACAGTCTTGAACAGCACAGAGAACTTTGTGTGTAGTGAAAAATACACACGTCAGGGAGCCAGGGAGATGGCTAAAAGGACTGCACATGGCTTGCACTCGCCTGGCACCATATGGTTCCTGAGCACTGCCAGGCATGGTCCCCACCCCCCAAAAAACAGCGAAAAACTCAATTAAATAATACCAACTTCAAGGGGCTGGGGATGTGGTTCAGTTGGAGAGCACTTGCCATGCATGTGTGAGTTCCTGGACACTGTCAGAAACAACATAATTATCTACGTTCACTTAGTTGTGTTTTCCACCTTCAAAGAGAATATTAAGGTGCCCGGGAGATAATACAAAATTGAAGAGTTTGCCTTGCATGTAGCCAACTCCTTTAGATCCCTGGTGCCACATTGTCCTAAAAGGCACTGCCAGGAGTGATTCCAAGCACGGAGTCATCTGGGAGTAGCCCCTGGCACTGGTAGATGTGACCCTCAAAGTCCCCTCAAGAGAGAAAGAGCTATAATATACATGTATTCTGACATGTACTGGTTTTGTTTACTTGTTTTGGAGTCACACTCAGCAGTGCTCAGGGCTTACTCCAGGCTCTGTACTTTGGGATCACTCCTGGCAGGGCTCAGGAAACTGTGGTGCCAGGAATTGAACCCAGGTTGGCCATGTGCAAGGCAAACGCCCTACCCGCTGTACTAATTCTCTGGCTCACATACTGTTTGAAATAGTACATATTAGGGGAGTTATCAATTTTTATAATTATAGTTCAGTCTCATCTTTGCTAACCACTGCACTGGATTCTGTTGATTAAATTTTTTTAAGTTTAATTTGATTTGGGGGTGTTGGGGGGCACAGTTGGCAGTGGCTCTGCCTGCACTCAGTAATCACTCCTGGCCGGCTCAAGAGCCATATGGAATGTTGGTGATTGAACCCGGGTTAGCAGCATGCAAGGCAAACACTTGCTGCTGTGCCGCTACTTTGATTTTTTTTTTTTTTTGCTTTTTGGGTCACACCCGGCGATGCACAGGGGTTACTCCTGGCTCTGCACTCAGGAATTACTCCTGGCGGTACTCAGGGAACCATACGGGATGCTGGGAATCGAACCCGGGTCGACCGCATGCAAGGCAAATGCCCTACCCGCTGTGCTATCACTCTAGCCCTGCTACTTTGATTTTTAAAGTCAGTTACCATCTTCCTGTTGTTCAAAATATAAATTATTCTAAAGGTTATAGCAAAAACAAAACAAAACAAGCAAACAAAAAACCTTTTCTTTCATCCTTATCCTCGCCCCAGAAACAGCCATCATTATTTTTTAAAGTTTTTATATTTTTTTATTGAATCACCATGAGTTACAAAAATCACAGTTTCAAAGCTTTCATGATTGAGTTTCAGTCATAAAATGATCGAACACCCACTCCTCCACCAGTGCACATTTTCCACCACCAATATCCCCAATATCACTCCTGCCATGCCCACCCCACCACACTCCCTGCCATATGGCAGACAGTTTCCTTCTCTCTACTTTGGGGCATTATGGTTTGCATACAGATACAGAAAGGCCATCATGTTTAGTCCTTAGTCTACTTTCAGCACACATCGCCCATCCTGAACGATACTTCCAACTATCATTGACTTAGTGAACCGTCATTAATTTTAATTCTTTTGTCTTTTTTGGAGGGGAGGAGGGCACACCTGGCAGTGCTCAGGACTTACTGTTGACTCTGCATTGAGGAATCACTCTTGATTCCTGAGGGTTCTTATGGGGTGCTAAGATTTGAACGCAATTGTTCAGCAAGAGTCCTGACTACTATCTCTTCAGCCCCATTTTGAATTTTCTTAGAAATGAATCTTAGAATTTTCTATAGATACTTTGTATATGTAAGCAGTTATTGTAATTTTTATTTTAAATTTTTATTTAAAATAAAAATTAATTTTTATTTAAAAATTTATTTAATAATCTTTATTTTGTTATTTTACTTACTAGTTTTTTGGTTTTTTGAGTGTGCTTGGTGAAGCTCAAGGGTTACTCCTGGCTCTGCACTAGGACCATATGGGATGCCAGGGGATCAAATCTAGGTCTGTCAAATGTAAAGAAGATGCCCCATCTGCTGTTTTATCTCTCCAGCCCTATTTAGTCACTGTTTTTTTTTTCTGCTTTTTTGGGTCACACCCAGCGTTGCACAGGGGTTATTCCTGGTTCTGCACTCAGGAATTACTCCTGGCGGTGCTCAGGGGACCATATGGGATGCTGGGAATCAAACCCGGGTTGGCTGAGTGCAAGGCAAACGCCCTACCCGCTGTGCTATCGCTCCAGCCCCTATTTAGCCACTTTTATAAAGAAAACTTTACAAGTTTCTTACAGGGTTTCCCTCTTTGCCTGCCTACACATCAATCCATTTATGGATTATCTTGATTGAGCCATGCATTATTTTCATTGGCCCTTTCTTTTATCTGTGACTTACTGAATCTTAACATTGCTTCTCCTTGCTTATGGTAAAGGTAAAATTTGCTAGACCACATAGTTCTAATTAACACTTTGACCTTGTTTTCCAGTATTCCCAAGGAATGTTGACTATACTGACAATATTTATATTGTCTATACTGAGAGCTGGAATAAATGTTAATAGTGAGACTGGAAGCAGCAAAGAGTAAGAAGTGGTTTGACCATGCGTGGGCATATCTATAGCATCTTCATCACAATCATTTGAGTCAACCTGGCACAGAGCTCAGAGGCCCAGGAAGAATGGCAAAAACAGATGAAAGGGAGTTGGTTGCCTAAACTGCAAAATTATCCTAAAGTCAAGCCTGAGTGTATCTTACAATAGATTTTAAATCAGTTAGAAATTTTTATAGCGGAGCTGGACAATTAGTAGTGGGTAAGATGCTTGCATTGCCTGTGGTTGACCTGGGTTCATTCCCTAGTCCCACAATATGGCCCTCTCAGCACTGCCAGGAGTGATTCCTGAGCAGAGAGCCAGAAGTTAGCCCTGAACACAACTGGGTGTGGCCCCAAACAAAAATAAACAACAAAAAAATTCTTACAGTGAATTTTGCTAAGAATTTGTCAATAATGTCATTCACTAAGCCCTTGAATGACCTCCCTGTTTCCTCAAGACAAACCAGCTCCATAGATGCTAACGCGTTTCATGAGCCCTTCATGCTCAGACTTCCTTTTCTCCGGCATCCTTGTGGGCAGGCTCCTCACTTAACATTTCCTCTTGCATATGGTATTTTCCTTAATTCCTCAGAAGTGCTGGACTCCTCTTGCTTTCACACTGTTGCACATCGCCATCCTGCTTAGATCATTCCCTCTTTCTTTTTTGCTCCACTTCTGCCTTGCCAACTGCAATCCATCTTCCTGTCTCAGCCTAGAATGTCTCATCCTCAGGCTGCCTGCCGTGATTCTTCCGAAGAGTTCAGCGTCCTTCGTGTGCACCCCATTCTACCCTGTACTGCTAAGACTTTGCTATTCCTACTCTGAAGGCACCATGCTCACTCTTTCCCTATCTAGATAGTGTGTAACCCGGTTCAACTCTAAAAGCAGAAACCAGGTCTCCTGGCTCATTTTATCTTGAGCAGATACTCAGAGAAATGTGTTGAAGAGTTTAGGGATGGGAAGGGAGTCACGTGTATGGGTCTGAGTGATGGTGGAATGGGGATAGAGGGGCTTGGTCTGCATGACTATTTTGCACATGTGTGTGTTTCTGTCATGTGTCTGTAAGTATCCCGTATGGAGATTGTTGAGACCGGGGAGGAATTTACTCAGTAGAATTTAGGCTTAATGCCCTCATTCTGTAAAAACCTTTATCAGGTCCTAGGCAAATTATCAGACTCTTTGAATCTGTTTTCTCAACTGAAATACATAATTGAAATTTAGAGAGAAGATGTATGCCACAGCGATCTTAAAACTGAACAGATACTGTGATAGTTCGACACTCTAAACACTTGTGCTTGGATAGGGTTGAGAGGTTTCAAAGGCTATTTATTACTATGCTGTGAATTTAGTTGGTTTTATTGTTTGCTTATTTTAACCTTTAGGCCATACCCAGTGATACTCAAGGCTTTCTTCTAGCTCTGTGCTCAGGGTTCACTCCTGGTGGGACTCAGGGGTCTATATACAGCACCACAGATTGAACCAGTTGGTATTAGCCATATGCAAAGCAGCGCCCTTTACCTGGACCACTGCTGTGAATTTGATGCTTTCTTTCCATGTCACCGCCTGCTATGTTAGAAGGAGTTCAGGACACTGTTTTCTAGGCTAACCTTCCCCCACACCCTTGCACCTCTCTACCTGCCAGCCTCAGAGTCTCCGCAGAGTCCCTGAGTCTGTCGTGCAGAGATGGGGCTCCCCACTCTGAACCCCTTCTAAGTGCGAGATCATACTGTGCCAAGGCAAACAGAGATACATGAACTGGAAGCTAACATGTCATTTCCAAGCTGAATCTTAGAAAATCACTAGCCATGCCTCTGGTTTAGCAAACGAAAAAACCTGGGACTCTGGGGAGTAAAGTAATTTGCCTGAGAAGATACAGCTGGCCCGGTAGCCTTTTCTGCCTGCTCGTTTGTATTGGCCAGAAGGAACAGGTCGTCGATGTGTTTCTTGAAACCTTCTAGCATCAAAGGTCTCTGAGAAGGGAGAAGTTTAGATGATGGTGAAATGAAGAGGAGAGAAGAATTTATAAGAATTTATAAGACAGTCTCATAGCTTAAGGAAAATATCATTTATTTTATAGCTGGCTCAAAGGATGACATGTATTTACTGGCATAGCAAATGTACAACGATGTTTAAATTAAATGTTTACAAAACAGTGTATACAACATAATTCCATTTTGGCAACTGTAAAGCTAAGAAAAAGTCTGGAAGAATATTCTCAAAACATTAGCAGTGACCTTTTTTTTTCCTCCTTTTTTTCCTGCATACTTTGCTGTTTGCTGTGTCGTCTGACTTTTTGTTTTTAATGATGAGTATATAAAATGTTTATCCTTTTAAAGCAAAGATTTTTTTTTATTTTGTAAAAGCAAACATATTCTCTAAATTATCCCAATTTTATTTAATGTGAGTTGGGAGAGGGGTCAATTTTTGTCAGCTGCAACTTGCTACCCCAAGTGGGGCCCCATCCTTATAAAGTTTAACCCCAACAGCGAATTTTTATGGTCTAATTTCTTAAACTATGGGCAACAGCCCCACTTGCGGTCACATACTAAGTGTGGAGGTCACAAAGAATTTGTCTTAAAAATGAATCTCATTTTTGATTTACTATCAGGAAATGGGCTGGAGCAATAACACAGCGGGTAGGGTGTTTGCCTTGCACACAGCCAACCCGGGTTCAATTCCTCTGCCCCTCTTGGAGAGCCTGGCAATCTACTGAGAGTATCTCGCCCACATGGCAGAGCCTGGCAAGCTACCCATGGCGTATTCAATATGCCAAAAACAGTAGCAACAAGTCTCACGATGGAGACGTTACTGGCGCCCGCTCGAGCAAATTGATGAGCAACGGGATGACAGTGATACAAGTGATATCAGGAAAATTTTTTTTCTTACCTTTTTTGTTTTGGTTTGGTTTTTGGTTTGGGGACACACCTAGATGTATTTAGGGCTAACTTCTGACTCAGTGCTCAGGGACCACTCCTTGCAGGATTCAGGGGACCATTTGCAATGCTGGGGATTAAACCCTAGTTGACTGCATGCAAGGTAAACATTTTACCCACTGGGCTGTCTCTCCTGCTCCATGTGTCTGTAAGTATCCCATGTGGAGATTGTTGAGACTGAGGAGGAATTTATTCGGTAGAGCTTAGCCTTATCCCCTCATTCTGTAGAGACCATGTATTGGGTCCTAGGCAAATTATCAGACCCATTGAATCTGTTTTCTCAACTAAAATACATAATTGAGATTTAGAAGAGAAAATATATGCCACGGCAATTTTAAAACAGAGAACGGATGCTGTAATAGTTCAGTACTCTAGACACTTGTGCACGGTAGGGTTGAGAGGCTTCAGAGGCTATTTATTGTCATGCTGTGAATTTTGTTGGTTTTTTTGTTTGTTTTAACTTTTAGGCCATACCCAGTGGCACTCGAGGCTTTCTTCTAGCTCTGTGTTCAGGGTTCAGTAAATGTTTGACCTGTTTGCTTATTTTATATACCTAAATATATAAAAATCACATAAAATTTCTTGGGATCACATAAAAATTTCTTGGGTTAAAAAGAGTCATAAGTGGTAAAAGTTGAAGAAGTCCTGTTATAGGGTATATAGGTTACGTTTGCCTTGCCTCTGCCTTTTCAGGGGGAAATAAGAACTGAGATTTGTATTTGTGAATACCTCTCTAAAGCAGCCTTCCTAACCTTTTTACACCTGTGGACTAGGAGCTGGCCTTGTATGCCAGTCCGTGGACCAGTACTTATAACCAAGACAGTAGACCAGGAGTTTCTGTTTGTTTGGTGGGGCTTGAGCCTTACCCACTTGTGCTCAAGGATTACTCCTGGTCTGCGCTCAGAGATCACTCTAGTCAGGAATTGGGGGACTTTATGAACTGCCAGGGATAGAACCCAAGTTGGCTGCACGCAAGGCAAGTACCTTACCTACTTTACATATCTCTGTCCCCAAACAGTTTTTTAACCCTCTTCACCTGTGGATTGGCACTGGTCTGTGGACCAGGATTTGAAGGCCACTGCTCTAAACCAAACTTAGTTTAGAGCTGGAGAAACTTAATTCAACCTACAACAAACTAACAGTCCACAGACAGTTTCACTTGACCCAAATCTCCTGTTTTCACACCTCCCCTCCTTGCTTTGGGTAGATTCCCAGCTTTGGTCACCAAGTTTCGAGTTTCGGGAAACCATCCCTTTCCAGCTGCCTCTTCCCTTTGAATCACAGCTGGAGAGGACTTGATTAGGGGATCTTCCCGAGAGAGTTACTAGGGATCCCTACTGTCAAATGAAGAATTGGATGTTGAGAGAAAGTTAAGTATGACTTCTCTTCAACCCATGCTTCAGCTTTTTCCCATAGGTAAGGAAAGGGAGATTAAACCTTAGTTTTTGTTTTTTGTTTGTTTTGGTGGGGGGTGGGTGAAGGGTTGGGGAGAGGCACCCAGAAATACTCAGGTTGGTGACAGGGATGCGTGCTTGCATTTCAGTCATACAGTGGTCGAGTGCCCATCCCTCCACAGTGCCCATTTTCCACCACCAATGGTCCAAGCATCCCTCCCACCACCCCCATCCCATCCTCCCTCAACCCTACCCCACCCCGCCTCTGTGGTAGGGCATTCCCTTTTGCTCTCTCTCTCCTTTTGGGTGTTTTGGTTGCGGTAGAGGTATTAAGTGGCCATCATGTTTGGTCTATAATCTACTTTCAGCCCGCATCTCCCATCCCAAATGGGCCCTCCCAGCACCCTTTACTTGGTGTTCCCTTCTCTATCTGAGCTGCCTTTTCCCCCAGCATGCAAGGCCAGCTTCTAAGCTATGGAGTAATCTTCCTGGTACTTATCTCTACTGTTCTTGGGTGTTAGTCAGCAACATAGAATAATTTCTGATATCATAGGTGAATGCCAATTAATGTAGGAGGAAGAGGAAGAAGATAGAAAAGAGGGAAGAAGGGATACGAAGGTGCAGAAAACAACTTGAGGATTTTGAAGCTCTACCTTTGCTAGTGATGTTTCATGAGGCATGGAGAAAGAGACCTTGGTTTCTTTATCTGTAATATGAGGATAGAAATATTTGCAGGCTGGAGAGAGAGCTCAGGAGATTAAATGCTTGCCTTGCACATGGCTGACTGGGGTTTGATCCCCAGCACCACATACTGTCGCCTGAGTATCGCCAGGAGTGGTCCCTGAACACAGAACAAGGAGTAAGCCCTGAGCACAACCAGATTTGGCCCAAAAGATAATATGTGTGTGTGTGT